>NC_090749.1:57540150-57565150 GCF_036898095.1 Palaemon carinicauda
ACATTAATGTAATGTAAAATGAATATTACCAAACTACGATAACTTAATGATTATAACACAAATTGAATGTCGGCCTTAGTCCTTACTTGTTAAGCACAATAGGGACACTCAATCCGAAGGACTAAGTCCTGTAGAGGATCCTAGCAGGTAATATCAATAAAGTCCAAGAGGGTCTTTGAAGCTCTCTGTCATGGTCTGATTATGTCTGCTTTTACATCATGATTGTGTATATTGCCTGGACCTTCTGGCCAAGCATGACCTCTTGCAATTCTGCAACCCATAGTGTTTTTACGTAAGTCTGTCTTACTATGTATAGCCTACTAAGAATCTCTTTAACTCCCTGAACAGATAGAATCTCTCTTACGGGCTACTTCAGAGCAAGAGCCCGTGTCTTGCTATATGCAGGGCGTTCTAAAACGAACGGACGAATAGATAGAAATAAGAAATAGGTGAACACGCTATGGGGGGAAAATGGCCAGTATGAATATAGTAAAAACACAATGATTGTTGATATTCTAGAATTCTAGAAAGAACATCAAAAAGTACAATATATAAAAAAACAGCTATCAACCTTCCTAACACTAAGTTTATAATCCAAAATAATCCTCCTAGCACTGTTCCTGTAGATTTGAATTTATTAAAATCTAATAATAAAAAGAATAAAAAAAAATGTTCAAAATTCGTATAAACAAAACTGGTAGGTTTACCCCCACTGCCCAAAAAAGTCTAAAACAAAATATCTAAAAAAGAAAAAAATAGAAAAGATTCCAGTATCAAAGACTTTACTGGTATACCCAGATGAATATCAGTGTTGATGTTTTAAGGAAAATAATTTTTTTTTTCCAAAGCTGAAAAAGTCAATGCAATGCAATCCACAAAAAAACTTCCATTGAATATTTCTAAAAAATGAAAAAAATACTTATGAAAGCAGTAAATTGTAAATGAAAAAGACGTTTAAAACTTCACCAATATACCTAAAACAAGGACATTGTTTTTTTTAGAACGGAAAATCTATCCACGTTTTGACACTGGTCCTTTTTTTTTTTTTTCTTTTTTTTAGTACTAACAGGCACTTCACTCGCCCTCAACTCTGTGTTCCCACTAACGCCCCTTTCCTGAACAGATTGCCCTAAAAAATGTTTGGTGTTTTATAGTTTGGGAAGAAAACGTTCGAAAATAAACTAGAATAAAACGTTGACAGTAAATGCTGATAGATGCAACTTAGATGAAGACGTTTGTGAACTGCGAAATCATCTCAACCGTTTTGTGCTTGGAGAAAATAAATGTAAGTAAAGGAAAGAAATGGTTGATGGCGTTTTGCATTTTGTGAAAATCTCTTTGAAAACAAAAACTGTACATAGAATGCATACACACACACACCAAGTATGGACGTTAGTAAGATGTAATTTAGGGAAACATTTATCCCGCCCATGTTCTCTTTTTCTACCACCCTTTGGTAGGGGTTTAAAGGCCACTTATGAATGGGCAGAGGTAAGGAACAATGCCCTAGAGACTGACCATATATACATATGAACGACTTCCACGCAGCTAGGACCAGGGAGGATCAGGCAATAGCTGCTGATGACTCGGCAGGTAGACCTATAGGCTCCATTACACCACCTCTATCCTTAGCTCATGGATAGTGAGGGTGCAGACTATACAAGAAATTACTGACATTGAGCGGGTCTCGAACCACAGTCCAACGGAATTTAAGGTAGGGGCGATTCCAATAGGGTTTAAGAATGCTACCACCGTGTGTCTTGCGTGATGTAGAAAGCGACTAAAAGGACAGCTGCTGATTTGTTAGCTTGCTTTTCCGCGTTGGGATCACCGCGAATAACTTTGGCTGATGACATCAAAAGGCCTTGCGATCGTAAAAACCTCTACCATCCTGTTGGTAATACTAGGAAAGCAGTTAATTCTAATAGTCAGGCCTTCTCCTTCATGAAGCTCAATACTACTCAGTACTCGAGAAGTTTTATTCCATTTGTGACCAAGTTGTGGAATGATCTTCGTAATCAGGTAGTTGAATCGGTAGAACTTCAAAAGTTCAAACTTGCAGCAAATGTTTTTAAGTTGAACAAGCTGATATAATATATCCTATATATGAAATCGGTTTGATGATGTTACTGTTATTAGAATATTGTATTTTAATTGTTCATTATTTATCATATCGTTTATTTATTTCCTTATTTCCTTTCCTAGCTGGGCTACTTCTTCCTGTTGGAGCCCTTGGGCTTATATCATCTTGCTTTTCCAACTAGGGTTGTAGCTTAGCTAGTAATAATGATAACAAAATCATCAAACACGCCTGATACTCTTAGCAATAAAGGGCACATCAGGCAACCAACCCTTTTTATGTAGGGATAACGATGGGAAAGTAGATCTGTCTTCTTCTTTTAGTTCAGCAAAACGGTTGAATGGGAAATGGAATTATGGAAAGTTTAACACCATCCCTTTCACACTGTATGATTTTGTTAGTTATCCTCTTAGCCTTTAGTCTCCTTTGTATTCATTGTGATCCATTATTGCTGGTGACAGGCCATTCCAAAAGGCTAAATTTTGTGCGATAGAAAAAATAGGGGCTACATTTTTCTGAAATTCAAATTTTGACTAAGATGCACGCAGGACCAGAAAAGTCTATAAAATTTATCAAACTCTAATGCGAGGAGCTGGTTAACCCGGAAGTTTATAAAATTCAATTATTTTCTTCTTATAAATCTGGAGTTTTATACATCAGGAAGTTCATGAAAGTCAATAATTCTAGACATAAATCTACAGTTTTATAATCTATAAAATCTATGAGCGTTATTTCTTTAAATTCAGGAGTTTTGTAAACCAAGAAGTATACAGAAGCCAGGAACAAAAGTCCTGGCATATAAAAATATCAGAAATCTTGAGAAATTCCCGCCTTTCATAAGTAAATAAGTTTGTATAGGAGTTCATTCAAAAATTAAAGTAACCTTGAAAATTAAGAAAATTTCTAAGTCAAGAAGTCATTAAATGTTAAGAAGTTTATAGATGACAGAATTTTGATGAATATCACAAAATAGGTAAGTCAGACTGCTTGCAATGTTCTCATGTTATTTAATGAAATTAAGAAACTTTATAGTTACAACGTCCATTAAAAATAAAATCCATGGTTTGGCAGTGCTGGGAGAGAAGCAGTAACCAAAATCGTAGGTGAATCTAAAGCTATTTTTCTGTGTGTAACGCATAAAGAATACGGGATTCAGTTTAATAAGAAGAAGCTCCTCATAAAAAGGAAGAGCAGTTTAATGTATAGTTGGACACAAGAGTCCCTAGCACACCTCGCTCCGAAGTAGTGCACCTTGCTATACCCTTACCTCATGGAGTGTTACCAGATAGTGTGGAGAGAGATAGTGGAGATGATGGAAGGGGCTAAATATTGTTGTTAATGTTTTTCAAATATTTTATTTTAATTGTTCATTACTTCTTATATAATTTATTTATGTCCTTATTTTCTTTCCTCACTGGGCTATTTTTTCCAGTAGGAGAACTTTGGGCTTATAACATCTTGCTTTTTCAACTAGGGTTGTAGCTTAGCTAGTAATAATAATAATAATAAAATGGAACTCGCAACTCAGTATGGGTGTATCTGGCTGCACTTTTTAAGCTCGCTTAACAAGAGCAGATTTATGTTGCATGGTTTAGAAATCAATTAAGAAAAATGAGGCCCTTCACACGCTTCCCGCTTGGAAGAATTTCCTAGCTGGTGACCCCCATGGTTCCAGTATAACGGCTTATTTAAAACTAGCCACGGCACTGGTAATCCAAATGGTTCCAGTACAGCGGTTTATTTAAACCTAACCGCGGCACTGGTAACTCAAGTGTTTCCAGTATAGCGGTTTATTTAAACCTGGACGCGGCACTGGTAACCCCATGGTTCCAGTACAGCAGGTTATTTAAACCTAGTTGTGGCACTGGCAACTCGAATGGTTCCAGTATAGTAGCTTACTTAAACCTAGCCACGGCACTAGTAACCTGAGTGGTTCCAGTATAGTGGCTCATTAAGACCTAGCCACAGCACTGGTAACCCGAGTGGTTCAAGCACAGCGGCTTATCAAAACATAGCCAAGGCCCTGGTAACCCCCGTGGTTCCAGTATAACAGCTTATTAAAACCTAGCCGGCGCTCTGGTATCCCACGTGATTCCATGATAGCGGCTCATCAAAACCTAGCCACAGCACTAGTAGCCCGTGTGGTTCCAGTATAGCGGCTCATTAAAACCTATACATGGCACTAGAAACCCACGTGGTTCCGGTATAGCGGCTCATTAAAACCTAGCCCCAGCAATAGTAACCCGCGTGGTTCCGGTATAGCGGATCATTAAAACCTAGCAACAGCACTGGTAACCCACGTGGTTTCAGTATAGCGGCTTACAAAAACTTAGCCACGACACTGGTAACCCGCGTAGTTCTAGTATACCAGCTCATTAAAACCTAGCCACAGCACTGATAACCTGCGTGGTTCCAGAATATCGACTGGTATCGTGTGGTTCCAGTATAGCGGCTCATTAAAACCAAGAGGCCGCTCAGGGAAAATCCTCGTGTGAAGACATGTCTCCTAACGAGCGAAACTATTTCCGTACGGAAAAAAATCAGCTCATGTGAAGCGAGCCTTGAGAGTCAAGTGTACCAGCAGTTCCTGTGTCCCACTGTATTTAGTATCAATACAACGTGACTATCATAGGTCATAAATGTTGGCATACTTTATGGATAATGAGCATCACAATCAAGGTAACCAAATACTTACATTAAACATAAACGTGAGGTTATAAACTGGAGGGTTCGCTCGTGTGACACACGTCAAGGTGGCTGAACTTCCCTCTCGAAGCCCTGATGATGGCAACTGATGATGCTGCTGCCAGCATCGATGCTGATGGTGGCTTTGGGCACGTCTGCAAAAAAATAAAATATGTTTATTAAATAAAAAGATCGAGCAATAGAAACATAGACAAAATTATAGTAAATGATATATGGTTATCAATGCAGTTTGTAGCTTCAGAGGAATTGTATAACTGTGAAGCAATGATTAGAGAAACGAAAAAAATAGTAAATTTATGTACAGATAACTATAACTATAACGATAACTATATATTTTTTATTTCTAGTCTCCGGAACTTTTTATGCTTTTGATTTCCCTAATTCTGTTTTAATATTTCTTCCTCCGGGAGTCTAAAGGTTCCTCACTTCATTTGTTGTCACAAAAACTCTCAATTTTTACATTTCATACCTGTTTTGGGCCTGGGCTATTTAAGGACACCAGTATTTCTGAATTCTTAAAAATATCACTTATATAAACGAACCAATCTGAATTGAATTACATAAATTAATTGAATTGTTAAATAATCTTTTATTCATAAATGATTGTTAATATTCCTTTTAGGCTTATGACCACTTGGGAACATAAATCAAAATAAACAAAACTAATTTGAATGAGAGAAAGAAAACAATATTGTAAATAGGAGAATATTGTTTTTAGGTTAAAGGAGATTTGAAAGAAACTAAGTTTTACTTCGATGATGATCTACACCAGTGGTTCCCAAACTATCTTACCTGACGCCTCCTTTTTGCTTCCAGTAGACCCGTCCGCCCCACTCCTCTTTTTTTTATTTTTATATGAAATGATTCTTACATTTATTTCTTAGCATTGTACAGGAAAACAGATTTCTGTTGGTATTACATTTTAATAATGAAAGCCACTCAAACAAATAATAGTACATTCCAGTAACTAAAAACAAAACATTTGGTTCAAAGTGAGCGAAAAAAAGTTTGAACATTAGCAAATTGGCAAAATTGAGTTGCAATATTAAGAATAGATAATTTGAAAACATGGCATATAATATTTGGAAATACTTATGAGACTATGGCACAATTTCTGGTCAAATTTAGTGAGATGGATGCTGCTGTTCTTTTAATGATTTTATTCTATTAAACAAGTAATTTCGAGCAGATGACTTGACGGCCCCCTTGTATCATCCTCACGCCCCCCTAGTGGGGCGCGCCCCCCAGTTTGGAAACCACTGATCTACACAGAGGAAATATTTACATTTGTATATTTTAATTGCTAATACTCACACACACACACGCATATATATATATATATATATATATATATATATATATATATATATATATATATATATATATATATAATATATATATATATATATATATATATATATATATATATATATATATATATATATATATATATATATATATATATATATATATATATATATATATATATATATATATATATATATATATAAATTACAACAGTGAAAGAGGAAGAGAATATAATCATAGGAGTTGACATGAATGGTAGAGTGGGGAAGGAAAGATTTTGATATGAGGGGGTACATGGAGGAAATGGGTTCGGAATTAAAAATTAAGATAGGGAGCATATATTAGAGATGGCTCAGAGTGTTGAATTAGCATGTATGTATACATGGTTTCAGAGGTCTGATAAGCACTTGATAACCTATGAAAATTAATGGAAAGCCAAATAAGTTACATCTTGGTTAGAAGAGCTAACAAAAATAATGTGCTGAATTGTAAAGTGATTTCGGGTGAAGTATGCGTTAAACACAATAGACTCGTAGAGATGGATTTCAAAATGAGAGGTAGAAAACCCAAGACGAGATCTAGAATGAATGTTTGGGAACTCAAAGGTGAAAAGAGAGAGCAATTTAGGAGGATTGTGTGAGATAGGCGACTGGAAAGGTTGAACTTAAGAGATTTGGAGAGGGTAACGGATGAAAATACCTGGGTGGGTATGAGAGAAATATGTGCAGAGGAAACGGAGGAATTACTTGGAAGAACCAGGGGACATGGTGTGTCGAATGGGGAAAAATGGTGGTAGGACAGAGGTGTTCAAGAGTCAGTTAAAAAAAAAAAAAGGCATTTAAGGGTGGGAAAGTAAGGCATACACAATGTGCAGAGGAACTGTAAAGAGATGAGGAAAAAGATTCTTGGAGAAAGTAGGTATAGCTGTTGGAAGAGCAATGGAGCAATAAAATGAAAGGCTAGGAATAAGGGAAGAGAAAAGGGTATCTATACGATTTAAAACTTGAGGAATAGGTAAAGATATGATTTGCGGCAACTGGAAGTCATTAGAGATAGAGATGAAGATATATTGCATTACGATGGAGACATTAAGAGGTGATAGAAAGAATATTTTGAACAACTATTGAATACTGAAAATGTGAAAGAAGAGCTGGGAGATGCACAGAGGGTAGAGGGACCAATTGTGTAGATACGGAATACAGAAGTGAATCCCCGCTTCACTGACAAATAATAAAGCACCAGGTCCATCAGAGTTTCAAATTGCAATGATCAAAATACTAGCTACAGAGGGAGAAATGGAAGATGGACTTATCAAGACCAATATGGGATGAGTAAATAATTTCTAAAGACAGAGGAGAGTCTAATGCTTTCTATATCTATGCAGAAAGGGGTTATCATGGAATGTAGCAACTACAAGGAGTTAAACTAACAGAGCAGGGTTTGAAAGATTTTGAGAGGACACTAGAAGAGAGATCGAGAGACATTGGTTGATCAATTGACTGATTTGAGGTTTTTTGGCATCCTGACATCTAAGGTCATTAACACCAATATCATTTTTTGTAAATAAAGTGTAAAAGAATATTCAATTTAAACCATAACAGCAAAGATGTCATTTTAAAAGTTAAATAGCTTTCAGAAGACCTGCTTCTGAAATAAAGCTCAAAAATAACACTAGCATGGTAGGTCACATGTCGAAGAATCTTGGCAAGGATGAACCTGTCATCCTCACCTTGAGCCTCAAACAGATATTTATTGCTCTTGTTACTGTAAGAGGGGCATTCGGTCAACAAATGCCTCACTGTCAAGGATACCAAACAGTCGTCACAATATGGCTGGTATTTTTGCTAAGATTGGGAAACAGCAGTATGGATTTATGGGGGAGAGAGACTGTGGATGCCATCTTTATAGTAAGGCAGCTAAAGCAAAAAAACCAGAGGAAAACCAGAAGCTCTCCTGTACTTTAGGGGATCTAGAGAAAGCTTATGATAGAATACCAGGAGAAGTGATGTTCTGGTGCTCACGGAAAAGGAAAGTGGAGTCAGAGAAGTTGATTATATTGGTAGAGATGATGTACAAAAGAACAGATAAAAATGAAAATAGCTGTTAGGGAAACAGAAACCTTCGAGATCAGCATTAAGCATGTTTTTATGTGGTGGTCAAGGATGTGTTGAGTGAAGCGATCAGGAACAATGAGCCGTGGGAGTTTCTATTTGCAGATGATTTACAATTGAAAATGAGGAAGACTTGCACAAAAGCGTTTTAGAGAGGCGAAAGACTTTGGAGGGTGTTGGCTTGAAGGTAAGATTGGATAAGACTGAAGGTATGGTGAACAATAAGAGAGGTAGAAACAGGATAGCCAAACATGGAAGTAGAAGCTCTGTTATAGAACTGGTGTAATAACTTAAATAATGGGACCTACTATAAGTCGGAAGTAAGGATGCGAGGCTGAAATAGAGGATAGGATAAAAACATTTCTACTCCTGAATAAATCCTTCCTAACCCAATTCCCCACCATCTTACCCTCCCTTGGTCCTATACATCCATAACATACCCTAAACCCCTTTAACATCACGACTTCCGTCCCTTTGTAACTTCTCAACAATTTTCAGGTTAGACAAGTCTTTCTCACAAGCATGCAGTTCTTAGCAAAACCTTAAAATCATGGGCCCTCCCATTAACCTTTAGTCTTCTCAAATTTTACCACTATTCTCCTGGTCCCTGCCCATTTACCTCGTGTGTAATGAGTGGTACATTGAGAGCAACACCCTTCTCAACTTTTTACAGACTAACCAGTATCGCAAAACTTGACATCCATTGAGATGGCATAGCTAAAAAAAAGACCAAACAAGCAAATGATCCCAGGCACCCAGTCTACAACCATCGTGATACAAGAAGACATCTGAAAGCACGGAAGAGCTTCATGACCATGAAAACACTAGATACCTGAGCCCTAACAAAATACAGTCTACTAAAGGCACAGAGAGTGACAGTCAGACCACTAATAATGCCCTCCCTAACCCTAGTGAAGACCTGCCCTGTGGTCTCTCCCTTACCAGGCAGAAACGGGTCACCCTGAATTGGATAGGAGCTAACCTTCAGGTATGGGGTCACACAAATTAGGCTGAACGCCCCTACAGTGAGCCAATCCACCCAATGAATCCCATCATCTGTAGCTTACCATTAGGGCCTACCTGTTCGGACACAGAACTAAGAACAGCAACCGATACAGCACTCCAATGGGTAGAAAAATGACGTGATAAGATTATGATGATATTAGTAAACAACCCATTTCTACCTTTCCACTGTTTCCTACCTTCCCACCTTTCTCCAGGTCAACTACTCTTTTACCACAGCTTTTCCACTTCTGAATGAGCCTTTCTTAACTTATGTCTCTCCTCCAAATCTAAGTTCCTCTCCAATCACCTGAGGTCTCCTGCTCCTAACTGACAACCCCTCAATAGATCTTTATCCACTTCTACTACACTATACTTTAAATCCTACACCCTTTACGACAGGTCTCGTACAGAAAAACGAAAACCCTTTCTATTATACCCACCCCCCTCTTCACCACATGTCTCCATCCCAAATCTCTTCCTTTACCGCAGATCGCTATCCCTAACCCCCTACTTCACCACACGTCTCCCTCCCCAACAGACTCCTTTCCCACAGATCTCTATCCCCAACCCCTATTTTACCAAAGGTCTCAATCCTAAACCCCATACTTTACCACAGGTCTCTATCCACAAACCCCTACTTTACCACAGGTCTCTATCCCCAATCGCCTACTTTACCTCAGGTCTCTATTCTCAAACCCCCACAATACCACATGTATCTATCCCCAAACCCCTGCAATACCACATGTCTCTATCCCCAATCCCTTCTCTACCATAGGTATTTATCCACAGCCCCTTTTTCATCACAGGTCTAAATCCCCAGCCTCCTCTAACACAGGTCACCATGCAAAACCTCGTCCTTTGTCACAGGTCTCTATCTCCAAAGACTTCTTTGCCACAGGTCTTTTAACTAACCACTCTTTTGTCACAGGTCTCTATCCCCAGTCTATCCATTGACATGATCTCTATCCCCAACCAATTATTTGCCAAAGTCTCAATCCCCAAACAATCCTTTACCACAAGTCTCCATCCCCAACCCCCTCAATTACCATAGGCCTCTATCCATAACCCACTCCTTTACCACATGTATGCATCCCCAGCCCACTTCTTTACCACAGGTCTCTATCCCCAACCCCTTCCTTTACACAGGTCTCCATCCCCAACCCCCTCCTTTACCACAGGTCTCATTCCCCAACCCCCTTCTGTACCATAGGTCTCCATCGACAGCCCCTTACTTTACCATAGCTGTCCATCCCTAGCCGCCTCCTTTAAAACAAGTCTGTATTACCAGCCCCTTCATTTACCACAGGTCTCCATCCCCAGCCCACTACTGTACCATAGGTCACCATCCACAGCCCCTTACTTTACCACAGGTCTCCATTGCCTAAACCTTCCTTTACCACAGGTCTCTATCCCCAACCCCTTCCTTTACCAGAGGTCTCCAACCTCAACCCTTTCCTTTACCACAGGTCTCAATCCCCTATCCCTAAACCTTTCCTTTACCACAGGTCTCTATCCCCAACCCCTTCCTTTGCCACAGGTCTCTATCCCCAAACCCTTCCTTTACCACAGGTTTCTATCCCCAACCCCCTCCTTCACCACAGGTCTCTATCCTCAATCTCCAACCATACCATATGTCTCCATCCAGAGCCCCCTACTTTACCATAGGTGTTCATCTCTAACCCCTTCCTTTACCAAAGCTCACTATCCCCATATCCATCCTTTAGCACAGATATCTATCCACATTACCTTCCTTTCCAACCGGTCTCAATTGCTAACCCATTCCATCATCACAGGTCTCCATCCCCAACCTCCACTTGTATCATAGGTCTCCTTCTCCAATGACCTTTACCACAGGTTTCCATCGCCAGCCCCTTCCTTTACCAAAGGTCTTTATCCCAACCCCACAGTCCCCTACTTTACCACAGGTATCAATCTCCAACCACTTCCTTTACCAAAGCTCTGAATTCCCAACCCCCTACTTTACAATAGGTCTCCTTCCACAGCACCCTACTTTACCACAGGTGTCCATCTCTAATCCCCTCTTGCATTAGAGGTTTCCTTCTCCAATTCCAACCTATTACCACATGTTTCAATCCCCAACCCCTTCACTTACAACAGGTCTCCATCAACAACCCCCTCCTTTACCACAGGCCTCCATCCCCAACCCCATCCTTTACCATATAGTCCATGAGCCTGGTCTCAAAATTTTGGCCCTTGGTACCATTTTGGGGCAGGAAATCTCATAGTGATTAACTGAAAGACCAATGTCTAGAGTATTCAAAAATGTATGATAGCATCCTACATCTCTTTGCCTTCCTTGTGTTATTAACCGTTTTTTATATATGACGTGATTTTTTTCCTGCGTGACTTACAGGTGATTTTTGTCTCCTGTAGGCCAGTCCATTAATATTATTAGGACTTATTATATAACAAAATAAAGGCCAAGAAAAGAGCTTCAAACTAAGCTATTACATATAATAATATCTTGTACACAGTGTTAGTTATGAGCATATTTATGCTGAAATGTTTGAATTTTTTTCAATGTAACTGGAAATTTTTCCTTATAGAAATAACATCATGTCTGGTATTTGTGATTCAACTTAACATTCATATTTTGTGTTTCAAGAGCTTTCCTTTGATACCAATATGTGATTCATAGCTATTATATTGAGAAAGTTATTGAATCTTGAAGCAACTACTATCAAATATTGTTTTTTTATGAGCGTAAACTAAAATGTTAAAATGGGAATATAGGGTTAGAGATCAAATTCATATCATAAAATGTGAATATAGCAACTGTAGAAATAAGATTAGAATCTAAAATGAATTATTTAAATGTGCATTACATAACACCAATTGCAATACTTGTATCAAAAAAGCTATGAACACTAAATCCAATATATACATACTGTATTACATTATAACCATGTACATTATAACCATGTAAACCATTACACCACTAATACACTTAATACTATTGTCCAGATAGGGTATTTTAAGTTCAGTAGTCTTCAATATCTTCCATTTCCAACATTGTTTCATCATTATATCATCATCCTCACCACCTGACACCTGATTTTCACAGTCTTGTAATTGGCACACTTTTCAGAACACTTGCATGACAAAAAATCAAGCACAGCCTCAGGAACAGGTTGTCCATCCATCTATTTATTAACTAGCTGGTCTCCTCCATCTTCTTTTTTCCAGCTTCCAACCATGTGCCTACAGGATTTGGAATGTGAGGATTTTGCTGTAGACATCGTCTCCATATAGCAGACTGATAATTGGCACGTTGTGCATGTTGTTTCAAGCAGTCTCTGCTAGGAGGCAATTGGTGGCTTTCTATCTCACCTTTCCTTTCACAGAAGAGATTATATCTCAGAGCATTTAAATGAACACAAAGTGTCTTGGCCGCATAGATGAGACAAGTAACTGCTTCAAGTCTTTCCATCTGTTCTTGAGAAAGGTCCCATTCACTCCCAAGTTCCATAAATGCATGTAATTCATGTTTATTTGTGGTCATTAATTTGAGTGAGCTTGTTTTTCCTTTGCCAGCAAATGCACTCACACTATTGCAGCCTGTGAAAGCATGCATTCCAACTAATCCTTTGCAAATATCAGCACCAAGTGTAGCAGTAACCTTGTCAATTGATAGAATCTTTGTTCGTGTCTAAATCCCACATTTCAGATACAGATGACTACAGATGATATTCTTGAAAGCCACGAGCAAGATGAGCACATCCGTATCATCGGAGCTGATAACAACTGTTGGATGTCCTTGCTTCTTCTTGAGTACGCAACAGATCCGTTACCATCTCACTTCCATGTTGTGTTATCTTGAAGCACTGGTCAGCATCTGAGACAAACATAACCTTTTGCTGTAGCCTGCTTCTGTAATGTTTCCACTCATTCACAAGAAAAGTTATAAAGTTAGTTTTATTGACACTCTGATTCAGAAAGGACCTCCACTGACGGACAAGCTGATTTGGTGTAATATTTTGAAGACTTGATCCATGCTGTTCTCCTCTAACACTTCTTTCTCAGTTTCTGATGGATAGTTCATGGTATTGATCAAACACAATATCAATTCTCTGACTAGAGCCTCCGTCTTTCATTACCATAGCAAAGACTGTTTGAGCAATGTCACCAAAAGTGTTCTGATCCCCTTTCACCTTTTGTACTAACATCATGCCACCGGTTACAGAAGCCGAATTTAAGGGCATTTCCTCCTCTGATGTGACATCCTTGTACAATGCTTTAGCGAGGATTGCCTTGTCTGTGTTCCTTGGCAAACCCTCAGGGGTTGCTAATGCCCATGGCATTGGTCCAAGAGGATAGGACAATATATCTGCCATTTGAAGATTTCGACTTTGGGACATTACAATGATTCTCCCAAACAATGACCTGTCTGCCTTCAATATCACTGCTCTTCCAGTATGAGTCTTCATTTCTTTCTTCCTGCACATGTGCCTAAAGGTTTTCAGTTTATTGAGCTTGACAGTATCAAAAGAATTGTGTAAAAGGGGGATCAAAATCTAGTCTTTCTTGCTTAAACTTGGTGTAACACTTCTCTCCAACATCTAGAGTATTAAGTAAATCTGAAGCAACTTCCGGAGTGGCAGTCTTTGCTGTTGTGATGCTCATCATGTCCTGTTGACTGGAAAATGGGTTTACTCAGCTTTCAATTGCACTAGCTATTGCCAAAATTGCTTCCTCATCTTTCTCAGATCTTGGGTGCTGGAGATCATAATGAACTGCATCTGATTTATTCTCGTGAACCATGTCTCTTAACTGACCTAAGAATCCACTTCTGTGCTCAGAAGTTATGTAATAGCGTTTGACTGCCCCTGACTTCAGACTAAATCTGGTTGTGCCTCCTGGTGTTTGAGTGTCTCTGTTCACTGTAACTTCGAGTGCCTGATCAAAAGGACTAGTGCTTGACATCTGGACAGAAAAGCAACCATCCCTGAAAGCTTCATACACTTCTGGATGTGTCTCACTTAGGGCTGACATCTGGGCATAATACACAGTGAGGTATCTGGCATAGTTGGTTCTGTCATATGCAAATGACCAGGGAATCAGTGATCTGATGGCATGCAGATGGAGCTCCCAGTTGCCTTCACGGGATGCACATAGCAAGCCAAGAATAATATACTCAACCATGTCAACGTAGGACATCCAAAATGCAGACAGATCACCATTCGACTTGCGGAGATGGTTAAGAAACTGTGACCACTTTATTTTGAGGTTTTTAAAGTCTTGAGTCACTAACAAGTTGCCAATATCGTTCTGGTTTAGGTCTTTGTTAGTTAACTGGGATAAGGTATTTTGAACTCTCGGGTACACATGTTCATCTTCATCAAATTGTGACATAAACTGTTCCCAGATCAATCTCATGAGAGCTTCATACACAAGTTTATGAACTCTGACAGCTCAGTTGTACATTTTACCTTCAAGAACAACATTAATTGAACCTTCTGAAACAACACCCGATTCTATACATAGGTCACGTAAGCCAGCATCCATAAACCTCTTGCCTAGGACAGCCAGAGCATTCAGATGGTATGAAATGTTCCCAACCCAATTATGACATTGGCATATTTAACTCTGTGTCTCCTAGCAATCTTTGATAATTTTGCAAAAATGGCTTGATCTACGCCAATGACAATAACTGGTAGCTGCAACTCTGTTTGGATAGCCTCGGACTGATTCAGGATTTCAAAAGCTGTAGTGAGCTCGGTTGCAGGGGCGTTTATAGTGGGAAGGTAGCAAAGGATGTCTTCTTTGATGGAGATATCCTTTCTCGTGTTTATGTTAAATCCTGTCCAACTTGGTATGTTCTTATTTTCCATATTTTATTGTCTGAGAATGATCCAGATTAAATTATTATTCCGAGCAGATTCTGCAGCTTCATCAGCATCTTTATTACTCGTTCTTGGTGGCAAAGGTTGTGGACCTACTCTCTTTCCAGCAATGTAGGTTTCCAGTTCTGTGTACTGTGTAGAAATAGTCCTTTGTTTTTGCTTATCAATAACTGGAAGAGCAGGCTTTGGGAGAAGAGGCCCAATTATTTTGCGTTGCAGAGCAATGCCATTAACACGATGAGAAGTTCCCTGACCTGTCAAAGTTTCTTTGAGTCTGTCGATATTATCCCATGCTAAACTTGTGAAAACATGTGGCTGCAAAGGAGTAGGTAAGACCACCGTTTGGTTCTGTGTTGCAGCTAATTTGTGCAGACAAAGTTCTGTGTCATTTTCTTCAAGCTGTGAGTAAGAGATCCCATGTCCAAGTCTGTTTAGCATCCGAATCAATTCAGTATTGCCTGTTAATGTTTTGACAGCATATGGAAGCAACAAATGTTTTGGAGGTTTCTGCTTTCCTCGTGTTGTGGCATATGTTAGATCCTGACCAAGAGACTGTATTTGAAGTTTCACTCTTTGAGATGGGTTTTCTTTTTCAGGTTCTCCAGTCAGAATAGCAGTCAATAACTGACTGCTGAAGAAGACATGGCAAATTCATGGACTTGTTTTTAAGATCAGATGGATGGTATGGCCACGGAGATAGCAAACATCTTTCCTGTATTGGTGTCCGAACATAAGATGATGCCTGGTGAATGATGCACTTTATATCACTAGATTTTGATCTCAGAGTTTTCAATTCATTTCAAAGATTTTTGTTTTCAAGGACCATGTCTTGCATTGTAATGCTGTCTGGAATTGCTAACAACTTTCCTGCTTCATCCTTATAAATGTGAATAATGTCTCCAACTTCTGAGTCCAGTCTCCGTTTGATGTGTTTCTTGGTGGATTCATTCATTCTGTAACCTCTGGAATGCATGAAGTTCTCCATTCTAGCTGCAAGTGTGGGTACAGGAACAATTAGCTTATCAGGCAATATTTAATTTCTTATAAATTTAAAAAGGTCATCATAAGCCTCAGATTCAACCTTGTTTTAAGCTATTTCATATTCATTCTCATTCTTGCTTGTTCTAGATTCTTGAGACTTTTCTGTTTTTTTGGGTATAATTTCTGTAGCAAGAGTTGTGGTAATAAGCCTCTGCAGCAACAATGTCTCGACTTGTTGCTGCTAGTATCTTGTCATCTTGTTTTTCCGTTGCACACTGTCGAAGCCTCTCATCAACCCTTAACTGCCTAGCCAGGATAAGATGTTCACAAGTGGATGTTCCTTTCAAACACTTATCTTTTCCACAAAATATACACTCAGGCTGGTATACTCGGGATGTAGATGGTGTTCTCTTATGTCTCTTTGCTGCTCCACTGCTGCCTGGATCGTATTCTGAATTTTCAGCTGATTTTCTTTTAAAGTTATTCAGATCTCTTTTTAGTGTAAATCGGCTTCTACATTGTCTGTGGTAACAAATGTTGGGCATCTCTTGCTCATGTAGACTTTCTGCAATTTGGAGAATTGGTTTATGATTCCTCACTCGGGCTGCATCAAGAAGCACCAACCATGAGTCATAGTCCATAGGTGTTACCAGTGTTGTTGGGTCATTATCATAAGTTTCAATGTGGATAACGCATTTTTCTTTCGTAGAGTCCATCTTGACAAAGTAGACTTACTGCTCTCCAGGACTATCAGCTGCATCTGCCCTCAGCATAAGTAATCTAAAAGAAGAGAAACTGAATGAGTTATTTTTTATTACTGTTATGTACAGTAAATTAATGATTCAAGAGCGTGATAGTTGTTATTTTAACATCCAATAACTTTCTTAATATAATAGCTATGGATCACATATTGATATCAAAAGAAAGCTCTTGAAACACAGAATATAAATGTTAAGTTGAATCACAAATACCAGACATGATATTATTTCTATACGGAAAAATTACCAGTTATATTGAAAAAAAATAATTAATTTCAGCATAAATATGCTCCTAACTAACAATGTGTACAAGATATTAAAATATGTGATAGCTTATTTTGAAGTCGTTTTCTTGGCCTTTATTTTGGTATATAATAAGTCCTAATAATATTATGGCCTAGCTCGCAGGAGACAAAAATCACCTGTAAGTCATGCCGGAAAAAATCGCATGTCATACATAAAAAACGGTTGATAACACAAGGAAGGCAAAGAGATCTAGAATGCTATCATACATTTTTGAATAATCTAGACATTGGTCTTTCAGTTAATCACTATGAGATTTCTTGCCCCAAAATGGTACTAACCAACCCCCCAGGCTCATGGACTAATAGGTCTCTATCCCAACCCCCTCCTTTACCACAGTCTCCATCCCAACCCCCTCCTTTACCACAGATCTCCATCCCCAACCTCCACTTGCATCATAGGTCTCCTTCTTCAACTCCATCCTTTACCAAAGGTCTCAATCCCCAACCCATTTCCTTTACAACAGGTCTCCATCACCAACCCCCTCCTTTACCACAGGCGTCCATCACCCAACCCCCTCCTTTACCACAGATCTATATCCCAACCCTCTCCTTAACCACAGGTCTCCATCCCAACACCCTCTGTAACTACATGTCTCCACCCCAAACCCTATTCTTTACCAGAGGTCTCCGTCCCCAATCTTCTCTTGCACAATAGGTCTTCTTATCCAACTCCATTCTTTACAACAAGGGTCCATCCCCCAGCCCCCTCCTTTACCACAGGTCTACATCCCAACCCCCGGCTTTACCATAGGTATCCATCCCCATCCCCATCCTTTAACACAGGTCTCCATTCCCAACCTCCTCTTGCACCATAGGTCCCTTCTCTAACTCCATCATTTACCACAGGTCTCAATCCCCAACCTCCTCCTTTACAACATGTCTCCATCCCCAACCTCCCTCTCAACCACAGGTATCCATCCCCAACCTCCTCTTGCACCATAGGTCTCCTTCTCCAACTCCATCCTTTAACACAGGTCTCAATCCCCAACCTGTTCCTTTACAAAGGGTCTCCATCCCCAACCCCGTGCTTTACAAAAGGTCTCCGTCCCCAAAATCCTCCTTCACCACAGGTCTCAATCCCCAACTTCCTCCTTTACAACAGGTCTCCATCCCCAACCTCCTCTTGCACCATAGTTCTCCTTCTCCAACTCCATCCTTTACAACAGGTCTCCATCCCCAACTACCTCCTTTACAACAGGTCTCCATCCCCAACCACTTCCTCTACAACAGGTCTGCATCCCTAAGCTCCTCCTTCCTCACAGGTCTCCATCCCCAACCTCCTCTTGCACCATAGGTCTCCTTCTCCAACTCCATCCTTTACAACAGGTCTCCATCCCCAACTACCTCCTTTACAACAGGTCTCCATCCCCAACCACTTCCTTCACCACATGTCTCCATCACCAACCTTCTCTTGCACCATAGGTCTCTTTTTCCAACTCCATCCTTTACCACAGGTCTCAATCCCCAACCCCTTCCTTTACAACAGGCCTCCATCCTCAACCGCTTCCTTTACAACAGGTCTCCATCCCCAACCCCTTCCTTTACAACAGGTCTCCATCCCCAACCTCCTCCTACACCAGAGTTCTCCTTCCCCAACCTCCGCTTGCACCACAGGTCTCCTTCTCCAACTCCTTCCTTTACCACAGGTCTCAATCCCCAACCCTTTCCTTTACCACAGATCTCAATCCCCTACTCCTTCCTTTACAACAGGTGTCCATCCCCAACTTCCTCCTTCACCACATGTCTCCATCCCCAACCTCCTCCAGCACCATAGATCTCCTTCTCCGACTCCCTCCTTTACCACAGGTCTCAATCCCTTACCCCCTCCTTCACAACAGGTCTCCATCCCCAACCGCCTCTTGTACCATAGGTCTCTTTCTCCAACTCCATCCTTTACCACAGGTCTCAATCCCCAACACCCTCCTTTACAACCGGTCTCAATGCCCAACCCCCACCTTCACACCAGGTCTCCATCACCAACCTCCTCCTTCACAACAGGTCTTCATCCCCTACCTCCTCTTGCACCATAGTTCTCCTTCTCCAACTCCATCCTTTACAACAGGTCTCCATCCCCAACTACCTCCTTTACAACAGGTCTCCATCCCCAACCACTTCCTCTACAACAGGTCTGCATCCCTAAGCTCCTCCTTCCTCACAGGTCTCCATCCCCAACCTCCTCTTGCACCATAGGTCTCCTTCTCCAACTCCATCCTTTACAACAGGTCTCCATCCCCAACTACCTCCTTTACAACAGGTCTCCATCCCCAACCACTTCCTTCACCACATGTCTCCATCACCAACCTTCTCTTGCACCATAGGTCTCTTTTTCCAACTCTATCCTTTACCACAGGTCTCAATCCCCAACCCCTTCCTTTACAACAGGTCTCCATCTTCAACCGCTTCCTTTACAACAGGTCTCCATCCCCAACCCCTTCCTTTACAACAGGTCTCCATCCCCAACCTCCTCCTACACCAGAGTTCTCCTTCCCCAACCTCCGCTTGCACCACAGGTCTCCTTCTCCAACTCCTTCCTTTACCACAGGTCTCAATCCCCAACCCTTTCCTTTACCACAGATCTCAATCCCCAACTCCTTCCTTTACAACAGGTCTCCATCCCCAACCTCCTCTTGCACCATAGGTCTCCTTCTCCAACTCCATCCTTTACAACAGGTCTCCATCCCCAACCCCCTCCTTTACAGCAGGTCTCCATCCTAACCTCCTCCTTCACCACAGGTCTCCATCACCAACCTCCTCTTGCACCATAGGTCTCCTTCTCCAATTCCATCCTTTACAACAGGTTCCCATCTCCAACCTCCTTCTTCACCACAGGTCTCCATCACCAACCTCCTCTTGCACCATTGGTGTCCTTCTTCAACTCCATCCTTTAAAACAGGTCTCCATCCCCAACCTCCTCCTTCACCACAGGTCTCCATCACCAACCTCCTCTTGCACCATTGGTGTCCTTCTCCAACTCCATCCTTTACAACAGGTCTCCATCCCAAACCCCTTCCTTTACAACAGGTCTCCATCCCCAACCTCCTCCTTCACCACAGGTCTCCATCAACAACCTATTCTTGCACCATAGGTCTCCCTCTCCAATCCCCTTCCTTTACCACAGGACTCCATCCCCAACTCCTTCCTTCATCACAGCTCTCCATCCCCAAATCCCCCCTTTACCCCAGGTCCCCCCACTTTTAAAACCAACCCTCTTGATGTCCTAGGCTTCCTCAGGTCCACTAAATAGAAAAGAGAGAAATAAAAGGGATGATCAATACACCATTACAAAAACAATCCATTCCCATGACACCTTTGCCAGACTGTTTCCAATATAGTCTGCAAAGTGCTTTGTTGCATATCGCCATTTCTCTCACCGCTTTCGGGATGCTGTTTCATTGATCATGCCACAGGACTGTGTGTGTGTGTGTGGGTGTGTGTGTGTATGTGTGTATGCATGCAAACGAGTTTGGTGGTATCCATGAAGGCATTGCTGATGATTTTGTTTCGCGAAATGCGAATTTTGCCAAATTTGATTTTAAATATTCGCTGTAAACTATCTACTTATATCATTAATATTCACTCACGATTTTTAGGAAAATATTACCAAAATTTTTCGAAATTAAAGGATTTTGAGAATTTTCTTAATGTTTATCAATATCCAATAAAATAAATTTCGTCTTGGGTATTTTACTCAGATTTTGTTAATGATTTTGCAAAAATGAATTTAAAAGTTCTTATTCATATTTGCTCATTCATGAAGCCATGCAATTTGGACATTTCACGAATGCTTAAACACGTTATTTAATAAATTTTGTGATATGAAAAAATGCATTAAACTAACTTTTCGTGTAATTCAGGAAAATTATCGACTCATTTTGCCATTGTAGAAAATAACTGGCAAATCAATATAATTAATTCACCTTATCTGCTAATTTAGGATTCTAATTTGTCCTTCACATATTCTGTACTTTATAATCCCTATGATTTAGTATCCTCATTGTCCTCTTCTTTAAATTCTGATTCACCTTCTTCAAAACATTTTAATAGTGTCTTTCACTCCTTCCATTTATCCACGCAAATTTCAACTCCTTTCCAAACTTCATTCCTCTTCTTCCCCTTCTTCAAAAGATCCCTGAAATCCATTAAGGAAGACCAAAATGGAACCCACCCTCCTGAGGCAGGAAGATGGACAGGGAGAACAGACGACCACTGTCACTGTGGACGGCACCTTCATAAGGGTGACAGACACTAATAAGGTGCCAAAGGAGAGGTTCCAAGGAGCCCTGTGAGGAAATAGGGTCTTGTCTCTGAAGATAACTCAAACCCCAAAGACTTGGAATAACACACGAGTGTCATCAGGAACATGGACGACACCTAGATTGTACCCCTAAAGGGCCAATCAATAATCGTCTCTTGTTTGATTCCGAACACATTCACGCCTTCTGATTGGATCTGACATTGTTGACATACTCGAGAAGGCGATGGTAGAGTGTAATCTTGGAGGTCCAGGTGATGTGTTCTGAATTTATTATGTAAACTGGGTGGACTCAGCAGGCGTGTGTTTGGGTACGTCTTGCATTATGGCCAGACAAGGATCAGGACCAACCAAGAAGGGACTGTCAGATATGTGTCACACGGAATATTAGGACTATTTCAAAATAGGGGGGGGGGGGGGTTGCCTTCCCAAGTGCTTTCCTCAAAATGTGTGTTTGGGCGAGTGAATGAAACAAAACGAACTTTCCCTCATATACATAATGACGTAAGTACAAGTGTATGAAGATGGATATATTATAGTACATAATTCTGTATAAAATAGATATATTATAAATATATAAGTCCTAATTCAATCATTTTTTTTTCTCCTTATCTTCCCTATATAAAAAAGACCAAGTGACAGTCTATAAATATATGAATATATATTTCCTTCCAGTCATCCTTGGTGGCAAGACATAACTATACAGTCTCTCATCGTCCCTCGGGTAGAGGGAGAGGGGCTAGTCATACCTTGGTGAGCGGGTTATAGGTAGTAAGCGGAAGGGGATGGACCGGTCAAATGTGAGTGCATATCTATTTAAATATTTAGCAGTCATTATTGCAGGTCGCATACACTAGTATTCTATATTCTGCCAACAATTTATCATTTCACGAAAATTTCATCAATTTTTTCCCCATATGATTACAATCATTTTTTTTCCCAGGTAATTTCTCATTTCATTTGTCACTCCTGTTCTCACATTCATTCTCTTTTATTCTCAGCCATTGGACCTTTTTCCTGGGCGAGAATTCTTTCTAAAAAGTTATTATACTTTTTCTCACCTTTAAACAAATTAATGTTTCTTAAACGCGTTTAATTGTATGTGTTTTAGTCAAATCAAATCGAAAATAATACAAGTAATTACACATAGCCATTTTTAAAGTAACTTATTGCCCATTGAAAATGATACTTACACTGTTAAAAAAAAAAATAAAAAAAATAATAATAGTAATAATTTTAATCTGATATTCTCCGTAAAAATATACTGTTCTGGACCGTATTTCAGTATAATACAGGCAGCCGTAATTTATACCTTACTTTTTTATTATCTTTTACTAATTTACGACAACACATCCGTTTTTAAAACGGTAAATGCCTGGCAACATTTATTCCACGATGTTTACCGTTTTTACGGCATATTTCTAACAGTGTACGCAGAAAACATCAATGGATATATTCATTTTTTTTATATATATGTGAAATGGAGGTACAAAAAAAGTAAAAACCCTGGAATAAATGTTGCCAGGCATCTGCCGTTTTATAAACGGAAATATTGACGTAAAGGATTGATATTACGGTCACCAACCCGTAAAAGATAATAAAGAGTAAAGTTAAGGTCGCGTGTATTTTACTGAAATACGGCTGAAAACAGTATATTTTTACGGAGAATTTCCGATAAAAATTGCGGCTTTTAAACATAACTAATTTGATTTTTACCCTGGGAAGTACATTAATCAACATTTTTTTTTTTTTTTTTTTTTTTTTTTTTTTTGCGGGGGTTGTTGGTTTATCCCACATTATCTAACTTTTGATGCTTTTTTTTTTTGGGGGGGGGGGGTTTCTTCTACAAATCTATAACCTTCTTAACATGAGGATAAAGGTGTAACACTTCCAAAGTTGTCGTTATTATTATTATTATTATTATTATCATTATTATTATTATTAAGTTACAACACTAGTTGGTAAAGCAGGATGCTATAAGCCCAGTGGCTCCAACAGGAAAAATAGCCCAATGAGGAAAGGAAACAAGGAAAAAATAAGTTAAGGACAGCAACATTGACATAAATATTTTCTATATAAACTATAAAAACTTTGAATAAACAAGAAAAAGAGGAATAAAACAGAATAGTGTTCCCGAGTGTACCCTCAAGCCAGAGAACTCTACTCCAAGACAGCGGAAGACCATGGTACAGAGGCTAATCATACACAAACCCATTCACCAAGTTAAGGTATCCCCAACTTGCTTAATTGTCTTTAGAATTGGAGTGTCTTTAGAATTAGAGTTTAATGAACGATTGAAAAGAAAGCTAATCAGGCATTGGCTAGGTTAAATAAAATTTGGAAATTCAATGGCCTGAAATTACATATAAAAATCAGGCTATATACAAGTTTTCTAAGATCGGTGTTACTGTATGGATATGAGTCGTGGTATAACAATAAAAGTATCTCCAATAGATTTAGTAAATTTGAGAAAAAAACCCTCAAAAGGATATTGGGAGGTGAATAGTAGGGCACGATTAGAAATGAGACTATAAGAGAGATTACTCGAGTGCCATTAGTGGATGAGATCATGGCAAGGGTAGATGGAGATGGCTTGGACATGTTCTTTGCACCCCTTAAGAGAGATTAGTTCAACAAACTTTCAACAACTGGGGTCCAGAAGGCACTAGAAGAGTTGGAAGACACAGACCTACATGGCTGAGGACTAAGAAGCGTGAAGTAGGAGATGGTGAATGGAGAAGTATTGATCTAAAAGATCAAGATAGAGAAGACTGGCGAAGTCTGGCTGAGGCTCTTTGCATCAATGATGATGATGATGACATTTGCATGAGAATGTTATGTTATAGGTTCTCAATAATATATCATCACAATTTCCCTCAAGAAAAGTTTTAATTTTCAAACCATTTCAATCACAAACATAAAATCACATTTTATATTTAAGCTCCAAAGGACTTTATTTCATTGAATGGGCATTACTTGAAAAAACAAAGAGCGTATTCATTTTTCACTGGATTATGAAAGAAGCACTATCATATCTCCACATAATGTAGAATATCTTTAAATAGTTAATTATTCAAATCCCTTCACTATCCTCACAAAGACAAATGCAGTACACTTTGCAACAAAATACTTTTTACCACAATTTTACACAAATATATAATTTCCAAAGCTCATGTTCACATTCACACGACCGAAGTATCCTTATTTTCACACAATATATAATTTCCCAATCTTTTATTTATTCCCAAACAAAATACCACACTTTGTAACACTCTTTAAAACACATTAAATAACTCCATTCATCTCCATCCCCTTTGACCAACATGAAAATCCAATGCGACCGCCAGACTCCTTTCACTGGAATATCAAATTTTTCACCAACTCTCGCAGAACTAGACGACACAAATTCCATAGTCGATGTTTGCATTGAATCTGGCTTCAACCACATTTCCTTTTATCACTGAACAAATCCATGAACTTTATCCATCAAAAGGACCTCTCTCCCATTCCACCCAGTTTGAAAAGACGCGTACATACGCAGTACGCAATGCATTCGCACGCATTACACAACACGTACGCAATGCATTCGTACGCATTATGCAACACGTATGGAATGCATTCGCACGCATT
>NC_090749.1:57570150-57587650 GCF_036898095.1 Palaemon carinicauda
GAGTTCCTATTAAATTACAAATACACTTATAAGCAACTGAAACATTAGCAAATAACTGGATCTCTACCTTGTGTCTCGACCCGGGATACACCATGTAGTAGACAGTAACAAAATTAATAATTAACTGACCGTATTGACGCTTTCTAACGAAACTGAAGAGACATCAGCTGACAAAACATAAATAAACCACTCGTTCGAGTTTCAAACTATTGTAATAAGTTGTTACAGTAGCAATTCAAAACTAAATTTATTTACACAATTATCTTAAAACTTAAACTTAGAGAATCATAATTTGGTTGCATTTTATAAACATTCGTAATCTACAACATGAGAGAGAGAGAGAGAGAGAGAGAGAGAGAGAGAGAGAGAGAGAGAGAGAGAGAGAGAGAGAGAGAAAGAGAGAGAGAAACTGGATATGTGTGAGACGGAGGAGAGTGACAAACTAGGTATGTCAGTTGGATTCTGTTAATCGAGTTGTTAATGATTCAACAGCTACAGACGGGAATCAATAGCCACCCCCCCCTCTCTCTCTCTCTCTCTCTCTCTCTCTCTCTCTCTCTCTCTCTCTCTCTCTCTCTCTCTCTCTCTCTCTCTCTCTCTCTCACACACATTAAAAATATGACCCCAGACCGGAACAGGAGACGTCTTGGGTTACACCAGACCCAATTACAAGTCTCTCGGCAATACCTAACTGAGTTAAACAGATGTCACACCAAGGACAAGAAGATGGGATGCTGTAGATGCTCTGTTTCATTTCCCAATGGATCATCGCATCTCGATGGCTGATTCTTTACAGTTGTTATTATTATTATTATTATTACTATTATTATTAGCCAAGCTACAACTTTAGTAGGAAAAGCAAGATTCTATAAGCCCAAGGACTTCAATAGAAAAAATAGCCCAGTTAGGAAAGGAAACAAGGAAATAACTAAACGATATAAGAAGTAATGAACAATGAAAATAAAATATTTTAAAAACATTAATAACTTTAAAACAGATATTTCATGTATAAACTATGAAAAGACTTAAGTCAGCCTGATCAATAAAAAAAAAATTGCTGCAAGTTTGAACGTTTGAAGTTCTACCTATTCAACTACCCGATTAGGAAGATCAATCCACAACTTGGTCAGAGCTGGAATAAAACTTCTAGAATACTGTGCAGTACTGAGCCTCATGGTGAAGGCCTGATTATTAGAATTAACTACATTCCTAGTATTGCAAACAGGATGAATTATTATTATTATTATTATTATTATTATTATTATTATTATTATTATTATTATTATTATTATTATTATTATTATTATTATTATTACCTTTGCAAAATTTGTTGTGAAGCTTATGTTTTGATAGGAGTGTATTTAAACATTTATGTTTATTTGTTTGTGATTTGTATATCTCAAAAACTATTTGACCGAACCTCATGAAATTTGGTTGGATGATTAGCCATGATCCAAGGACAATTTTATTATATTTTGGGAGTGATTGGGTCAAAGGTCAAGGTCACAAAAGCGTAAACAAGTCTTTTTGCCTTATCATGGTCATTTTTTTCGGATTTGCATGAAACTAATGCAAAAATTTGCATAATTCAACTGGATATCTTGTGGCGTTGTCGAAGGTATGCGCTCTACCGAGTGCCCATTTTATTTATTATCATCATTATTATTATTACTATCTAAGCTCGATCCCTATGTAGAAAAGCTGGATGCTATAAGACCAAGGGCCACAACTAAGAAAAAAAAGCCCAGTGTGTTAAAAAAAAGGAAATAATGTAAATAAACTACAAGGGAATTACTGAATAATTAATATAAAATAGTTTAATAACAGTAACTGCATTAAATAGATCTTTCATATGTTCATGTTCAACATGAAAACATTCACTGCAAGTTTGAACTTTTGCCCACCAACAGAAAAATGGGAAAATCTGTAAGAAATTGACGTCCAAAAGAATCATACTTAATTTGTCGACAAAGTAATAAGGAGGTAAAACCAATTGGTTGCCCACCCCCCCTCCCAATTTTTTTTTTTTTTTTTTTTTTTTTTTTTTTTTTTTTTTTTTTTTTTTTTTTTTTTTTTTTTTTTTTTTTTTTTATCCATAACACTATATATGAACTAGAAAACCACCCTGAGAATGTGGATCTCCACCACGGCAGCTTATTTCTCGAAACCAACTTGCCTTTCAAAGGAATTAATTTAGACGGTAGGCGTATTTGAAGTCTATAACCATCATGTGCTAACTTGGGGATAAAGTTGGGGTTAATTCGGTCCACCTTTTGCTCGACGTTGACCTTTGACCTACAAAAACTTTCAAAATTTATTCACTTCCACGTCTCAACATAGCAATTAATCCCGGAAAGTTTTACTACTCTACAAGTAATACTATGGCCAGGAAGTTTTTTTAACAAAACAAACAAACAGACAAACAGGGCGAAAACATAACCTCCTTCCAATTTTTTTGGAAGAAGTAATTACTTTCATACGATAAATAGTTGATAACGAAGACGTTATATGAGGATAAAGGCAACGTTTTGCTTGATTTTAAGTCTAGGTCTATCTTTTTGCTTGATAAGACATTGGGTCCTACAATGATTTTTCATATGAGTAGAAAAACTATGTGTTTTTCGTTATCTTATGCACATATACCAACATGAGCTATATATATATATATATATATATATATATATATATATATATATATATATATATATATATATATATATATATATATATATATATATATATATATATATATATATATATGTATATATGTATATATATATATATATATATATGTGTGTGTGTGTGTGTGTGAAAATGTCCTAAAAAAAACTACCACTAAACACCTCAGTTTTAAAAAACTTTACTGCATTGCCGTTCAATACGAAAACGCATCTATTTTGAGATGCAGAATAATAACTTGGGAGGGATCTTTGGTGGTGATCAGCCTTAATGACCAGCTGGTATATTCATGTAATCAAAATTTCACTGACCAGCTGATATATTCCTGCAGTCAGAATTTCACTGACCAGCTGATATATTCCTTCAGTTAGAATTTCACTGACTAGCTGATATATTTGTGCAGTCAGAATTTAACTGACCAGCTGATACTCGTATTCGTGCAGTCAGAATTTCCCTGACCAGCTGATACATTTGTGCAGTCAGAATTTCACTGACAACCGATATATTCGTGCAGTTGGAATTTCACTGACCAGCTGATGTATTAGTGCAGTCAGAATTTCACTGACTAACTGATATATTTTTGCAGTCAGAGTTTCACTGACTAGCTGATACGTTTGTGCAGTTAGAATTTCACTGACCAACTGATATATTAGTGCAGTCATAATTTCACTGACCAGCTGATATATTTGCGATGTCAGAATTCCACTGACCAGCTGATACTCATATTCCTGCAGTCAGAATTTCCTTGACCAGCTGATATATTTGTGCAGTCAGAGTTTCACTGACTAGCTGATACGTTTGTGCAGTCAGAATTTCACTGACAACCGATATATTCACGCAGTCCGAATTTCACTGACCAGCTGATATATTCGTGCAGTCAGAATTTCACTGACCAGCTGATACTCATATTCCTGCAGTCAGAATTTCACTGAATAACTGATATATTTGTGCAGTTAGAGTTTCACTGACTAGCTGATACGTTTGTGCAGTCAGAATTTCATTGACCAGCTGATGTATTTGTGCAGTTAGAATTTCACTGATCAACTGATATATTAGTGCTGTCAGAATTTCAATGACTAGCTGATATATTTGTGCAGTCATAATTTCACTGATCAGCTGATATATTCGCGCTGTCAGAATTCCACTGACCAGCTGATATATTCGTGGTCAGAATTTCATTGACCAGCTGATATATTAATCTTTTCAATCTGAATGATGAAGCCATATTTTAAAATCTTCCCTTTGTTCAGACACAACTGCTGTTGAAAATCCATTCTCAGCTTCATTCCAGTTATATCTACGATCTTTTTCGCCATTATGCTCCACTATTCTTTGAGAAATAGATCCAACAGTTTCTTCGACATGAATTCATGTTGAAATTATTGCACCGCAGGATTTTCAACACCGAAATCGGATTCTTTTTCATTGAATATAGATTGAATTCGTTTTGGGATATTAAAAGTAAAGGAATTATCGGATTTTAAATGTTCAATAAATTTTTTCCTAACATACAATAGCTATATTTTTAATAAAACTATCAGGTTATTAAGTGAATGACCTTTGTAGTACTGAGTAGGGTTACCGTAATGTGGTGAAATAGTCTGTATATCGCCATGATCAAAGAAGGTGTACTAGTCAGGGCCACCCATACTAAGTTGGTTTGCTGATGGTGATCAGACTAAAGTCTCCCGCCATCATATATACATACGATCAGCTTCAAAGCCATCTCTCCACCCCAGCAAGGACCAGGGAGTGCCAGGCAACGGCTTCTGAAGACTCAGCAGGTAGACCTACAGTCTACCCCAAAACCCCCATCCTTAGGTCACAGGGATGGTGAGGTTGCAGACACTACAAGAAACTATCCAGCTTGAGCGAACCACGAACCCCAGACCAGCAGATCACCAGACAGGAGCGTTTCCAATAGGCTACCAACAATGGATGGAATTATTTTTCTGTTAAAATATTCCATGAAAAGGTTGAATAACTTATTGTTTAAATGTGGCTGCTAAAACAGAATCCGAACCTTTGTTTACAAAAGTTACCAAAAACAATGATCTCAGCATCGCTTTAATTTCCATAGTTGTGAAAGAGAGACATTTAATCAGGACCTTCATGAACAAGTATTCAAAGTCTAAAATCAGACGTTTGCTGTTCTTTAAGGATGAGTTTAGCTACTAAGTATTTAATGAAGTCTTCAGCCTGTGTCCTATAAAGGGCTGAAAGGGTTTTAAAGAAAAGGGATCGCAGTTTTGTAAGTTACTTTGATGATTTATTGATGTAAGAATTCCTGATGGAAATGAACATCCGTAGAGAGACTCAATTTATGTCTATGGAAGGCAAAATAAATGTGTATATGTGTTTGTGTTATTAACCATAATCACTTCTCAGCTCCTCGAATTTAATGGACTTTTCAGACAAGCTTCTTCATTTATTCCCTACGTGGATTACAGTTTAGTAGCTGTAAGCACATACATGTATATCAGCAACAACATCATCAACAACAACAACAACAACAAATGCAGCCGTTTCTAGTCCACTGCAGGACAGAGGCCTTAAACATGTCCTTACACATGTCTGAGATTTGGCTATTTTCATCACTGGCCATTGAGATTTGGTGATAGTGAGAGATTTTCATCTCATCGCTCAAAGCAAGCCAACCCAGTATGGATGGCCATTAATAGCACAGCTTTGCTAATCATGTCGATACACAAATCCATTCAATACGTTGAGGATATATATATATATATATATATATATATATATATATATATATATATATATATATATATATATATATATATATATATATGTATGTATATATATATATATATATATATATATATATATATATATATATATATGTTTATATATACATACATACATACATATATATATATATATATATATATATATATATATATATATATATATATATATATATATATACATACATACATAAAATTCTCCTTCAATTCCCCATTGCAAAAATAAATTCTGAACTTTAAATGCCTTGGCCAATATTTTTCCATTCGAACTTTCTCCCTTACGTAGAATATGATATTGGCGCAACAACCCATAGACCAGAGATTAAAAATGGAAAAAAAATAAACTTTTCTCTTTGTATTTTTGCTTCAATTACTCTACATGAATTGAGCCAATCCTGGCTAACACCGCTGGATATATTTTTAAAGCAATGGAACTCTAAATGCAAGTTTAGAAAAAAGGCTGGCTATTGCAGTATTTTTTTGTGCTTTGCTTTGTTTTTTTAAAATATCTTTGTTTTTTTTCAATTCTTTTGACTCTCGGTTTGGAAGATTATAACCAATCATAATGATAATTATAATGAGGATAATAAAAATCATAACAAACATATATAATTTAAAGGTTTCAAGGCCGCTCATGAATGGCAGAGGTAAGGGACAGTGACATTGCCCTATCGAACAGGACAATGCCCTAGAGACTGACCATATATACATATGCCCAGCGCCTAAGCCCCCTTTCCACCCAAGCTAGGACAAAAGAAGGCCGAGCAATGAATGCTGATCATTCAGCAGATGGACCAATAGGCTCCCCTAAAATCCCCATCCTTAGCTCACAAGGATGAATAGGTTGCAGCGACCAAAAAAACTAACGAGTTTAAGGACTCGAACCCCAGTCTGGCTTTCACCATTCAGGAACGTTACTACACGGCACCCACAACCAATGCAATTGTAAAAATGCTAACTTATCCACATATACACCGAAGTCATATTTATTTTGCTGCGATATTCATTAAAATGCATCAAAGCTTTTTATCATGGGTAGTTCGCTAAAATGTAGAGAGTTGTAACAGAAAAAGGACCTAAAATTTGTATTGCAAATTTAGTATGAGAGTGTAGCAGTTTTTCGAAATATGCAGGAAAATAAAAATAGTCTTTTTACTTATAACTTTTTTATGTAAAACTTATCACAAAATACGAAGTGATAAATCATAAAAAGACACATATACGTCCATGATAATTTCAGTAAAAGACATAAGATTTTTTTTTCTACAAGATGAAAACCTGACTCTTATTTAACATCTATGTTTTACTTCTCCTTTCTGAGTGGAGATACCTTGACGTGTTGAGAGGGTTGGCGTATTATTATTATTATTATTATTATTATTATTATTATTATTATTATTATTATTATTATTATTATACTAACTGAATTATAACCCTAGTTGGAAAAGAAGGATGCTATAAGCCCAGGGACTACAACAGAGAAAATAGCCCAGTGAGGAAAGGAAACAAGGAAAAACAATTAATATTTTAAGAACAGTAAATTTAAAATAAATATTTTCTATGAAAAATACAAAACAAGAAGAAGAGAAATAAGATAGAATAGTGTGCCCGAGTGTACCATGATCAACAAAGCTGTACTAGTCAGAGACAGCCATACTAGGATGGTTTGCTGAGAGATATCAGACGAAAATCTCCCACTATCACCAATCCGTAGTTGGCCAAACTGGTGTTGAAAATTGGCCAAAATCTACTGTATATATTGACTGATATATTTCATGCTTGCATTCATCTCATTTATATCGTACATAAATTTAAGACACAGGGATAATACAAGAGCTTCATATCCGCGAAGATAATATAAAAACAATATGCTTTCCAAAGATTTAACAAATATACTGGACAAATGCATGAACTGTATACCCGAAAATCTTCCTTGCAAAAGCATGTCCTCCAGAGATGATGCACTGGTATGGTCGTACTATTATATAATTGTTGGGAGACAAATAGGTCCTCAAAGAAACGATAGACAGACTGGAAAAATCCCACTTTGAACCTACTTGCCATCACAAAATTGTGAGAGAGAGAGAGAGAGAGAGAGAGAGAGAGAGAGAGAGAGAGAGAGAGAGAGAGAGAGAGAGAGAGAGAGAGATGAATGTTATGCAATACAAATGCTTTGTGTGAGAGAAAGAGAAAGACAGAGGGTGGGATATTTGGGGGGGGGGGGCGTTGAAGATAGCTTGGAAAAGGGGTTACTAATCGGAAGGAGCACTTCCTTCCTTCCTACCCCTGATGAGAGACCCTGTATGAAAACAATTAAGATGAACACCACGACGACGAGGCACTGCCTGCTGCTGGATGAATATAAATTGATATATAAGTGTGTATGTGTGTGTACGACTTTAGAGCTGTATTTTAATGGTTTTTATTCCTATCAATACACATTTGGGGTTATGAGTTAGCCTTCAGAGTTGCACTTTACCACATTTGATTATCTACCAGGTGCTTAATTTCCAGTCTTCACTTTTGATGGTGAAAAAAAATAATAATAAAACAACAACAACAACAACACATGCAGCCATTTCTATTTCAGATGGAAGGGCTCAGACATGCCAATTCATCTTTTGGGTTTGCCCAGTTTTCATCACCCCTCTGGCCAACTGCAGATTGCTGATAGTGGGAGATTTTCGTCTGATCTCCCTCAGCAAACCAACCTAGTATGGGGGGACCTAACTAGTACAGCTTTAGTTGATTATGGTGAAACGTAAACCCTCTCACCACGTTATGGTATCATTACTCAGAAAGGGAACAAACGAATAAAGTTGGTTTAAAGGTTGCTGATGAATGGCAGAGGCAAGGGACAATAACATTGCACTATCAAGCAGGACAACACTGGTGTCCAAGAAAACGAAATATGATTGAATAAATTTTCTCCATCTTGGACTTAGGAGTTTTGTGGTTTTGCAATTCAAAGGAGACATTAGAATATTATCAGAAGTCATGATTGGCTTAGATAAAGATTGCGAATTTTGAAATTGTCACCAAAAGCAAAATGATTGTTTTCAATATAGACCCAGAACTAGTTATTTAGAAGTCGACGACTTCGACGACGACAACGACGACGTCAACCAGTTCAAAGTCGACGACTTCAACGAATTCGACGAGGACGAAGACTTTAACCAATTCTATGACAAAAACTTTGAAGAGGATGACTTCCATGACAACGGCTTTGACGACAACGTCTTTGACAAGAATAACTTCAACGACGACGACCTCAAAGACGACGACGACTACAGCGACAATGACGACGACGATGATGATGAAGAGGAAGACACCTTCGACAATGACGACTTCAACAACGACCACGATGATTAAAATGACGAAGACGACGACAACAACGCCGACGATGATGATGATGATGATGATGACGACAAGTGGGTTTAAAATCAAATTTCTTGTTTTGTATGAGTACTAGTAGATAAGATACTGGTCTCAAATTACTGTACTACAATTCACTGTCACGATACCATTTGATAATGGCCCTGCTTTGCTTCATTATTATTATTATTATTATTATTATTATTACATGCTAAGCTACAACCCTAGTTGGGAAAGCAGGATGCTATAAGCCTAGGAGGCCCAAACAGGGAAAATAGCAAAGTGAGGAAAGGAAAATTGGAAAAGTGAAATATCTTAAGAACAGTAATAACATTGAAATAAATATTGCCTTTATAAACTATAAAAAACTTTAACAAAACAAAAGAAAGAGAAATTAGGTAGAATAGTGTGCCCGAGAGTACTCTCAAGCAAGAGAACTCTACCCTTAGACAGTGGGAGACCATAGTACACAGGCTATGACACTACCTAAGACTAGAGAACAATAATTTGATTTTGGAATGCCCTTCTCATAGAAAAGTTGCTAGCCATAGCTAATGAGTCTCTTCTACCTTTACCAAGAGGAAACTGACCACTGAACATTATTACAGTGCAGTAGTTAACCCCTTGAGAGAAGAATTGTTTGGTAATCTCGGTGTTGTCAGGGAAATATTCAATTTTTGCAGTGTCTTCTATTGTGAATTAGAATTTATTTCCATAACTGATTATTAGTCACAGCAATTCTTCCGCCTTATCAGAAATTCACTTCCCATTGTTCTCTAGTCTTGGGTAGTTCAATAGCCTCTGTCTTGGGGTAGAGTTCTCTAGCCTCTGTCCCATGGTCTTCCTCTGTCTTGGGGTAGAGTTCTCTTGCTTGAGGGTATACGCGGGCACACTATTCTATCTTATTTCTCTTCCTCTTGTTTTGTTGAAGTTTTTTTGGTTTATATAGAAGAAATTTATTTTAATGTTACTCTTCTTGAAATATCTTATTTTTCCTTATCTCCTTTCCTTACTGGTCTATTTTCCATATTGGGCCCCGGGGATTATAGCATCCTGCTTTTCCAACTAGGGTTCTAGTTTAGCAGGTAATACTAATAATAATAATAATAATAATAATAATAAAAATAATAATAATAATAATAATAATAATGTTATAGAACACTTAGAAAACAAAGATTACCTCATATTCTATACGAATTGTTCTCCCAACTGAAAGCATAATATCTAAAAGTCCCTCTCCGTTAGTTTGAGAATCTTCAATCTTTTCTCTTAATGGGAATAAAATCTTAAATAAAATATCATAACAATTCTTTATTTATTTCTAAGATCATTATCGCATTACTTTCGGGGCTTAATATTTTTGTTTTCCTTTTTTTTTCACTTTAAGGGAGAGTTTTGTAATTTTAATGAATTAATAAGATTCTTATTACAATTACAAATAATATACTTGAGGACGTATAGGGTACTATAACTGTATTTTTTTTTTACTTCTTAGAAATTTTCCTTTTATATTTTGGAGAATATTTTTGGATAACACTTCTAATCCTGTGTGGAGAGTGAACTTTTTATAAAGAACAGTATATCAGATAAATTAATTAGGCTATCTTATAATTGATAATGCCCAAATCAAAGCTTAGTTCATTTAAAAAATACATAGTAACTACAAGGAACAAATATCCCTGATATTTCTAAGTAAAATTGGCCATATTGATAGCCATTATTTAAGTTTTGACCTTGAAATCGAAGGTAAATGGCACTACCCGGGGTGCGAATCTGAACAGAAGTATTGAAAATATAATAATTAGTTTTACTCAAAAAAGTTTCTGTTATTATTATTATTATTATTATTATTATTATTATTATTATTATTATTATTATTATTATTATTATTATTATTATTATTATTATTACTTGCTAAGTTACAACTCTAGTTGGAAAAACAAGATAATGTAAGCCCAGGGGCTCCAACAGGGAAAATAGTTCAGTGAGGAAAGGAAACAAGGAAAGATAAAATTTCTAAAAAGAGTAACATTAAAATAAACATCTCCTATATAAACTATAAAAACTTAAACAAAACAAGAGGAAGAGAAACAAGACAGAAAACAATAAAAAAAAACAATTGTGTTTATTAAACTCAAGGACAATGTAGGCTATACAATACCAAAATCAAGAAGAACAAGGTTCTGTTTGAAGAAAGATGAAAACAGAAAGAAATGGCCTCCACAATACTCACAATACACGGTCAGTTCAGTGGAGTCTGAGGCCGTCAAATGAGGCAGCGTCGGGGACGAGGCCCTGCACTCCAGGATGCCCCCGTCATCTCCCGGCGTCGTGAGGAGGCGCAGCAAGGACACGGTGGAGTCAGGACCCAGGCTCTGCTGCAAATGAGAGAAAAACGGGATTAATTTAGCGACGAGTCTCACTTTATAACAGTGGTGCATCGCTGGCGTCTATTTATGTTATGTGACTGACTTTATATGACTCTTTGTTTTCAGTTTTATTCTGTTTAGTTTGATTCTATGATTGTATGACAAAGAGTGTACATAACCCCGACTTTGAAATAACCAATATTTATTCTAAGGAATCATACGTACGGTTGGACACAGAATCCCTGGCACACCTTGCTCTGAGGAAATGCACCCTGTCATAACCTTACTGCGCACCGTGTTCCCGTATTCAGCCCCACCCAACACCTCTGCCATCTCTCTCTACAGCATCTATTTGGTAACTCGCCGAGCAGTAAGGATATAAAAGGGTGTACTTCTTCGCAGCGAGATGTGCTAGGGACATTTGTGTCCAACTGTAAATGCAATTCTCGATTACAGCTAAAATTTAGTACCAATTTATAGATGGGAGTTTTTCATGGGAAGAGATATAGACACCTAGCAAAAGTAGGCCAAGTGCAACATCATTTTTCTACAACACTCACATACACACATACACACACACACACACATATATATATATATATATATATATATATATATATATATATATATATATATATATATATATATATATATATATATATATATATACATACATACATATATATATATATATATATATATATATATATATATATATATATATATATATATATATATATATATATATATATATATATATAAACCATTTAATAAGAGATAGTGATCCCGAAAAACGACAAGTAAATAAATGTCTTTTAGTGTATAGTTAAGGGTGAGGGAAAGTACCTTAGAGCATAATACCAGAGAAGGGTTGTTTATAATTTAGCCTGAGAAAGTAAGACGGATAATAGAAGTATTGTTAAGGAAGAGCAGTATGGGTTTAGATAAGGAAGGAAGTTAGCGTGAATCAAGAATTGATCACAAAAGTTACACGAAAACTTCGAAACTAAAAGGAAAAGTTGTCCATTGCATTTATGTACCTGGGTGGAGCTCAAGATAGAGAGGCATTTACGGGTGTAGAGGGCTTATCAAATATAAGATAAGACGTTGAGAGTGACTGAAAGATTTTTTCAAGATGGGATAGAAGGTCATGCCAGAGTTATGAGCAGAAAAATTACGGATTTGGTATGAAACAGTCTAAGAAATGGCGAGTTAAATTTCGAAGGGTTTCCAATAGTTTTTTTTTTTTTTGGTATGGAGTGACGCCATAAATCGAGAGATGGCAAAGAGATGGTGTAGACCTATGCATTGAGAAGAATCTTAAATGAAGTGGAGGACGTTCCAAAATCAAACCATTGTTCTCTAGTCTTGGGTAGTGCTATAGCCTCTGTGACATTGTCTTCCACTATCTTGAGTTAGAGTTCTCTTGCTTCAAGGTACACTCTCGCACACTTATTCCATCTTTTTTCTCTTCTTGTTTCTTGAAGTTTTTATAGTTTATATTTATATTTTAATATTTTTATTGTTCCTGAAATATTTTATTTTTTCTTGTTTCCTTCCCTCACTGGGCTATTTTCCCTGTTGGAGACCCTGGGTTTATAGCATCCTAGGTTTCCAACTAGTGCTGTAGCTTAGCAAGTAATAATAATAATAATAATAATAATAATAATAATAATAATAATGGCTGATATTCAAAGATGACACTAAGCTGAATGGTTATAGAGAAGCGACACTGCAGAATTTAGTGAAAGTCTCTGAGACAATTTGCAGAAAGTGATAGTCGAGTCAATGTAAGCAAAAGCAACATTATCATGTATAAGTGGAAACCACAAAAATTAAGCAAGGAATGATAGAACAAATGGTAGTAAATTGGAGTTCTCTTGCTTGAGGGTACACTCAGGCACACTATTCTATCTTATTTTTTTTTTCTTCCTCTTGTTTTTTTGAAATGGTGTGTTGGGCAGGCTTAATAGAAGGGCCATGGATGCCTGGTGGTTTATCAAGAGGTTGTCTTTTCCTTTTTCTGATTATTTTTCTTCTCAAAACCATCCTTACTGTCCTCCCTTCAGTTGAAGTGGCTATCCTGGAGGGTATTTAGCCTTGCATGGTGTATCGGCTCCTCCATGTTGACCAGTTTTTCCGACTTTTTACTATAGTCTATGGGTATCATCAATCACTTTGTTTATAATTCTGTACGTATTGTTTTTGTTATAATTCTTGTTAATCTAGTTTTTAAGTATGCTGTCTCTTTTTTATTTCTATTAATTCTTATGCTGTCTGGAGACATTGAGCGAAATCCGGGACCAGTACGTCCTAGATTTCGTCAATGTCGTCTTCTGTATTGCAATATTCGTGGTCTTCATGCAAATATCCAAGACCTTACAGTTGCGTCCAGACAGTATGATATTCTTTTATGCTCAGAAACTTTGGTTTCTAATATGAGGCACTCATCTGAGCTCCTTATAACTGGTTTTAAGAAGCCAATAATGTTGAAACGTGATGCCATCCCTAGGGCCAGGGGAATGGCGGTGTATATTAGGACCGAGTACCCTGCTTCTCATAAGTCCTGCTATCAATGTGGATGTCATGAGATTCAGGTAATAAAAGTTTGTGGCAGGCATAACAACTTTTATTTGTGTTCGATCTACCGGAATCCAGACATAGATGATTCTATCTTCGATTGTCTTCCTACCATTATGGCTAAGATACAAGAAGATGATAGAAAGGCTTCTTTTGTCTTTGTTGGTGATTTTAATGCTCACCATAGGGAGTGGTTAAGTTCTATCTCTCCTACCGATCGCCATGGCTTAAGAGCTTTAGACTTTGCCTCTGAATCAGGCTGTGAGCAAATCATAAATGAAGCTACTCACAGGTCTGGTAATTGCTTGGACCTCGTATACACTGACTCCCCTGGCGTTATAACTAGTAAGGTTGGTTCTCCAGTCGGGACATCTGATCATGCCTTGATTTCATTATTAGTGAAGACTGAGCAGCCTGTCCCTGATATATCATATTCTTGTAAAATTTATATGAAATCCCAAGCAGACTGAAATGGGATTTTACATGATCTTTTGTGCTTGAATTGGTCACAATTATATAATAGTGTAGATCCTGTTATCCCTTTGAATGAGAATCTAGTCAACATAATTGATAGGCGTATCCCTTCTCGTGTGCTAAGGTATCGAGTGAAGGACAAACTGTGGTTCAATGATGATTGTAGACGTGCTTATTTGGAGAAACAGGAGGCCTATCATCTTTGGAAGGGGAACAGATCAGATTTGACCTGGAACAACTATACTCAGCTTCGAGCTTTTGCTCAGAGAGTTTATGCCTCAACTGAAAAGGAGTACAATTTAACCATAAAAGAAACACTTTCTGGTAAAACTCAGGAACATAAATGGTGGTCTACCCTTAAATCTGCACTCTTTGGTGTAGATGCAACAGTTCCTCCTTTACTTAAACCAGATGGCTCAGTCACTCACTGTCCAAAGGAAAAGGCAACCCTTTTGGCTGATGTTTTTGACAGTAAACAGAGTAATGAAAAACTTGAACTTCCTCATTCCTGTTTTCCTGAGGCTAAACTAACTAGTTTAGCTTTTCGATCTCGTGAGATTAAAGCTCTGTTGATGGACCTTGATGCTTATGGAGGTGTAGACCCAAATGGTATTTTTCCTTTGTTTTTTATAAAGACAGCAGATTTCTTAGCTCCAAAGTTATCTGTTATTTTGCGCAAGTTAGCAAGAAGAGGAGCTTTTAGCAGTAGTTGGAGAATTGGTAATGTTACTCCTCTATGTAAATGTGTTTGTGGTAGCTCAAGTCCCATTGATTACCGCCCAATTTCCATAACTCCCATATTATCTAAAGTTTTTGAACGTCTTCTGGCAAAACGTCTTAATAGGTTTGCTGAAGGTAATCATCTACTCCCTAGTTTGCAATTTGGTTTTCGTAAAGGCCTTGGAGCATGTGATGCCCTTCTTACAATCTCCAATGCTGTACAGAAATCCCTTGATTGTGGTCGGGAAGTTCGTATGATTGGCCTTGATTTTAGTGCTGCCTTTGACCGTGTTAATCATGAGGCCCTTGTTTTCAAACTGAAACAGTTGGGAGTGGGTGGGTTGTTTCTTAGCATTTATTATTGATTTTTTAAGTAAATAGATCTCAAAGAGTTGTTGTTGATGGGCACCATAGTGATTATAGGAAATGTGATATCCGGTGTTCCACAGGGTAGTGTTCTTGGCCCATTACTTTTCATACTATATACACATGACATGTGGGTTTGGCCTAGAAAACAAGCTTGTTGCATATGCAGATGATGCTACTGTCTTTGCATCAAATTCCATCCCCTGAATGTAGATCTAGGGTTGGTGAATCCCTTAATAGAGATTTAGCTAGAATTAGTGCATGGTGCAAATTATGGGGTATGAAGTTGAATCCTAACAAAACTCAAAGTATGATTGTAAGTAGGTCAAGGACGGTGGCTCCTCAACATCCGGATCTCAGTATTGATAATGTTTCTTTAAATATGTATGACTCTTTCAAAATTTTTAGGTGTGATTCTCGACAGTAAATTTACTTTTGAGAAACATATAAGGTCTCTGTCTTCTTCAATTGCACAAAAAATAGGCTTATTGAGAAAGTCTTTCAAGATTTTCGGTGATCAATCTATTCTGATGAAGTGTTTTAATTCTTTCATTCTACCTTGTTTTGAGTATTGTTCTCCCTGTTTGGTCTTCAGCTGCTGATTCTCATCTTAATTTGTTGGACAGAAACTTACGGTCTATTAAATTTTCTTATTCCTGATCTAGATATTAATCTCTGGCACCGTCGTTTCAATTAGTTCATTATGCATGTTGCATAAGACTTTTCATAACTCTGACCATCCTTTACATTCAGATCTCCCTGGACAATTCTATCCTGTTCGTAATACTAGGCAGGCCAGTTAATTCTAATAGCCAGGCCTTCTCCACTCACGAGACTCAATACTACGCAGTACTCTAGAAGTTTTATTCCAGCTGTTACCAAGTTGTGGAATGATCTTCCTAATCGGGTGGTTGAATCAGTAGAACTTCAAAAGTTCAAAGTTGGAGCAAATGCTTTTTTGTTGACCAGGCGGACATGAGTCTTTTTATAGTTTATTTATGACATTTGTTTTTGATGCTGTTAATAGTTTATATATGACATGTCTGTTTTGACGTTGTTACTGTTTTTAGAATGATTTATTGTTAATTTGTTCTTCATTTATTTATTTCCTTATTTCCCTTTCCTCACTGGGCTATTTTTCCCTTTTGGAGCCCCTGGGCTTATAGCATCTTGCTTTTCCAACTAGGGTTGTAGCTTGGATAGTAATAATAATAATAATTAATAATAATTGAACGAATTGATTTATATATGTATTTGCCTCGTCATGATCAGCAACCCTGTACTAGTCAGGGACACCCACACTAGGTTGGTTTGCAGTAAGAGATCGAACTAAAGTCTCCACATATAACCAATCTATAGCGACCAGCATGATGAAGGAAATGGCCAAACCCTAGACATGAATAAGAACATGTTAGATGCCTTTGTCCTGCAGTGAACATGAAACAGCTGCATTTGTTGTTGTTGTTTTAATATCCCCTACATAATAAAGAGCAAGTGTCTGTATATATATATATATATATATATATAATATATATATATATATATATATATATATATATATATATTATATATATATATATATAGAGAGAGAGAGAGAGGAGAGAGAGGAGAGAGAGAGGAGAGAGAGGAGAGAGAGAGGAGAGAGAGAGAGAGAGGAGAGAGAGAGATTTCGGTAACACTTGGCAGTATTGACAGACGTATAACTACTCGGTATCTCCCCCATCTTTCGGGTAGGGGAAAAGGAAGCAGGCATACCCTTGTGAGAGGGGTTGTAGTTAGGAAAAGGGGAGGAGGTTGGAAGGGTTGAATCAGTGTGTGTATATCTAATTAGATATTCTAGCCATTATTTTTGACGGGTGACGTACAATCGTGTATGTGTGTGTATATAAATATATATATATTATATATATATATATATATATATATATATATATATATATATATATATATATATATATATATATATATATATATACAGGGGTTCTACCAAAAAGCCACAAGACCACCAGCGCAAAACCTCTTCAGTTTTACCACAGTACTATCATAACCACTTTCAACTTTCGTCCCATGTTCATGATCAACATTTCTAAATTTTGTTCTGCCAAAAGCAATATAGAATCGAATGCAATCAACCAACTTTGCCCCAAAGGGCAAAAAAAGCAAATTATGAAA
>NC_090749.1:57595150-57607098 GCF_036898095.1 Palaemon carinicauda
GGATCCCCACAACTGAATGCAATGGTTTTTTCTTTTTTTTTTTTTTTTTTTTCCTGAATTTGAATCCAGTTTAGAAAGAAAAGATTTTCTTGAGAAGGACACGACTCTTCAGCGCCAATGGATCCCCACAACTGAATGCAATGGTTTTTTTTTTTATTTGTTTTTTTTTTTTTTTTTTCCTGAATTTGAATCCAGTTTAGAAAGAAAAAATTTTCTTGAGAAGGACACGACTCTTCAGCGCCAATGGATCCCCACAACTGAATGCAATTTTTTTTTTTTTTTTCCTGAATTTGAATCCAGTTTAGAAAGAAAAGATTTTCTTGAGAAGGACACGACTCTTCAGCGCCACTGGATCCCCACAACTGAATGCAATGGTTTTTTTTTTTTTTTTTTTTTTCCTGAATTTGAATCCAGTTTAGAAAGAAAAGATTTTCTTGAGAAGGACACGACTCTTCAGTGCCAATGGATCCCCACAACTGAATGCAATGGGGTTTTTTTTTTCTTTTTTTTCCTGAATTTGAATCCAGTTTAGAAAGAAAAGATTTTCTTGAGAAGGACACGACTCTTCAGCGCCAATGGATCCCCCACAACTGAATGCAATGGTTTTTTTTTTTTTTTTTCCTGAATTTGAATCCAGTTTAGAAAGAAAAGATTTTCTTGAGAAGGACACGACTCTTCAGCGCCAATGGATCCCCACAACTGAATGCAATGGTTTTTTTTTTTTTTTTTTTTTTTTTCCCTGAATTTGAATCCAGTTTAGAAAGAAAAGATTTTCTTGAGAATGACACGACTCTTCAGCGCCAATGGATCCCCACAACTGAATGCAATGGTTTTTTTTTTTTTTCCTGAATTTGAATCCAGTTTAGAAAGAAAAGATTTCTTGAGAAGGACACGACTCTTCAGCGCCAATGGATCCCCACACTGAATGCAATTTTTTTTTTTTTTTTTTTTTCCTGAATTTGAATCCAGTTTAGAAAGAAAAGATTTTCTTGAGAAGGACACGACTCTTCAGCGCCAATGGATCCCCACAAACTGAATGCAATGGTTTTTTTTTTTCCTGAATTTGAATCCAGTTTAGAAAGAAAAGATTTTCTTGAGAAGGACACGACTCTTCAGCGCCATGGATCCCCACAACTGAATGCAATGATTTTTTTTTTTCCCTGAATTTGAATCCAGTTTAGAAAGAAAAGATTTTCTTGAGAAGGACACGACTCTTCAGCGCCAATGGATCCCCACAACCTGAATGCAATGGTTTTTTTTTTTTTTTTTTTTTTTTTTTTTTTTTTTTTTTTCCTGAATTTGAATCCAGTTTAGAAAGAAAAGATTTTCTTGAGAAGGACACGACTCTTCAGCGCCAATGGATCCCCACAACTGAATGCAATGGTTTTTTTTTTTTTTTTTTTTTTTTCCTGAATTTGAATCCAGTTTAGAAAGAAAAGATTTTCTTGAGAAGGACACGACTCTTCAGCGCCAATGGATCCCCACAACTGAATGCAATGGGTTTTTTTTTCCTGAATTGAATCCAGTTTAGAAAGAAAAGATTTTCTTGAGAAGGACACGACTCTTCAGCGCCAATGGATCCCCACAACTGAATGCAATGGTTTTTTTTTTTTTTTTTTTTTTTTTTTTTTTTTTTTTTGTTTTTTTTTCCTGAATTTGAATCCAGTTTAGAAAGAAAAGATTTTCTTGAGAAGGGACACGACTCTTCAGCGCCAATGGATCCCCACAACTGAATGCAATGGTTTTTTTTTTTTTTTCCTGAATTTGAATCCAGTTTAGAAAGAAAAGATTTTCTTGAGAAGGACACGACTCTTCAGCGCCAATAGATCCCCACAACTGAATGCAATGGTTTTTTTTTTTTTTTTTTTCTTTTTTTTTTTCTCCTGAATTTGAATCCCAGTTTAGAAAGAAAAGATTTTCTTGAGAAGGATACGACTCTTCAGCGCCAATGGATCCCCACAACTGAATGCAATGTTTTTTTTTTTTTTTTTTTTTTTTTTTTTTTTTTTTTTTTTTTTTTTTTCCTGAATTTGAATCCAGTTTAGAAAGAAAAGATTTTCTTGAGAAGGACACGACTCTTCAGCGCCAATGGATCCCCACAACTGAATGGAATGGTTTTTTTTTCCTGAATTTGAATCCAGTTTAGAAAGAAAAGATTTTCTTGAGAAGGACACGACTCTTCAGCGCCAAATGGATCCCGACAACTGAATGCAATGGTTTTTTTTTTTTTTTTTTTTTTTTTTTTTTTTTTTTTTTTTTTTTTTTTTTTTTCCTGAATTTGAATCCAGTTTAGAAAGAAAAGATTTTCTTGAGAAGGACACGACTCTTCAGCGCCAATGGATCCCCACAACTGAATGGAATGGTTTTTTTTTTCCTGAATTTGAATCCAGTTTAGAAAGAAAAAGATTTTCTTGAGAAGGACACGACTCTTCAGCGCCAATGAATCCCCACAAATGAATGCAATGGTTTTTTTTTTTTTTTTTTTTTTTTTTCCTGAATTTGAATCCAGTCTAGAAAGAAAAGATTTTCTTGAGAAGGACACGACTCTTCAGCGCCATTGGATCCCCACAACTGAATGCAATTTTTTTTTTTTTTTTTTTTTTTTTTTTTTTTTTTTTTTTTTTTTTTTTTTCCTGAATTTTAATCCAGTTTAGAAAGAAAAGATTTTCTTGAGAAGGACACGACTCATCAGCGCCAATGGATCCCCACAACTGAATGCAATGGTTTTTTTTTTTTTTTTTTTTTCTTTTTTTTTTCTGAATTTGAATCCAGTTTAGAAAGAAAATATTTTCTTGAGAAGGACATGACTCTTCAGCGCCAATGGATCCCCCACAACCGAATGCAATTTTTTTTTTTTTTTTTTTTTTTTTTTTTTTTTTTTCTCCTGAATTTGAATCCAGTTTAGAAAGAAAAGATTTTCTTGAGAAGGACACGACTCTTCAGCGCCAATGGATCCCCACAACTGAATGCAATGGTTTTTTTTTTTTTTTTTTTTTTCCTGAATTTGAATCCAGTTTAGAAAGAAAAGATTTTCTTGAGAAGGACACGACTCTTCAGCGCCAATGGATCCCCACAACTGAATGCAATGGTTTTTTTTTTTTTTTTTTTTTTTTTTTTTTTTTTTTTTTTCCTGAATTTGAATCCAGTTTAGAAAGAAAAGATTTTCTTGAGAAGGACACGACTCTTCAGCGCCAATGGATCCCCACAACTGAATGGAATGGTTTTTTTTTTCCTGAATTTGAATCCAGTTTAGAAAGAAAAGATTTTCTTGAGAAGGACACGACTCTTCAGCGCCAATGGATCCCCACAACTGAATGCAATGGTTTTTTTTTCCTGAATTTGAATCCAGTTTAGAAAGAAAAGATTTTCTTGAGAAGGACACGACTCTTCAGCGCCAATGGATCCCCACAACTGAATGGAATGGTTTTTTTTTTCCTGAATTTGAATCCAGTTTAGAAAGAAAAGATTTTCTTGAGAAGGACACGACTCTTCAGCGCCAATGGATCCCCACAACTGAATGCAATGGTTTTTTTTTTTTTGTTTTTTTTCCTGAATTTGAATCCAGTTTAGAAAGAAAAGATTTTCTTGAGAAGGACACGACTCTTCAGCGCCAATGGATCCCCACAACTGAATGCAATGGTTTTTTTTTTTTTTTTTTTTTTTTTTTTTTTTTTTTCCTGAATTTGAATCCAGTTTAGAAAGAAAAGATTTTCTTGAGAAGGACACGACTCTTCAGCGCCAATGGATCCCCACAACTGAATGGAATGGTTTTTTTTTTCCTGAATTTGAATCCAGTTTAGAAAGAAAAGATTTTCTTGAGAAGGACACGACTCTTCAGCGCCAATGGATCCCCACAACTGAATGCAATTTTTTTTTTTTTTTTTTTTTTTTTCCTGAATTTGAATCCAGTTTAGACAGAAAAGATTTTCTTGAGAAGGACACGACTCTTCAGCGCCAATGGATCCCCACAACTGAATGCAATGGTTTTTTTTTTCCTGAATCTTGAATCCAGTTTAGAAAGAAAAGATTTTCTTGAGAAGGACACGACTCTTCAGCGCCAATGGATCCCCACAACTGAATGCAATGATTTTTTTTCCTGAATTTGAATCCAGTTTAGAAAGAAAAGATTTTCTTGAGAAGGACACGACTCTTCAGCGCCAATGGATCCCCACAACTGAATGCAATGGTTTTTTTTTTTTTTTTTTTTTTTCCTGAATTTGAATCCAGTTTAGAAAGAAAAGATTTTTTTGAGAGGACACGACTCTTCAGCGCCAATGGAACCCCACAACTGAATGCAATGTTTTTTTTTTTTTTTTCCTGAATTTGAATCCAGTTTAGAAAGAAAAGATTTTCTTGAGAAGGACACGACTCTTCAGCGCCAATGGATCCCCACAACTGAATGCAATGGTTTTTTTTTTTTTTTTTTTTTTTTTTTCCTGAATTTGAATCTCAGTTTAGGAAGAAAAGATTTTCTTGAGAAGGACACGACTCTTCAGCGCCAATGGATCCCCACAACTGAATGCAATGGTTTTTTTTTTTTTTTTTTTTCCTGAATTTGAATCCAGTCTAGAAAGAAAAGATTTTCTTGAGAAGGACACACGACTCTTCAGCGCCAATGGATCCCCACAACTGAATGCAATTTTTTTTTTTTTTTTTTTTTTTTTTTTTTTTTTTTTTTTTTTTTTTTTTTTTTTTTTTTTTTTTTTTCCTGAATTTGAATCCAGTTTAGAAAGAAAAAGATTTTCTTGAGAAGGACACGACTCATCAGCGCCAATGGATCCCCACAACTGAATGCAATGTTTTTTTTATTTTTATTTTTTTTTTTTTTTTTTTTTTTTTTCCGAATTTGAATCCAGTTTAGAAAGAAAAGATTTTCTTGAGAAGGACACGACTCTTCATCGCCAATGGATCCCCACAACCGAATGCAATGGTTTTTTTTTTTTTTTTTTTTTTTTTTTTTTTTTTCTCCTGAATTTGAATCCAGTTTAGAAAGAAAAGATTTTCTTGAGAAGGGACACGACTCTTCAGCGCCAATGGATCCCCACAACTGAATGCAATGGTTTTTTTTTTTTTTTTTTTCCTGAATTTGAATCCAGTTTAGAAAGAAAAGATTTTCTTGAGAAGGACACGACTCTTCAGCGCCAATGGATCCCCACAACTGAATGCAATGGGTTTTTTTTTTTTTTTTTTTTTTTTTTTTTTTTTTTTTTCCTGAATTTGAATCCAGTTTAGGAAGAAAAGATTTTCTTGAGAAGGACACGACTCTTCAGCGCCAATGGATCCCCACAACTGAATGCAATGGTTTTTTTTTTTTTTTTTTTTCCTGAATTTGAATCCAGTTTAGAAAGAAAAGATTTTCTTGAGAAGGACACGACTCTTCAGCGCCAATGGATCCCCACAACTCGAATGCAATGGTTTTTTTTTTTTTTTTTTTTTTTTTTTTTTTTTTTTTTTTCCTGAATTTGAATCCAGTTTAGAAAGAAAAGATTTTCTTGAGAAGGACACGACTCTTCAGCGGCCAATGGATCCCCACAACTGAATGCAATTTTTTTTTTTTTTTTTTCCTGAATTTGAATCCAGTTTAGAAAGAAAAGATTTCTTGAGAAGGACACGACTCTTCAGCGCCACTGGATCCCCACAGCTGAATGCAATGGTTTTTTTTTTTTTTTTTTCCCTGAATTTGAATCCAGTTTAGAAAGAAAAGATTTTCTTGAGAAGGACACGACTCTTCAGCGCCAATGGATCCCCACAACTGAATGCAATGGGGTTTTTTTTCTTTTTTTTCCTGAATTTGAATCCAGTTTAGAAAGAAAAGATTTTCTTGAGGACACGACTCTTCAGCGCCAATGGATCCCCACAACTGAATGCAATGGTTTTTTTTTTTCCTGAATTTGAATCCAGTTTAGAAAGAAAAGATTTTCTTGAGAAGGACACGACTCTTCAGCGCCAATGGATCCCCACAACTGAATGCAATGTTTTTTTTTTTTTTTTTTATTTTTTCCCCGAATTTGAATCCAGTTTAGAAAGAAAAGATTTTCTTGAGAAGGACACGACTCTTCAGCGCCAATGGATCCCCACAACTGAATGCAATGTTTTTTTTTTTTTTTTTTTTTTTTTTTTCCTGAATTTGAATCCAGTTTAGAAAGAAAAGATTTTCTTGAGAAGGACACGACTCTTCAGCGCCAATGGATCCCCACAACTGAATGCAATGTTTTTTTTTTTTTTTTTTTTTTTTTTTTTTTTTTTTTTTTTTTTTTTTTTTTTTTTTTTTTTTTTTCCTGAATTTGAATCCAGTTTAGAAAAAAAAGATTTTCTTGAGAAGGACACGACTCTTCAGCGCCAATGGATCCCCACAACTGAATGCAATGGTTTTTTTTTTTTTTTTTTTTTTTTTTTTTTTCTCCTGAATTTGAATCCAGTTTAGAAAGAAAAGATTTTCTTGAGAAGGATACGACTCTTCAGCGCCAATGGATCCCCACAACTGAATGCAATGTTTTTTTTTTTTTTTTTTTTTTTTTTTTTTTTTTTTTTTTCCTGAATTTGAATCCAGTTTAGAAAGAAAAGATTTTCTTGAGAAGGACACGACTCTTCAGCGCCAATGGATCCCCAGAACCGAATGCAATGGTTTTTTTTTTTTTTTTTTTTTTTTTTTTTTTTTTTTTTTTCCTGAATTTGAATCCAGTTAAGAAAGAAAAGATTTTCTTGAGAAGGACACGACTCTTCAGCGCCAATGGATCCCCACAACTGAATGCAATGGTTTTTTTTTTTTTTTTTTTTTTTTCCTGAATTTGAATCCAGTTTAGAAAGAAAAGATTTTCTTGAGAAGGACACGACTCTTCAGCGCCAATGGATCCCCACAACTGAATGCAATGATTTTTTTCCCTGAATTTGAATCCAGTTTAGAAAGAAAAGATTTTCTTGGGAAGGACAACGACTCTTCAGCGCCAATGGATCCCCACAACTGAATGAAATAGTTTTTTTTTTTTCCTGAATTTGAATCCAGTTTAGAAAGAAAAGATTTTCTTGAGGACACGACTCTTCAGCGCCAATGGATCCCCACGACTGAATGCAATGTTTTTTTTTTTTTTTTTTTTTTTTTTTTTTTTTCTTTTTCCCTGAATTTGAATCCAGTTTAGAAAGAAAAGATTTTCTTGAGAAGGACACGACTCTTCAGCCCCAATGGATCCCCACAACTGAATGCAATGATTTTTTTTCCCTGAATTTGAATCCAGTTTAGAAAGAAAAGATTTTCTTGCGGAAGGACACGACTCTTCAGCGCCAATGGATCCCCACAACTGAATGCAATGGTTTTTTTTTTTTTTTTTTTTTTTTTTTTCCTGAATTTGAATCCAGTTTAGAAAGAAAAGATTTTCTTGAGAAGGACCACGACTCTTGAGCGCCAATGGATCCCCACAACTGAATGGAATGGTTTTTTTTTTTTTTTTTTTTTTTTTTTCCTGAATTTGAATCCAGTTTAGAAAGAAAAGATTTTGTTGAGAAGGACACGAGTCTTCAGCGCCAATGGATCCCCACAACTGAATGCAATGGTTTTTTTTTTTTTTTTTTTTTTTTTTCCTGAATTTGAATCCAGTTTAGAAAAAAAAGATTTTCTTGAGAAGGACACGACTCTTCAGCGCCAATGGATCCCCACAACTGAATGCAATGGTTTTTTTTTTTTTTTTTTTTTTCCTGAATTTGAATCCAGTTTAGAAAGAAAAGATTTTCTTGAGAAGTACACGACTCTTCAGCGCCAATGGATCCCCACAACTGAATGCAATGGTTTTTTTTTATTTCCTGAATTTGAATCCAGTTTAGAAAGAAAAGATTTTCTTGAGAAGGACACGACTCTTCAGCGCCAATGGATCCCCACAACTGAATGCAATGGTTTTTTTTTTTTTTTTTTTTTTTTTTCCTGAATTTGAATCCAGTTTAGAAAGAAAAGATTTTCTTGAGAAGGACACGACTCTTCAGCGCCAATGGATCCCCACAACTGAATGCAATGGTTTTTTTTTTTTTTTTTTTTTTACTGAATTTGAATCCAGTTTAGAAAGAAAAGATTTTCTTGAGAAGGACACGACTCTTCAGCGCCAATGGATCCCCACAACTGAATGCAATGGTTTTTTTTTTTTTTTTTTTTTTTTTTTTCTCCTGAATTTGAATCCAGTTTAGAAAGAAAATATTTTCTTGAGAAGGACACGACTCTTCAGCGCCAATGGATCCCCACAAACTGAATGCAATGGTTTTTTTTTTTTTTTTTTTTTTTTTTTTTTTTTTTTTTTTCCTGAAATTGAATCCAGTTTAGAAAGAAAAGATCTTCTTGAGAAGGACAACGACTCTTCAGCGCCAATGGATCCCCACAACTGAATGCAATGGTTTTTTTTTTTTTTTTTTTTTTTCTCCTGAATTTGAATCCAGTTTGGAAAGAAAAGATTTCTTGAGAAGGAACGACTCTTCAGCGCCAATGGATCCCCACAACTGAATGCAATGGTTTTTTTTTTTTTTTTTTTTTTTTTTTTTTTTTTTTTTTTTTTTTTCCTGAATTTGAATCCAGTTTAGAAAGAAAAGATTTTCTTGAGAAGGACACGACTCTTCAGCGCCAATGGATCCCCACAACTGAATGGAATGGTTTTTTTTTTTTTTCTTTTTTTTTTTCCTGAATTTGAATCCAGTTTAGAAAGAAAAAATTTTCTTGAGAAGGACACGACTCTTCAGCGCCAATGGATCCTCCACGAACTGAATGCAATGTTTTTTTTTTTTTTTTTTTTTTTTTTTTTCCTGAATTTGAATCCAGTTTAGAAAGAAAAGATTTTCTTGAGAAGGACACGATTCTTCAGCGCCAATGGATCCCCACAACTGAATGCAATTTTTTTTTCTTTTTCCTGAATTTGAATCCAGTTTAGAAAGAAAAGATTTTCTTGAGAAGGACACCGACTCTTCAAGCGCCAATGGATCCCCACAACTGAATGCAATGGTTTTTTTTTTTTTTTTTCTCCTGAATTTGAATCCAGTTTAGAAAGAAAAGATTTTCTTGAGAAGGACACCGACTCTTCAGCGCCAATGGATCCCCACAACTGAATGCAATGGTTTTTTTTTTTTTTTTTTTTTTTTTTTTCCTGAATTTGAATCCAGTTTAGAAAGGAAAAGATTTTTTTGAGAAGGACACGACTCTTCAGCGCCAATGGATCCCCACAACTGAATGCAATGGTTTTTTTTTTTTTTTTTTTTTTTTCCTGAATTTGAATCCAGTTTAGAAAGAAAAGATTTTCTTGAGAAGGACACGAATCTTCAGCGCCAATAGATCCCCACAACTGAATGCAATGGTTTCTTTTTTTTTTTTTTTTTTTTTTTTTTTTTTTTTTTTTTCCTGAATTTGAATCCAGTTTAGAAAGAAAAGATTTTCTTGAGAAGGACACGACTCTTCAGCGCCAATGGATCCCCACAAACTGAATGCAATTTTTTTTTTTTTTTTTTTTTTTTTTTTTTTTTTTTTTTTTTTTTTTTCCTGAATTTGAATCCAGTTTAGAAAGAAAAGATTTTCTTGAGAAGGACACGACTCTTCAGCGCCAATGGATCCCCCACAACTGAATGCAATGTTTTTTTTTTTTCCCTGAATTTGGATCCAGTTTAGAAAGAAAAGATTTTTCTAGAGAAGGATACGACTCTTCAGCGCCAATGGATCCCCACAACTGAATGGAATGGTTTTTTTTTTTTTTCTCCTGAATTTGAATCCAGTTTAGAAAGAAAAGATTTTCTTGAGAAGGACACGACTCTTCAGCGCCAATGGATCCCCACAACTGAATGGAATGTTTTTTTTTTTTTTTTTTTTTTTTTTTTTTTTTTTTTTTTTCCTGAATTTGAATCCAGTTTAGAAAGAAAAGATTTTCTTGAGAAGGACATGACTCTTCAGCGCCAATGGATCCCCACAACTGGATGCAATGGTTTTTTTTTTTTTTTTTTTTTTTTTTTTTTTTTTTTTTTCCTGAATTTGAATCCAGTTTAGAAAAAAAAAGATTTTCTTGAGAAGGACACGACTCTTCAGCGCCAATGGATCCCCACAACTGAATGCAATGGTGTTTTTTTTTTTTTTTTTTTTTTTTTTTTTTTTTTTTTTCTCCCTGAATTTGAATCCAGTTTAGAAAGAAAAGATTTTCTTGAGAAGGATACGACTCTTCAGCGCCAATGGATCCTCACAACTGAATGCAATGTTTTTTTTTTTTTTTTTTTTTTTTTTTTTTTTTTTTTTTTTTTTTTCCCTGAATTTGAATCCAGTTTAGAAAGAAAATATTTTCTTGAGAAGGACACGACTCTTCAGCGCCAATGGATCCCCAGAACCGAATGCAATGGTTTTTTTTTTTTTTTTTTTTTTTTTTTTTTTTTTTTTTTTTTTTTTTTTTTTCCTGAATTTGAATCCAGTTAAAAAAGAAAAGATTTTCTTGAGAAGGACACGACCTCTTCAGAGCCAATGGATCCCCACAACTGAATGCAATGGTTTTTTTTTTTTTTTTTTTTTTTTCCTGAATTTGAATCCAGTTTAGAAAGAAAATATTTTCTTGAGAAGGACACGACTCTTCAGCGCCAATGGATCCCCACAACTGAATGCAATGATTTTTTTCCCTGAATTTGAATCCAGTTTAGAAAGAAAAGATTTTCTTGAGAAGGACACGACTCTTCAGCGCCAATGGATCCCACCAACTGAATGCAATGATTTTTTTTTCCCTGAATTTGAATCCAGTTTAGAAATGAAAAGATTTTCTTGAGAAGGACACGACTCTTCAGCGCCAATGGATCCCCACAACTGAATGCAATGGTTTTTTTTTTTTTTTTTTTTTTTTTTTTTTTCCTGAATTTGAATCCAGTTTAGAAAGAAAAGATTTTCTTGAGAAGGACACGACTCTTGAGCGCCAATGGATCCCCACAACTGAATGGAATGGTTTTTTTTTTTTTTTTTTTTTTTTTTTTTTTTTTTTTTTTCCTGAATTTGAATCCAGTTTAGAAAAAAAAGATTTTCTTGAGAAGGACACGACTCTTCAGCGCCAATGGATCCCCACAACTGAATGCAATGGTTTTTTTTTTTTTTTTTTTTTTTTTTTTTTTTTTCTCCTGAATTTGAATCCAGTTTAGAAAGAAAAGATTTCTCTTGAGAAGGATACGACTCTTCAGCGCCAATGGATCCCCACAACTGAATGCAATGTTTTTTTTTTTTTTTTTTTTTTTTTTTTTTTTTTTTTTTCCTGAATTTGAATCCAGTTTAGAAAGAAAAGATTTTCTTGAGAAGGACACGACTCTTCAGCGCCAATGGATCCCCAGAACCGAATGCAATGGTTTTTTTTTTTTTTTTTTTTTTTTTTTTTTTTTTTTTTTCCTGAATTTGAATCCAGTTAAGAAAGAAAAGATTTTCTTGAGAAGGACACGACTCTTCAGCGCCAATGGATCCCCACAACTGAATGCAATGGTTTTTTTTTTTTTTTTTTTTTTTTTTTCCTGAATTTGAATCCAGTTTAGAAAGAAAAGATTTTCTTGAGAAGGACACGACTCTTCAGCGCCAATGGATCCCCACAACTGAATGCAATGATTTTTTTTCCCTGAATTTGAATCCAGTTTAGAAAGAAAAGATTTTCTTGGGAAGGACACGACTCTTCAGCGCCAATGGATCCCCACAACTGAATGAAATAGTTTTTTTTTTTTTCCTGAATTTGAATCCAGTTTAGAAAGAAAAGATTTTCTTGAGGACACGACTCTTCAGCGCCAATGGATCCCCACGACTAAATGCAATGTTTTTTTTTTTTTTTTTTTTTTTTTTTTTTTTTTTTCTTTTTCCCTGAATTTGAATCCAGTTTAGAAAGAAAAGATTTTCTTGAGAAGGACACGACTCTTCAGCGCCAATGGATCCCCACAACTGAATGCAATGATTTTTTTTCCCTGAATTTGAATCCAGTTAGAAAGAAAAG
>NC_090749.1:57620098-57627598 GCF_036898095.1 Palaemon carinicauda
GGTCCGCAGCTGGGAAAAGAGCCCCACGAGGAAAAGAAACAAGGAAAAGGTATGTTTAAAAAACTGCAACAACATTAGAATAAATATTTCCAATATAAATTAAAGAAACTTAAAAAAAAAACAGATGAATAGAAATTAAATAGAATAATGTGCCAGATTATACCCTCAAGCAAGAGAACTCTAACCTAAGACAGTGAAAACCATGGTACAGAGGCTATTGCACTACTCTAGTTAAGAGGACAATGGTTTGATTTCTGAGTGCCCTTCTCCTAGAAGAGCTGCTTACCATAGCTAAAGAGTCTCTTCTACCCCAACCAAGAAGAAAGTAGCCACTTAACAATTACAGTGCATAAGTTAACCCCCCGGGGGAAGAAGAATTGTTTGGTAATTTCAGTGTTGTAAGATATATGAGGAAAGAAGGGAATCTGTAAAGAAAAGGGCACACTATTCGGTGTATGTGTAGGCAAAGGGAAAGTGCACCGTAACCAGAGAGAAGGATCTAATATAGTACTGTCTGGCCAGTCAAAGGACCACATAATTCTGTAGCGGTAGTATCTCAACGGGTGGCTGGTGCCCTGGCCAACCTACTACCTGCAGTCATAAATGTATTGAGGCGTGTCAAGAATGTGGGACACCAAAGAATGTAACTCTTGTTAACTTTCGCATATAAAAGGAAAAGTTTTTTGATTGATGAATCCGTTCGAAATTCTTGCTTCCAAGAACTAAAAGTCTGAAGAACTTGTTTTGGTGAAGCTTTCCAGCTTCCAAAGGAATTAGATCCTTTGAAAAGAAAAGGATGCACAAGTTTGGTCTGGAATTCTTCTACAGGAAAGTCTTTATTCTATTTTCTTGAGAGCGATTATCTATTTTTAATGGTGATTTTTTTTCCCTTTTTCGTTTTAAGAACAAATACTTTAATTATGTGTTTGGTTTCATTTGTGAAGGAGTTGATATCCCATTTGTTCTTCTTCCTAATCGCAAAGACTTCTTCGATTTATCAGATACATATGCAAATGACAAGAATGATAGGTCAACTTTCATTACTATGATAGCCAAAAAAACCAAACGAAATAATTTTCTGGTTTTTATATTTAATTTGGTAAATAAAATTGAAAAAGAGCTTTTATTGCAAATATTGATTTTCCTTTGTTCTTATGTAGTACTGGGAAATATAAGCGAGATTCTTTCGTATCAAATATCATATAATCAATATAAATATTTTGTCCAACAATTGAATATGAGATTCAGAAGCCTAAAATCAGACAAGAAAACAAAAAGAAAAATTGCAATGGCTGAATGAGATAAACAAAATATTCTTAAGACCCAATAATTTCGAATTTTGAAATATGATGAAAAAGTGAGGGAAAGAAAAATGTCATGATAGGCGATCTAGTCTTTTTATTTCAGACATCATATTTACTTTCTTATCGATATGATGAAAAGACGTAACCGGGTTTTGATAACCTTATTATATTTCATAGATGAATTATCAGTAATATTTGAATTTAGTTAAGGTAATTTAGACCATTCTTTTCTTATGCGTGAATGTGAAAGAAGATAAGACGTGATAAGATGAATGGGGCAGAGGTGATTGAAAATATCGATTAGAGGGTTACAGACGGAGCTAAAAGATGGGCATCTAAGGGGATTTTTCATCGGCCCCCCCCCCCCCCACCCCCTAGGACTAAATGATATCTGATTTTCTAGTTTCTTTTTGACATAAGGAATCACCTTTCAGATGTTAGCAAGAATGAAACTCAGGCCAAGTGGCATATATTAAGCTTTGGTATTAAAGATTGTAACGACAGCTAACAAATGAAAAATTTTGGTATTGATAATAAAATATGTGAAAACTCTATGAATATATTGTATAACTTACAGGAATCTATACATCTAATCCCATTAAAGCATTTTACAACAATCATATTGCTTTAGTTCACTTTTGCATACACATATTACCCATCGGTACCAAAAATTTTAGATATTAGATAAATAATTTTTGCCTCAAATATGTAATCAAGTAAGTTTTTCTTTTCCGGTTTGATGTTGAAAGCTTTTTAAGAAGTATTTGACTAATCAAAAAAAGAAAAAAATAATAATATGCAATTCGGAAATTGTATATCATTCATACTTCGAAAAATAAAACAAGAACCATTTACTGACTTTTTCAAATAATAGTAATGCCAGTGAGAAGTTAGTCCATTTACATGAGGTTTGGGATCCTCGTTTGGCAGAGCCTATGGAGTCTGCATCTAGAATGACTGAAGTATATCAAGGAATTACGAATGATTTTTAAGAAAAAGAAGAAAAAAAGACTACCACCGTGAATGTTACCAGAGATTCACCATGAACTTACATCGCCTTCAGTAATTTTCACCCTCGACCATTCAAGTTATATCTGTTGGAAAACAGAATTCAAAGGAAGAAAGGTGTCGAGAAAATAATATTTCCTTCTTATTGCCTTTTCTGCAACAAGTCGCAAAAAGGCTGACATTTCTACTAAGCAAGACGCAACCTCCTTTAAGAGAGATGGGGGGGGGGGGTGGCAGTGGATTCAACAGGTAGAAGAATAGAATAAACATAAGGTGCATCTCTGTTGTACAAAAGTACCTGTTTGCATGTGAAGTCTGGTATTCTTCTAAGTACAGAAAGAAAAACACATCTGATTCAAAGTACTTGATGGGTAAAAATATTGAAACATGTATAAAACAATCAAATTTAGAGACTTCAATGAAGACAGCTTTGAACATGTTGTAAAGCACATCCAGGATAATATTGTGATTGGGGTAAAGTTGTTCTATTGCGTGCACTTTGTCTACTATACTCAGTTTTAAGCTAGATGAGATTCCATATGCAGATTAAAATTATCGTGCTGAAAAACTAAAGCATTAACTTGAAATACATAATGTCCTCAGACCACGAATGCATTTAGCAAAATTCAACCAGAAGACAGCTTATGGCATTTTTACTTGGTGTATAGTTCCAGCATCTTTGTTGGTGGAGTTTACAAAATTGCATCAAAGGGTGCTATCAGAGGTGTTGCACTGCTGCCTGGAGGTGTTATCCCTCGACTATTTTAGGAAAGCAAAAACCTCCCTTGGCCTCTACCTGCAAGGATTTAAAAGCAATTGATGAAGTGATACTCTCCGCTCTTAATGAATCTCTTAGCTTTGTCATATACAGTATGTGATATGTGATATATGGTGTTCATGTAGAAAAGGCTCATCTATTCCATAGGTCAAAAGAAAATCTTTGCCAAGCAGTTTTGAAATGGAGAGTAGAGACTTCCAAGGCATATCTTTCATTGCATAATGCTAAGACATCGTTATCGAAATAAGAAGTTACTCAGTCTGCTGACATATTAGGTCAATGTGAAAGTTATTGTTTCTCAATGGAGTTCGGAACAGCCATTGCAGAAGCCTTGGAACAGACATTATCACTACTCACTTCTTGTATAGTGATATCTGCAAATAGGGAAATATTTATTAGCTTCTTACTGGGATCCATGCAAGGTCATCCTTTAATGTAACTGTTGACATCATGCTTCAAGAAACAGTGAATCCTGGGGATATTGACTCTTCCTTTTATATTAATGATAAAATCTAAGTAAAAACACTCAGTACAGTATAGGTAGATCTATATCTCTAATTTCTTTTCCTATTTCAAAGAAAATAGATCCTGTAATGGAATTTTCTTCCATTGCCCAGTCTTCTGAAAATAATGCTGCTAATCAGAGAGTACTGAAAATATTCGTCATCTGGGTGTTATGCTGTAATGATAGTAACACAGATAAACACGTAGTACCAGATTTTAGCGGTTTTACTGCACCAAAAGGACATCCGCCATATAAGTGAACTACTATTGCCCTCTATCCTTCTATTACTGAGCTCATGGGAAAAGAGCTGTTTCATCAATGTGAAAAAGCTATCGAACAAACACTACTATTGACCTAGGTGTTGTGATGAAACCAAAGCCCTTCATATGGAAAAAAAAAATCCCGAATACTGCAGATATCGAAACCTTTCGTACAATAATGAATTGCCTCAACATACTTGGCCACAAAAAGCCAGTGTCAGGATATTCCGAGGTCACCATTAAGCCAATCTCACAACCAGCGGCTGTCTTAAAGGAGTTCTAAATGGAAAAGTTATAATCTCTTTGGTATTTGAAAACAGTACGTGTGTCCTTCTCAAGAAAATCTTTTCTTTCTAAACTGGATTCAAATTCGGGAAAAAAAAAAAAAAAAAAAAAACCATTTCATTCAGTTGTGGGGATCCATTGGCGCTGAAGAGTCGTGTCCTTCTCAAGAAAATCTTTCCTTTCTAAACTGGATTCAAATTCAGGAAAAAAAAAAACATTGCATTCAGTTGTGGGGATCCATTGGCGCTGAAGAGTTGTGTCCTTCTCAAGAAAATCTCTCCTTTCTAAACTGGATTCAAATTCAGGAAAAAAAAAAACCATTCCATTCAGTTGTGGGGATTCATTGGTGCTGAAGAGCTGTGTCCTTCTCAAGAAAATCTTTTCTTTCTAAACTGGATTCAAATTCAGGAAAAAAAAAAAAAAAAAACCATTGCATTCAGTTGTGGGGATCCATTGGCGCTGAAGAGTCGTGTCCTTCTCAAGAAAATCTTTTCTTTCTAAACTGGATTCAAATTCAGGGAAAAAAAAAAACCATTGCATTCAGTTGTGGGGATCCATTGGCGCTGAAGAGTCGTGTCCCTTCTCAAGAAAATCTTTTCTTTCTAAACTGGATTCAAATTCAGGAAAAAAAAAAAAAAAAAAAAAAAAAAAACCATTGCATTCAGTTGTGGGGATCCATTGGCGCTGAAGAGTCGTGTCCTTCTCAAGAAAATGTTTTCTTTCTAAACTGGATTCAAATTCAGGAAAAAAAAAAAAAAAAAAAAACCATTGCATTCAGTTGTGGGGATCCATTGGCTCTGAAGAGTCGTGTCCTTCTCAAGAAAATCTTTTCTTTCTAAACTGGATTCGAATTCAGGAAAAAAAAAAAAAAACCATTCCATTCAGTTGTGGGGATCCATTGGCGCTGAAGAGTCGTGTCCTTCTCAAGAAAATCTTTTCTTTCTGAACTGGATTCAAATTCAGGAAAAAAAAAAAAACCATTCCATTCAGTTGTGGGGATCCATTGGCGCTGAAGAGGTCGTGTCCTTCTCAAGAAAATCTTTTCTTTCTAAACTGGATTAAAATTCAGGAAAAAAAAAAAGAAAAAACCATTCCATTCAGTTGTGGGGATCCATTGGCGCTGAAGAGTCGTGTCCTTCTCAAGAAAATCTTTTCTTTCTAAACTGGATTCAAATTCAGGAAAAAAAAAAAAAAAAAAAAAAAAAAAAAAAACCATTGCATTCCGTTGTGGGGATCCATTGGCGCTGAAGAGTCGTGTCCTTCTCAAGAAAATCTTTTCTTTCTAAACTGGATTCAAATTATGGAAAAAAAAAAAAAAAAAAAACCATTGCCTTCAGTTGTGGGGATCCATTGGCGCTGAAGAGTCGTGTCCTTCTCAAGAAAATCTTTTCTTTCTAAACTGGATTCAAATTCAAAAAAAAAAAAAAAAAAAAAAAAAAACATTGCATTCAGTTGTGGGGATCCATTGGCGCTGAAGAGTCGTGTCCTTCTCAAGAAAATCTTTTCTTTCTAAACTGGATTCAAATTCAGGAAAAAAAAAAACCATTCCATTCAGTTGTGGGGGATCCATTGCCGCTGAAGAGTCGTGTCCTTCTCAAGAAAATCTTTTCTTTCTAAACTGGATTCAAATTCAGGAAAAAAAAAAAAAAAAAACCATTCCTTTCAGTTGTGGGGATCCATTGGCGCTGAAGAGTCGTGTCCTTCTCAAGAAAATCTTTTCTTTATAAACTGGATTCAAATTCAGGAAAAAAAAACCATTGCATTCAGTTGTTGGGGATCCATTGGCGCTGAAGAGTCGTGTCCTTCTCAAGAAAATCTTTTCTTTCTAAACTGGATTCAAATTCAGGAAAAAAAAAAAAAAAAAAAAAACATTTCATTCAGTTGTAGGGATCCATTGGCGCTGAAGAGTCGTGTCCTTCTCAAGAAAATCTTTTCTTTCTAAACTGATTCAAATTCATGGAAAAAAAAAAAAAAAAAAAAAAAAAAAAAAAAAAAAAAAAAAAAAAAAACCATTGCATTCAGTTGTGGGGATCCATTGGCGCTAAAGAGTCGTGTCCTTCTCAAGAAAATCTTTTCTTTCTAAACTGGATTCAAATTCAGGAAAAAAAAAAAAACCATTGCATTCAGTTGTGGGGATCCATTGGCGCTGAAGAGTCGTGTCCTTCTCAAGAAAATCTTTTCTTTCTAAACTGGATTCAAATTCAGGGAAAAAAAAAAAAACCATTGCATTCAGTTGTGGGGATCCATTGGCCCTGAAGAGTCGTGTCCTTCTCAAGAAAATCTTTTCTTTCTAAACTGGATTCAAATTCAGAAAAAAAAAAAAAAAAAAAAAAAAAAAAAAAAAAAAAAAAAAAAAAAAAAAAAAAACCATTGCATTCAGTTGTGGGGATCCATTTGCGCTGAAGAGTAGTGTCCTCAAGAAAATCTTTTCTTTCTAAACTGGATTCAAATTCAGGAAAAAAAAACCATTCCATTCAGTTGTGGGGATCCATTGGCGCTGAAGAGTCGTGTCCTTCTCAAGAAAATCTTTTCTTTCTAAACTGGATTAAAATTCAGGAAAAAAAAAAAAAAAAAAAAACATTCCATTAAGTTGTGGGGATCCATTGGCGCTGAAGAGTCGTGTCCTTCTCAAGAAAATCTTTTCTTTCTAAACTGGATTCAAATTCAGGAAAAAAAAAAAAAAAAACCATTCCATTCAGTTGTGGGGATCCATTGGCGCTGAAGAGTCGTGTCCTTCTCAAGAAAATCTTTTCTTTCTAAACTGGATTCAAATTCAGGAAAAAAAAAAAAAAAAAAAAAAAAAAAAAAAAAAAAAAAAAAAAAAACCATTGCATTCAGTTGTGGGGATCCATTGGCGCTGAAGAGTCGTGTCCTTCTCAAGAAAATCTGTTCTTTCTAAACTGGATTCAAATTCGGGAAAAAAAAAAAAAAAAAAAAACCATTCCATTTAGTTGTGGGGATTCATTGGCGCTGAAGAGTCGTGTCATTCTCAAGAAAATCTTTTCTTTCTAAACTGAATTCAAATTTAGGAAAAAAAAAAAAAAAAAAAATAACCATTCCAATCAGTTGTGGGGATCCATTGGCGCTGAAGAGTCGTGTCCTTCTCAAGAAAATCTTTTCTTTCTAAACTGAATTCTAATTCAGGAAAAAAAAAAAAAAAAAAAAAACAACCATTCCAATCAGTTGTGGGGATCCATTGGCGCTGAAGAGTCGTGTCCTTCTCAAGAAAATCTTTTTTTTCTAAACTGGATTCAAATTCAGGAAAAAAAAAAAAAAAAAAAAAAAAAAAAAAAAAAAAAAAAAAACCATTGCATTCAGTTGTGGGGATCCATTGGCGCTGAAGAGTCGTGTCCTTCTCAA
>NC_090749.1:57638564-57641064 GCF_036898095.1 Palaemon carinicauda
AAAAAAAAACATTCCATTCAGTTTTGGGGATCCATTGGCGCTGAAGAGTCGTGTTCTTCTCAAGAAAATCTTTTCTTTCTAAACTGGATTCAAATTCAAAAAAAAAAAAATAAAAAAAAAAACCATTGCATTCAGTTGTGGGGATCCATTGGCGCTGAAGAGTCGTGTCCTTCTCAAGAAAATCTTTTCTTTCTAAACTGGATTCAAATTCAGGAAAAAAAAAAAAAAAAAAAAAAAAACCATTGCATTCAGTTGTGGGGATCCATTGGCGCTGAAGAGTTGTCCTCAAGAAAGTCTTTTCTTTCTAAACTGGATTCAAATTCAGGAAAAAAAAAAAAAAAAAAAAAAAAAAACCATTCCATTCAGTTGAAGAGTCGTGTCCTTCTCAAGAAAATCTTTTCTTTCTGAACTGGATTCAAATTCAGGAAAAAAAAAAAAAAAAAAAAAACCATTCCATTCAGTTGTGGGGATACATTGCCGCTGAAGAGTCGTGTCCTTCTCAAGAAAATATTTTCTTTCTAAACTGGATGTCAAATTCAGGAAAAAAAAAAAAAAAAAAAAAAAAAAAAAAAACAATGCATTCAGTTGTGGGGATCCATTGGCGCTGAAGAGTCGTGTCCTTCTCAAGAAAATCTTTTCATTCTAAACTGGAATCAAATTCAGGAAAAAAAAAAAAAAAAAAAAAAAAAAACCATTGCATTCAGTTGTGGGGATCCATTGGCGCTGAAGAGTTGTGTTCTTCTCAAGAAAATCTTTTCTTTCTAAACTGGATTCAAATTCAGAAAAAAAAAAAAAAAAAAACATTGCATTCAGTTGTGGGGATCCATTGGCGCTGAAGAGTCGTGTCCTTCTCAAAAAAATCTTTTCTTTCTAAACTGGATTCAAATTCAGGAAAAAAAAAAAAAAAAAAAAAAAAAAAACATTGCATTCAGTTGTGGGGATCCATTGGCGCTGAAGAGTCGTGTCCTTCTCAAGAAAATCTTTTCTTTCTAAACTGGATTCAAATTCAGGAAAAAAAAAAAAAAGAAAAAAAAAAAAAAAAAAAAAACATTGCATTCAGTTGTGGGGATCCATTGGCGCTGAAGAGTCGTGTCCTTCTCAAGAAAATCTTTTCTTTCTAAACTGGATTCAAATTCAGGAAAAAAAAAAAAAAAAAAAAAAAACCATTGCATTCAGTTGTGGGGATCCATTGGCGCTGAAGAGTCGTGTCCTTCTCAAGAAAATCTTTTCTTTCTAAACTGGATTTCAAATTCAGGAAAAAGAAAAAAAAAAAAAAAAAAAAAACATTGCATTCAGTTGTGGGGATCCATTGGCGCTGAAGAGTCGTGTCCTTCTCAAGAAAATCTTTTCTTTCTAAACTGGATTCAAATTCAGGAAAAAAAAAAAAAAAAAAAAACCATTGCATTCAGTTGTGGGGATCCATTGGCGCTGAAGAGTCGTGTCCTTCTCAAGAAAATCTTTTCTTTCGAAACTGGATTCAAATTCAGGAAAAAAAAAAAAAAAAAAAAAAACCATTGCATTCAGTTGTGGGGATCCATTGGCGCTGAAGAGTCGTGTCCTTCTCAAGAAAATCTTTTCTTTCTATACTGGATTCAAATTCAGGAAAAAAAAAAAACCATTGCATTCAGTTGTCGGGATCCATTGGAGCTGAAGAGTCGTGTCCTTCTCAAGAAAATCTTTTCTTTCTAAACTGGATTCAAATTCAGGAAAAAAAAAAAAAAAAAAAAAAAAAAAAAAAAAAAAAAAAAAACCATTGCATTCAGTTGTGGGGATCCATTGGCGCTGAAGAGTCGTGTCCTTCTCAAGAAAATCTTTTCTTTCTAAACTGGATTCAAATTCAGGAAAAAAAAAAAAAAAAAAAAAAAAAAAAAAAAAAAAAAAAAAAAAAAAAAAAAAAAAAAAAAACCATTGCATTCAGTTATGGGGATCCATTGGCGCTGAAGAGTCGTGTCCTTCTCAAGAAAATCTTTTCTTTCTATACTGGATTCAAATTCAGGAAAAAAAAAAAAAAACATTGCATTCAGTTGTCGGGATCTATTGGAGCTGAAGAGTCGTGTCCTTCTCAAGAAAATCTTTTCTTTCTAAACTGGATTCAAATTCAGGAAAAAAAAAAAAAAAAAAAAAAAAAAAAAAAAAAAAAAAATACCATTGCATTCAGTTGTGGGGATCCATTAGCGCTGAAGAGTCGTGTCCTTCTCAAGAAAATCTTTTCTTTCTAAACTGCATTCAAATTCAGAAAAAAAAAAAAAAAAAACCATTGCATTCAGTTGTGGGGATCCATTGGCGCTGAAGAGTCGTGTCCTTCTCAAGAAAATCTTTTCTTTCTAAACTGGATTCAAATTCAGGAAAAAAAAAAACCATTGCATTCAGTTGTGGGGATCCATTGGCGCTGAAGAGTCGTGTCCTTCTCAAGAAAATCTTTTCTTTCTAAACTGGATTCAAATTCAGGAAAAAAAAAAAACCATTCCATTCAGTTGTGGGGATCCATTGGCGCTGAAGA
>NC_090749.1:57646064-57658564 GCF_036898095.1 Palaemon carinicauda
AAAAAAAAAAAAAAAAAAAAAACCATTGCATTCAATTGTGGGGATCCATTGGCGCTGAAGAGTCGTGTCCTTCTCAAGAAAATCTTTTCTTTCTAAACTGGATTCCAATTCAGAAAAAAAAAAAAAAAAAAAAACCATTCCATTCAGTTGTGGGGATCCATTGGCGCTGAAGAGTCGTGTCCTTCTCAAGAAAATCTTTTCTTTCTAAACTGGATTCAAATTCAGGAAAAAAAAAAAAAAAAAAAAAAAAAAAAACCATTCCATTCAGTTGTGGGGATCCATTGGCGCTGAAGAGTCGTGTCCTTCTCAAGAAAATCTTTTCTTTCTAGACTGGATTCAAATTCAGGAAAAAAAAAAAAAAAAAAAAAAAAAAAAACCATTCCATTCAGTTGTGGGGATCCATTGGCGCTGAAGAGTCGTGTCCTTCTCAAGAAAATCTTTTCTTTCTAAACTGGAATCAAATTCAGGAAAAAAAAAAAAAAAAAAAAACCATTCCATTCAGTTGTGGGGATCCATTGGCGCTGAAGAGTCGTGTCCTTCTCAAGAAAATCTTTTCTTTCTAAACTGGATTCAAATTCAGGAAAAAAAAAAAAAAAAAAAAAAAAAAACCATTGCATTCAGTTGTGGGGATCCATTGGCGCTGAAGAGTCGTGTCCTTCTCAAGAAAATCTTTTCATTCTAAACTGGATTCAAATTCAGGAAAAAAAAAAACAAAAAAAAAAAAAAAACCATTGCATTCAGTTGTAGGGATCCATTGGCGCTGAAGAGTGGTGTCCTTCTCAAGAAAATCTTTTCTTTCTAAACTGGATTCAAATTCAGGAAAAAAAAAAAAAAAAAAAAAAAAAAAAAAAAAAAAAAAAAAAAAACCATTGCATTCAGTTGTGGGGATCCATTGGCGCTGAAGAGTCGTGTCCTTCTCAAGAAAATCTTTTCTTTCTGAACTGGATTCAAATTCAGAAAAAAAAAAAAAAAAAAAAAAAAAAAAAAAAAAAAAAAAAAAAAAAAAAAAAAACCATTGCATTCAGTTTTGGGGATCCATTGGCGCTGAAGAGTCGTGTTCATCTCAAGAAAATCTTTTCTTTCTAAACTGGATTCAAATTCAGGGAGAAAAAAAAAAAAAAAAAAAAAAAAAAAAAAAAAAAAAAAAAAAACCATTGCATTCAGTTGTGAGGATCCATTGGCGCTGAAGAGTCGTGTCCTTCTCAAGAAAATCTTTTCTTTCTAAACTAGATTCAAATTTAGGGAAAAAAAAATAAAAAAAAAAAACCATTGCATTCAGTTGTGGGGATCCATTGGCGCTGAAGAGTCGTGTCCTTCTCAAGAAAATCTTTTTTTTTCTAAACTGGATTCTAATTCAGGAAAAAAAAAAAAAAAAAAAAAAAACCATTGCATTCAGTTGTGGGGATCCATTGGCGCTGAAGAGTCGTGTCCTCAAGAAAATCTTTTCTTTCTAAACTGGACTCAAATTCGGGAAGAAAAAAAAAAAAAAAACCATTGCATTCAGTTGTGGGGATCCATTGGCGCTGAAGAGTCGTGTCCTTCTCAAGAAAATCTTTTCTTTCTAAACTGGATTCAAATTCAGGAAAAAAAAAAAAAAAAAAAAAAAAAAAAAAAAAAAAAAAAAAAAAAAAAAAAAAAAACCATTGCATTCAGTTGTGGGGATCCATTGGCGCTGAAGAGTCGTGTCCTTCTCAAGAAAATCCTTTCTTTCTAAACTGGATTCAAATTCAGGAAAAAAAAAAAAAAAAAAAAAAAAACCATTGCATTCAGTTGTGGGGATCCATTGGCGCTGAAGAGTCGTGTCCTTCTCAAGAAAATCTTTTCTTTCTAAACTGGATTCAAATTCAGGAAAAAAAAAAAAAAAAAAAAAAACCATTGCATTCAGTTGTGGGGATCCATTGGCGCTGAAGAGTCGTGTCCTTCTCAAGATAATCTTTTCTATCTAAACTGGATTCAAATTCAGGAAAAAAAAAAAAAAAAAAAAAAACCATTCCATTCAGTTGTGGGGATCCATTGGCGCTGAAGAGTCGTGTCCTTCTCAAGAAAATCTTTTCTTTCTAAACTGGATTCAAATTCAGGAAAAAAAAAAAAAAAAAAAAAAAAAAAAAAAAAAAAAAAAAAAAAAAAAAAAAAAAAAAAACCATTGCATTCAGTTGTGGGGATCCATTGGCGCTGAAGAGTCGTGTCCTTCTCAAGAAAATCTTTTCTTTCTAAACTGGATTCAAATTCAGGAAAAAAAAAAAAAAAAAAAAAAAAAAAAAAACATTGCATTCAGTTGTGGGGATCCATTGGCGCTGAAGAGTCGTGTCCTTCTCAAGAAAATCTTTTCTTTCTAAACTGGATTCAAATTCAGGAAAAAAAAAAAACAAAAAAAACAAAAAAAAAACCATTGCATTCAGTTGTGAGGATCCATTGGCGCTGAAGAGTCGTGTCCTTCTCAAGAAAATCTTTTCTTTCTAAACTGGATTCAAATTCAGGAAAAAAAAAAAAAAAAAAAAAAAAAAAAAAAAAACCATTGCATTCAGTTGTGGGGATCCATTGGCGCTGAAGAGTCGTGTTGTAGCGGGATGTATACAAAACACAAACCCCCACACCTTTGATCACTCTTCTTTCAAAATATCCCACAACACAAACTTTCCCCTTACTTTACTTCAAACTGGACTCTTGGACAGAAGGAAAATGAAAACAAAACATAACCTTAACACTATATTCTTAATAGTAAACGCAATCATAAACCAAAAAAAAAACACTTATCACGAATCATAAACAATATTAAATATAAACCGTAACACCATTCAAAATAAAAAAACCTTAACAACTTAAAATTAACACACCCAAAACCAATATTTGTTTATGAGTGGAACTCTTTATCCACACACACGTGACACACCAAAACCAATATTTGTTTATGTGTGGACGTCGTTGTCCACACAAGGGCCAACAGTCCTTTTCGGCCAAAGCCACAACCCACAATTCGGTTGTAACGCCACAATATGGCAACACTTGACACTCAGTCAATACAAAAATGTTTTAATTGATTTAGTCCTTGAGCGTAATCATCATCATCATCATCCTCATCGGTATCATCAACAGCAATCGGAAGTAAATTCGGTCCGGGTCGTCGTCAAATAAATCAATCCACTAGAGCATTCTAAACACAAATTCCTTAAGTAAGCCAGGTCATCAATAGTCAAATTCAAATAAATCTTCTCCCCAAAGGAGGAATCGCGGCCTGCCAAAAAATAAAAAAACACTTATGAACACTCCTAACTAACAACTATCGCACTATAATCAAAGATAAACAATAAACTTTCTATCACTCATGAACGTGCCTAACAAAAATAAATAAAAACAGTACTTACTCAGAATATAAAAAAAGCTTCACAGCCGGCTTTCGAAGAGCAAAAAAAATACACAGCCGACTCCTACTCTCGTTCGATATCCAATGCTTTCGCCCAAGTCATTCATCACCACCCTATCCTAGCTAAAAAGGTAAACAAACAACCTCAATTATACCAACAATCTTTCCAACTTCAAACAATCATTCGCTAATTACCCTTTCCTCAGCGCGCACCGCGGACACACAAACACACGCACACACAACCACACATAGCCTACTCTCTTGCGCACGCGCGATCTAGCAAACTAAAGCAAATTAAATTCTTTTTCTTTCTTTCTTTCTTTTTTTTCTCTCTCTCTCTCTCTCTCTCTCTCTCTCTCTCTCTCTCTCTCTCTCTCTCTCTCTCTCTCTCTCACAAAACTATGCAAATAAACACTTTCTTTCTCTCTCTCTCTCTCTCACAAAACTAAGCAAATAAATGCTTTCTTTCTCTTGCGGTTTGACAAAACTAAGTAAATAAACACCCACACTCACTCTCTCTCTCTCTCTCTCTCTCTCTCTCTCTCTCTCTCTCTCTCCTCTCTCTCTCTCTCTCTCTCTCCTGATTTGGCAAAAAAAAAATAAATTAAAATAAAATTAATCCTCCACATTCCTCCCCCCTTACTTTGCCAAATCCTCACACAACACTTACCTATTTTCTCATTACCCAGTCGCAATCAGGAACAGGGCCTCGGCTTCGGGTAACTGGGCCTTCATATACCTGCACTCTCTCATTCACTTCTTCCATGTCGTTTTCATTCAACGTACTATTACTATTCCCGTCTATGCTCGGCTCGTCTAAGATATCATTCACTATTTCATCTATCTCAGTTTCATCTGGCCCGAAAATCCCACTAATTTCTGTCAACAATTCATCCAATACATCTAAACCATTTTCTACTTTAACAAAAGAATCATTCATACTGCTTATCATTCTCCTATCTTTCATTCTCGTGTCCGTCATACGTTCTCTTGCCTCATCTAACGAAAAACCACACACACTATAAGTATCATTCATACTCATCCAAGTTTCATCTGTATTAATACATTTATCTTCCATACTCACCTGTACATTTACACCCTTGTCTTGCTTATTCTGATTCCCGCCTACAACTACAAAATTTTCCCGTCTTTTATCCCCAGTAAAATTCTCAGACTTCTTTTTCTTTCCATACTCTACTAACACCAATTGCTTATCTTCTAAACCTAATGCCTCACACATACTCGGTTCATACTTGTTCGTTTTCAGCCATTTATTCATACCATTCTCCTGAATATATCTTGGTACCTCCTTCCATTTCCGCAACTGATTGTGGTGTGCCCTAACCTTTTCCACACTACCATCCACACTTACTTTACCTAAAACATAACTCAACCCACTAGAACCAACATCTAACACCTCATATGGACCTTCAAACTTATCACGTACCTTATTGACATTCATTCTTCCCTTTTCAATTACTTCTTTTAACACTTTCTCTCCCACTTTGTAGCTTTCAAATCTCTCATTTGCTTTCTTCCAAACATCTCTATCATTCTCGGACACACTCAATCTCGGTCTTACTATCTTTTCAAAATTCAACACAAACTTACACGGAGACATACCAGTACTCTTGTGCACAGTTGCATTATACGCCCACAACGCACGCCCAACATATAAATCCCAATCATTATCACATGTACTCATCATCCGCAAAATTTCTGTCAAAGTTCTTACAGTCCTTTCAGCCAAACCATTCGCACTTGGCATATACGGAGTCGAATACACATGTTCAATGCCCCATTCTCTCAACATCTGCTCAAACTCCCATCCAACAAACTCCGGACCATTGTCACTTAACATTTTTGCAGGCTTACACACACTCATCGGCAACATCACTTGACTTACCATTCTCGCTACAGTCTCACTTCTTTTATTCTTGATGGGCACTGCATACGCAAACTTGCTCATATGATCGACCATGACAATCATTCCCACATGTCTTCTCGCAGTCACAGGCAACGAAACACAATCAATCACAAACATCTCAAATGGCTCTTTCATACGTAACCTCAAAATAGGCGGACTTGCATGCATGCTCTGATACTTTCCCTTCTGACAATCCTCACAAGTAGTCGCTACATCCCTACAAATTTGACTCAACCCAGGCGTAAACAACCTTTCTCGCATGCATTCCCACAATTTATTCTTCCCCATATGCCCATACCTGTCATGCACTACCATACACATACTTACAGCTGCATGCATTGGAAATACAGGAACATATATATCTTCATCCATTCCCCTATGCAAAAAATACACAATATTCTGACAAACAATAAATCTTTTAACAACTTTCTTATACGCTTCCAAATCACACGGCCATTCTTCCACCCTAATACCATTTAAAATACATTCACGTAACCTATTTATTTCGAAACATTCACCTTGCATTTCTTCCACCTCTTCTTTGCTTAACAAATCATCTTCACTCTTTGCAATATCAATCATGCCAACAAAATTCGCCATGAATACACTATTATCCTCGATTACTATTACCTTACAGCCATTCTTTGAAAGCAAACCCTTACCAACATCAACTGACACATGGTGCAACCTCAAAAAATCTATTCCCATCAAAAAACAACTAGGCATTTCATTCTCTCCCATTACAATAAAATTATGTTCAACTTCCATACTCCCTAGTTTCACCTTCAACCTCACTTCTTCCCAAACAAGTAAACTTCCCTGACCTATTCCATGAATTCTCACACTCGTACACTGTCTTTTCACTTCCCAATTGTACCTCTCAATTTCCCTGATAACCGACTCATTTACTAATGACACTTGAGCACCCGTATCAATTAAACTACAATATTCATTCTCATTTATATTCACATATGTCATCATCCTTCCTTTTACACCATGCATACATACATTTACTCTCCTTTCAATTCTGTCACTCACTTCACCAATATGTTCATCATCATATTCACTGTCCTCTATACCCCCATATCTTAGATTAAGGTCACTTGCACCATTATCCTTCTCACTCAACAATTTGCAACATTCCTCCTTACATTGAATCCTCAAAATATATTCCCTATCATTCTCCTTACATGCCCTATATTCCATCGGTCGATTCCATCCAAAATACAAATACACAGTTACACCATACAACATACTTACCACCATTAATATCTTTGATAATACTTCCCCTTCTAGTACACTACTCTCCTCCTCATATACCATTTCTTTTGACACTTCATTCATCACCCTTCTTTTAAGCTCGCTTACGCTACCTGGTATTTCCGTATCTAACCCCTCTTGTACCAACTTACTTAAACCCATTAGGATACACTTATATACCATATCTTGCCCTTCACAAATCTGCTCCACAACTAAACCTTCAGGCAACCTTTCAGAATTCTGATTACTCTCTTTATCTTCCATCCTCCCATGCATCCTCGACATCGCATCTGCTATCACATTCTTATTTCCCGGTACATATTCTAACCTAAAATCAAATTCATTCAAATCCTCTATGGTTCTAGCAACCCTTGCATTCACACACTCTTTCCTTATCATATACACTAGGGGCTGATGGTCAGTACGCACAATGAATTTTACACCATACAAAAATACTTTCAATGCTTTCACACAAAATCGTATTGCAGCCAATTCCCTGTCAATCGTCGAATACTTCCGCTCAGCTTTATTAAACGCTTTACTAACATACGCTATTACTCTCAATTGCTCTTCTCCATTTACTCTCTGCATTTGAACCAAACAACCACCCATACTAACTCCACTCGCATCCGTATACAACTCTAGCATATTCGCATTTTCACTGTAGTCTGGAAATGCCAAAGTGACGTCTTTCGCGGCCTCTTCCTTCAACCTTTCAAACGCTTCTATCATGCGATCATCCCATTTTAATTTTGTACTATTCCTTTTACCCGTCCATTCATTCAAAGGCTTCCCTATACCTGAACAATCTCTAACAAACTTGCGCCCAAACTCAACCAAACCAAGAAAACCTCGCAACTCACGCACAGTCCGGGGACGTGGAAATTCTCGCACCTTATTCACAAACTTGTCACTCTTCCTTATACCAGATTCACCCACTACATGCCCAAGAAATTCCACCTCCCTGGACAACCATGTACACTTCTCAAGCTTAATTTTCACACCAACTTCAATTAACCGCATCAACACTGCCTCAAGCAACCGCATATGTTCCTCAACAGTCTCGCTCGCAATCAGAATATCATCTATAAAAACAGTCACCTTCTGTCGATCGAAACCAGCCAATACAACATTCATCGCTCTTTGGAAGGCAGCAGGCGCATTAGCAAGACCAAAACTCAACCTTTTAAATTGGTAGTGACAATTTGTACTTGAAAATGCGGTAATGGGCCTGCTCCCCTCTGCCAGAGGCATCTGATAATAGCCCCGCACCAAATCTAATTTAGTAAAAACTTTCATTCCATGCATCTTATAAACACAATCAGACACCACATTCATTGGAAAACGTTCTTTAACAGTCACCTCATTCACCTTCCTATAATCAATACACATACGTAAACTTCCATCAGGCTTTCGTACAGGGACAATAGGGCTATTCCAGGCACTCTCACTCCTTTCTATTACACCCATACGCTCTAATTCCTGACACTGCTCCTCTATCTCCTTGGCAATAGGCGGAGAAAAATGCCTGGGACGGTGATATATGGGGGTATCTTCACTGAGAACTATTTTAAATTCTGGCAGGTCTGACCCCCCACAATCATCGTCACCGAGACTCATAACTCTCCGCTTATCCCATAACATCTTAAGCAATCGTTCCCTTTCGACCTCACTTATACTCTCATCTAACTTAATTCTTCCTTTCAACGTATCGTAATCCCAATCGTCATCGTTCTTTACCTTACCAGACATCACCTGTCTCGCCTTAACATATCTTCCATCCTCTACATTAATCAGTGTATACATACATCCCATGCAATCACCCTCACGTATTCCGCGTACTCTCTTCCTCCTAACACACGGCAACAACCTTACATACACCTGGGGTTCCTGCATATTCATAACACCATCATATATATACGCACTCGTTTTCACCAAATTTCCTGCTTCCATACCTTCCACTACATATTCATCCTCGTCACTATTTGAAATTCCCAGACTGCTCGGCCATGCAACTTTTACACTAATAACCTCACCTTTCTTACCCGATAACTTTACACTTTCCTTTGCTACCAACGGCACTCCCTTCCACACCTTCGTACTCACTCTGCCGTCTTCCTTTAAATAAAATTCCCCACAAATATTACCTTTAACCTTTATTTCAATCATATTCACACTTGGATGTACAATCATACCACATTTTTTCAGAAATTTATACCCCAGCAGTACGTCATATTTCTCATTCGCTCCCTCAACCACGTAAAAATCATTATCCTCCATCATCAGCCCCCCCAATCATAACATTTTCCCGCAACTTTCCTTGCACAGGCATACGCAAATTACCAATCCCTTTTACTTCACCCTTACATCCCTTAAATTCACAAACCTCTTTTACCTTATCATATGCATTCCTAAACATTAAATTGACACCACAACCAGTATCAATCAAACCAACCAACTCTACACCATTAAAAATCAATTTCACACTCATGCAATCATGTGCTCTTTCTCCCATCACATCTTCATGCAATAAACCCTCACGAACATGCATCACATTCACTCCCCACACACACGAGGACTCACCCAGCTGAACCCTCTGATTAATTAGTTTCCCGAACATCCTGGCTGACTTGATCCCTTATTCCTACAAACCCTAGCTACATGCCCATCTGCACCACATTCAGTACACTTACCCCGTGGCTCCTTGCACATTCTAGCATAATGACCATCCTTACCACAATTACCACAAATTACATTCATACGATTATTACGGCATCCACTCGCTATGTGTCCAGTCATACCACACCGATAACACTTAACCACTTTCTCTTTCTTACAGTCGCTAATACGATGCCCTGTCTCTCCACACCCGAAACATGCTCCTAATGCCCATCTACACTCGTTCTTTTTATGTCCTACCTTCCCACACCTATAACACCTCTCTTCACGGATACCACTACCTAACCTAACTTGCTGCGTACTAGCACTTCTATCTCTCCAAACTTGATTTCCCTGTCTAAACCCGTCATTTCTCGGCATGGGTATTCCTACATTACTCACCCTAACACTTCTATCTATTACACTATCAGCTGCCCTCATTGGCCCTCTCATAACAGCATCTCTAAAACTACCAAATTCTGGCACACATTCCTCCATTCCAGTTCTTACACTCACAGATTTACTTTCTTTCATACACCTATCCAACTCGTAATCCTCAACTATCTCTAAAATATCATCCCAAGTTAATCTCTCTCTAGTCCACCTCATTTTCTCCTTCCGTTTCAAATTAATAAACTCACACACACTCTCTGGTACTGTACCCAAAAACTTCTTCATTAGTTCCTTATTTTCATTTATTCCTTCGTCCCCATACTTCTTTCTAGCCAATGTTTCTAACCGACATACATACATCGAGATTGCTTCACCCACCTTCATTCGTGCTTCATCAAAATCATTTTTTCGCTTATACCTAACACTACCTTTCATACGTTTTACCTGTTCAATTATCCTATTCTTTACACTTTCATACTCAACCTCTCCTACACTCATTATCACCCCATACATCGTCAACAAATATCCTGACAAAAATTCTCCCAACTCCCTAGCCCAAACTCTCTTACTATCCCCATACTTAGCCTGACAAAACTTTTCATATTCCCTAAAGAAGTCATATACATTCCTACTGCTATGTTCATTAAACCTTTCACACCTAGGTACCTCTCTCATAAACACTGTCTTACAAACTTCCTCTACTTCATTCTCACTACTATCTTCACTGTCTACTCCCTTCTTGTTGCCTTCTTCATTTGAATACAATGAATCTAGTTCTACACTCAAAGTCCTATCTTTAACTATTCCCTTCTTACCCTTTTTCTTACTTACCACCTTCACCCAATCATGATCATCCTCACTCACACCCTGACCTTTCTTCTTTTCTTTCTTCACATTATCTTTACCTTTCTTCTCAGTCTTCCTATCACCCTTCGTTCCAATCTTACTATGTCTAGGCCCTTTACTTTCAATATCACTATCACTACCTTCCCCATTATCACTTACCCTATCCTCTTCCACCATCAACCCGTTACCAGAAGCAGAAGCCACTCCTCCGACTGCACCTTCACCTATGACCGTTTTCATCATCCCCATTACTTGCCCCATCATAGCTTCCATTCGTTTCTCATTTTCTCGCATCCTCATCTCAACACCCTCTTCCACTCTCTCTACAGTTCCCTTTAACTCCCTAAGCTCCTTCTGCATCGCCGCATTCTCCCAGTTCAACCTCTCATTCTCTACTAGCAACCTCTCTTTCTCAACTATCCACATCTGCTCCCGTTCTTTATAATGCCCGCAATTCCTCCTCCAAAGCCTCGTATTTACCTTCCATTTTTCTTCAACCTTAACCCTAATTCCGTCCTTCGTCAAAGAGTCCAGCTTCAATCCCACCTCTCAAGTCCCTGTTCGGGCGCCAAATTTATGTAGCGGGATGTATACAAAACACAAACCCCCACACCTTTGATCACTCTTCTTTCAAAATATCCCACAACACAAACTTTCCCCTTACTTTACTTCAAACTGGACTCTTGGACAGAAGGAAAATGAAAACAAAACATAACCTTAACACTATATTCTTAATAGTAAACGCAATCATAAACCAAAAAAAAACACTTATCACGAATCATAAACAATATTAAATATAAACCGTAACACCATTCAAAATAAAAAACCTTAACAACTTAAAATTAACACACCCAAAACCAATATTTGTTTATGAGTGGAACTCTTTATCCACACACACGTGACACACCAAACCAATATTTGTTTATGTGTGGACGTCGTTGTCCACACAAGGGCCAACAGTCCTTTTCGGCCAAAGCCACAACCCCACAATTCGGTTTGTAACGCCACAATATGGCAACACTTGACACTCAGTCAATACAAAAATGTTTTAATTGATTTAGTCCTTGAGCGTAATCATCATCATCATCATCCTCATCGGTATCATCAACAGCAATCGGAAGTAAATTCGGTCCGGGTCGTCGTCAAATAAATCAATCCACTAGAGCATTCTAAACACAAATTCCTTAAGTAAGCCAGGTCATCAATAGTCAAATTCAAATAAATCTTCTCCCCAAAGGAGGAATCGCGGCCTGCCAAAAAATAAAAAAACACTTATGAACACTCCTAACTAACAACTATCGCACTATAATCAAAGATAAACAATAAACTTTCTATCACTCATGAACGCGCCTAACAAAAATAAATAAAAACAGTACTTACTCAGAATATAAAAAAAGCTTCACAGCCGGCTTTCGAAGAGCAAAAAAAATACACAGCCGACTCCTACTCTCGTTCGATATCCAAGACATTCATCACCACCCTATCCTAGCTAAAAAGGTAAACAAACAACCTCAATTATACCAACAATCTTTCCAACTTCAAACAATCATTCGCTAATTACCCTTTCCTCAGCGCGCACCGCGGACACACAAACACACGCACACACAACCACACATAGCCTACTCTCTTGCGCACGCGCGATCTAGCAAACTAAAGCAAATTAAATTCTTTTTCTTTCTTTCTTTCTTTTTCTCTCTCTCTCTCTCTCTCTCTCTCTCACTCTCTCTCTCTCTCTCCTCTCTCTCTCTCTCTCTCTCTCTCTCTCTCTCTCTCTCACAAAACTATGCAAATAAACACTTTCTTCTCTCTCTCTCTCTCTCTCACAAAACTAAGCAAATAAATGCTTTCTTTCTCTTGCGGTTTGACAAAACTAAGTAAATAAACACCCACACTCACTCTCTCTCTCTCTCTCTCTCTCTCTCTCTCTCTCTCTCTCTCTCTCTCCTCTCTCTCTCTCTCTCTCCTCGATTTGGCAAAAAAAAAATAAATTCAAATAAAATTAATCCTCCACAGTGTCCTTCTCAAGAAAATCTTTTCTTTCTAAACTGGATTCAA
>NC_090749.1:57663564-57664591 GCF_036898095.1 Palaemon carinicauda
AGGAAAAAAAAAAAAAAAAACCATTGCATTCAGTTGTGGGGATCCATTGGCGCTGAAGAGTCCGTGTCCTTCTCAAGAAAATCTTTTCTTTCTAAACTGGATTCAAATTCAGGAAAAAAAAAAAAAAAAAAAAAAAAAACATTGCATTCAGTTGTGGGGATCCATTGGTGCTGAAGAGTCGTGTCCTTCTCAAGAAAATCTTTTCTTTCTAAACTGGATTCAAATTCAGGAAAAAAAAAAAAAAAAAAAAAAAAAAAAAAAAAAAAAAAAAAAAAAAAAAAAAAAAAAAAAAACCATTGCATTCAGGTTGTGGGGATCCATTGGCGCTGAAGAGTCGTGTCCTTCTCAAGAAAATCTTTTCTTTCTAAACTGGATTCAAATTCAGGAAAAAAAAAAAAAAACCATTGCATTCAGTTGTGGGGATCCATTGGCGCTGAAGAGTCGTGTCCTTCTCAAGAAAATCTTTTCTTTCTAAACTGGATTCAAATTCAGGGAAAAAAAAAAAAAAAAAAAAACATTGCATTCCAGTTGTGGGGATCCATTGGCGCTGAAGAGTCGTGTCCCTTCTCAAGAAAATCTTTTCTTTCTAAACTGGATTCAAATTCAGGAAAAAAAAAAAAAAAAAAAAACATTGCATTCAGTTGTGGGGATCCATTGGCGCTGAAGAGTCGTGTCCTTCTCAAGAAAATCTTTTCTTTCTAAACTGGATTCAAATTCAGGAAAAAAAAAAAAAAAAAAAAACCATTTGCATTCAGTTGTGGGGATCCATTGGCGCTGAAGAGTCGTGTCCTTCTCAAGAAAATCTTTTCTTTCTAAACTGGATTCAAATTCAGGAAAAAAAAAAAAAAAAAAACCATTGCATTCAGTTGTGGGGATCCATTAGCGCTGAAGAGTTGTGTCCCTCAAGAAAGTCTTTTCTTTCTTAACTGGATTCTAATTCAGGAAAAAAAAAAAAAAAAAAAAAAAAAAAAAAAAAAAAAAAACCTTCAGTTGTGGGGATCCATTGGCGCTGAAAGAGGTCGTGTCC
>NC_090749.1:57665091-57667591 GCF_036898095.1 Palaemon carinicauda
AGGAAAAAAAAAAAACCATTGCATTCAGTTGTGGGGATCCATTGGCGCTGAAGAGTCGTGTCCTTCTCAAGCAAATCTTTTTTTTCTAAACTGGATTCAAATTCAGGGAAAAAAAAAAAAAAAAAAAAAAAAAAAACCATTGCATTCAGTTGTGGGGATCCATTGGCGCTGAAGAGTCGTGTCCTTCTCAAGAAAATCTTTTCTTTCTAAACTGGATTAAAATTCAGGAAAAAAAAAAAAAAAAAAAAAAAAAAAAACCATTGCATTCAGTTGTGGGGATCCATTGGCGCTGAAGAGTCGTGTCCTTCTCAAGAAAATCTTTTCTTTCTAAACTGGATTCAAATTCAGGAAAAAAAAAAATAAAACCATTGCATTCAGTTGTGGGGATCCATTGGCGCTGAAGAGTCGTGTCCTTCTTAAGAAAATCTTTTCTTTCTAAACTGGATTCAAATTCAGGAAAAAAAAACCATTGCATTCAGTTGTGGGGATCCATTGGCGCTGAAGAGTCGTGTCCTTCTCAAGGAAATGTTTTCTTTCTAAACTGGATTCAAATTCAGGGAAAAAAAAAAAGAAAAAAAAAACATTGCATTCAGTTGTGGGGATCCATTGGCGCTGAAGAGTCGTGTCCTTCTCAAGAAAATCTTTTCTTTCTAAACTGGATTCGAATTCAGGAAAAAAAAAAAATAATCAACCATTGCATTCAGTTGTGGGGATCCATTGGCGCTGAAGAGTCGTGTCCTTCTCAAGAAAATCTTTTCTTTCTAAACTGGATTCAAATTCAGGAAAAAAAAAAAAAAAAAAAAAAAACCATTCCATTCAGTTGTGGGGATCCATTGGCGCTGAAGAGTCGTGTCCTTCTCAAGAAAATCTTTTCTTTCTAAACTTTATTCAAATTCAGGGAGAAAAAAAAAAAAAAAAAAAAAAAAAAAACCAATGCATTCAGTTGTGGGGATCCATTGGCGCTGAAGAGTCGTGTCCTTCTCAAGATAATCTTTTCTAACTGGATTCATATTCAGGAGAAAAAAAAAAGAAAAAAAAAAAAAAAACCATTGCATTCAGTTGTGGGGATCCATTGGCGCTGAAGAGTCGTGTCCTTCTCAAGAAAATCTTTTCTTTCTAAACTGGATTCAAATTCAGGAAAAAAAAAAAAAAAAAAAAAAAAAAAAAAACCATTCCATTCAGTTGTGGGGATCCATTGGCGCTGAAGAGTCGTGTCCTTCTCAAGAAAATCTTCTCTTTCTAAACTGGATTCAAATTCAGGAAAAAAAAAAAAAAAAAAAAATAAAAAAAAAAAAAAAAAAAAACCATTCCATTCAGTGGTGGGGATCCATTGGTGCTGAAGAGTCGTGTCCTTCTCAAGAAAATCTTTTCTTTCTAAACTGGATTCAAATTCAGGAAAAAAAAAAAAAAAAAAAAAAAAAAAAAAAAAAAAAAAAAAAAAAAATAAAAAAAATAAAAACCATTCCATTCAGTTGTGGGGATCCCATTGGCGCTGAAGAGTCGTGTCCTTCTCAAGAAAATCTTTTCTTTCTAATCTGGATTCAAATTCAGGAAAAGAAAAAAAAAAAAAAACCATTGCATTCAGTTGTGGGGATCCATTGGCGCTGAAGAGTCGTGTCCTTCTCAAGAAAATCTTTTTCTTTCTAAAATGGATCCAAATTCAGGAAAAAAAAAAAAAAAAAAAAAAAAAAAAAAAAAAAAAAAAAAAACCATTGCATTCAGTTGTGGGGATCCATTGGCGCTGAAGAGTCGTGTCCTTCTCAAAAAAATCTTTTCTTTCTAAACTGGATTCAAATTCAGGAAAAAGAAGAAAAAAAAAAAAAAAAAAAAAAAAACCATCGCATTCAGTTGTGGGGATCCATTGGCGCTGAAGAGTCGTGTCCTTCTCAAGAAAATCTTTTCTTTCTAAACTGGATTCATATGCAGAAAAAAAAAAAAAAAAAAAACCATTGCATTCAGTTGTGGGGGATCCATAGGTGCTTAAGAGTCGTGTCCTTCTCAAGAAAATCTTTTCTTTCTAAACTGGATTCAAATTCAGGAAAAAAAAAAAAAAAAAAAAAAAAAAAAAAAAAAAAAAAAAAAAACCATTGCATTCAGTTGTGGGGATCCATTGGCGCTGAAGAGTCATGTCCTTCTCAAGAAAATCTTTTCTTTCTAAACTGGATTCAAATTCAGGAAAAAAAAAAAAAAAAAAAAAACTATTGCATTCAGTTGTGGGGATCCATTGGCGCTGAAGAGTCGTGTCCTTCTCAAATAAATCTTTTCTTTCTAAACTGGATTCAAATTCAGGAAAAAAAAAAAAAAAAAAAAAAAAAAAAAAAAACCATTGCATTCAGTTGTGGGGATCCATTGGCGCTGAAGAGTCGTGTCCTTCTCAAGAAAATCTTTTCTTTCTAAACTGGATTCAAATTCAGGAAAAAAAAAAAAAAAAAAAAAACCATTGCATTCAGTTGTGGGGGATCCATTGGCGCTGAAGAGTCGTGTCCTTCTCAAAAAAATC
>NC_090749.1:57680091-57715091 GCF_036898095.1 Palaemon carinicauda
AACTTTTCGGTGCTATTATAGTATGCTATCTACCGCCGATTTTGCTATCTACCACCCCTCTCTGAAATTTTGGAATTGGTTTATTATTTTGTTTATGAGACCCCAATTAACACTACTTTACAATTAACTGGGAAATCCCTTAATACTGTCACTGATTGGTTTAATGTGTCTGGAAGTGTGTAGTGTGGTGGTTTCAATTGGAAAGTTCCGAGAAAAGGCGAAGATGTATTTCCTGCTTTCTTGAATGATGTAAGATATGTTTACAAGCAGTAGTAGAATAAATTTTTGATTGAATATTTTTCATAGATTATTTTCTTTCAGTTTTGTAATATTTGGTTTTTCATTTGATTAACTTGTAACATTGTTGTATGATGAGCTTTGAATAATTTGTGAAAAAGTTTCCCTACAATCTGCTTATAATTATGCACCCATGTTGTCCAGCCAATAAATATTATTAAACTATATTTAAAGTCCAATGAGGATAACATACTGGTGGTAAGTAATCTGTTTGATAGTCCTCATCATACAGGAGGATTAACATTGACGATAGATAACATACTTTGTGGTAGATACCATACTATAGTAGAAATTCGACGGTAGATAGCATACTATAATAGAAATTCGACGGTAGATAGCATACTATAACAGCACCAACTTTTTTTTTCTAAACTAGATTCAAATTCAGAACATTTAGATATTTTCTCTCATGTTTTGCCAGTTTCTTACCTGCTACCTGGAAGTTTTCCTTATATTGGGGAGTTGTATAACAAACAAACAAACAAACTGCTTAAGGAAGCAGGCCAGGGCCATCAAAATTGCTCACTGTTTGGAAAAACCAATAGGGAAAATGGAGAGGTAAAACACTTAATGGTTATTTTGAAATGAGGTTTTAAGGATATTGAAAGGCAACAATAATCTGCTTCCGGATAGCATGAATATTATTTCTGTACCGTACGTGTATGTACAGTATACGCGACATGGGTTCATAATTATACACAAGTATATGAAAGATATATATCTTGATGCACGATAGTGACACTTATGACATTTTCCTTGATCATTATATTTTTATTGCGTTATACAAGTTTTTGTGAATGTAATTATGTTTGCTAATACCCAAAAATAAATGGCAATTGATGGTGGTGTGATGTCTTCTTTAATAACTATTTAAGCACAGTTTGTATGATATTTGGCTGTTCCTTTCATTAGCTTGTGATTTTTCATAAAATCCGATAGTTGAAATTGTCATAGGGATCACTTTTGGTGTAGGCTACAGATTTAAGTAGTGATTTGTGATATTGAGATTGCAAACTCATAGTATCTGAACTTTTTGTGGAAAAGGGTCAGTTTTGAAATGTTTGAGGAATGTGTGATGAATATAAGAAGCAATTATTTGTAGCTTTAAAGTGTAAATTTTCTCTATTGTAGACAAACCACCATATCGAAATGTTTCAATTTCTCCAAAAGTTTGGCATTTGTAATATTCCAATAACTTAATAAACCAATTTATGTGTATAGTACGAAAGGTTTTCTTAGTAAGTAAGGACGTTACAGAACATTCATTAGTGTGAGCTACTGCTGCTTTTTTTTTAAGTTAAATTTTTTTTTAAGAATCGATTCAATGTTGAAAAACATTTGCATTCATATTTTTGTCATTCTTTTCCATACAAATTTACAAGGATTCTTAGTTCTCTTTATCATTAGGCTTATAGATATTTGTAATTCGACCAAAAATTCTATTGCATTGCCAATCTCTCTCTCTCTCTCTCTCTCTGAGAAAAGGAATGAAATCACTCGTATGATGATCTCCAATTTTATATTAAGAAATAAATCAGAAATAATTGTGAAATTGGTAAGCGTTATATTTGTTTTTTACACTGCATAAACCGACTTTGATTTATCCCCAAGAAGCGTCTCGATTGTGGGGCTATTTTGAATAGGCAATTGTTTCGGGGATATGAGATCTGGATGACACTGTACCGCAATAAGGTTTTACTGAAACTTTCATCCGGGCTGAAAGGAAACCCGTGTTTGGCTGTTGAGGTCAAATTCACCTACCTTGGCCTATTCATGTCTTCGTTTCGCACCCCATTTTTTCGTTATTCATATACACCGAGATTTCAAAATCAACCGTGGGAGATTCATCTACGATTTATCAGTTGAAAGAAGAATTTGGTTATGACTGTTATTTTCTAAGAGGTTACCCCTTGGCTGAGGAAACGGCGGTATGTTTTACATATGTATGTATATATATATATATATATACACATATATATACATATACATATATATATACATATATATATACATATATATGCATATATATATATATATATTTATATATACATTTATATATATATATATATATATATATACATATATATATATATATATATATATGTATATATATATATATATATATATGAAGCACTCGTCTAGTTTGTACAGTAAGTAGGCCATTAATAACCTGAGGTGGAAGGAAGAAAAGAGCTGGGGTTAGATAATATTAGGGTAAACAATCTTTAAGTAGGTTAAGTAATATTTGATGCCATTTGAAGCCTATGCTACTAGGAACTTGCTGGTATTTGAATGAATGGTGTATGTGTAATAAATCTTTAATAATTATCTTGAAAACTGAAAAATTGCTTTTTAAGAAGGTGAATTTCAAATTTGAATATAGTCACATAAATGTACATCGTATAGGAAGGGAGTTTCATACATCTCAGCATGCATTCGAATATGAAGCGGAATCTGTCCTATTGTTAAAATGTTGAGAAAGTCTGAAGAAAATAAAAAAGAAAGGTCTTGAGAATGGCGTTCACTGTTCTAAAAACATAATTGCCTTTTTGGTAGTTGTCACCAGTTGCCCATCACACGGGAGAAATTAACTAATTTTTACAGCGAATTCCCGACGAAAACAGCCTTATCATCGTCGCCTGTCATTGCTGAGGCTTTGTTATCTTTAACATACGCCAGGTGGTAGGGGTGGAGTGTTCGGCACTTTTATGTACATATTTATACTTGGATGACAGCTAGCGTGTTATTGGGGACACACATTTGCAAAATTACATAAGTTTTAACGCCCATATTTAACTCTCTCTCTCTCTCTCTCTCTCTCTCTCTCTCTCTCTCTCTCTCTCTCTCATTTCCTGTCTTAAATGAATGCATTGCAAAGGAAAGTCATATGACATGAGGGAACGTCCGAAAAGAGATTAGATGAAGGGTGAATGTGGTGTATTCGAAATGATTTCTTGAAGAATCCTCCATTATACAAAGAAATTCCAAGTGAGAGCAATTCCATTTTACTTACATTTTTTATAAATAGATTGCATTTGCATTTTAATGAAAGACTCTTAGTCTGGTGTAAATATTGTTATCATTGCTGTCTGACTCAACATACGAATTGTTTGTATTTGTACGGTTACTTCAAAGTATTCCACAACATTAACATACTGTCTACATTAGTGTTTACAAGATATGAGCATTCTGCATACCAATAGCTCGACAGTTCACGTCCTTCGTTTCAAGACAAATAGGCTTTTATTCGTAGAAAATGTAAATATATTGCAGTGCTACCTTACCATTTTCATAAAACATCCTCCTGTAGTAACTTATTCATATCGTGTGCCTTTGGGTAAAGGAATACGTACAGATAACTGCAGCACCGACATTAAAAAATGGTTGTTGTTGTTACCCCCTGTCTCTGTGTTTGTTTATTCTGTGCACCTGTTGATTTTAAGATTTTTTGATAAAACTATCAATGGATTCTAAAAAAAAATTTTTCCTTGGACCAATGAATGTGTATTATTATTATTATTATTATTATTATTATTATTATTATTATTATTATTATTATTATTATTATTATTATTATTATTGTTATACTTTCATTTAAAAATTCACACTGCCCCCTTTTGCCCAATCTTGCCTTCATTCCTGCACTGTCTGGATATCAAAGTATCTTCTCCAACCCAAGCCTGTCTTGTTGTTTATATTCTCCGACCTTCTTGAACTTCTGAGTCATACACTTTTCATTATATATATTCATCATCACGCTGGCCAGGCTTTTGTACCCCAATATCTCCTAAACCCAGCTCTTTTCTTCTTTCCACTTCAGGTTATCAATGGTTTACTTGCTGTATATACCATTCAAGTGTTCTGAATGATTTTCAGTTATACTTATTTAAAGGTTAACGCGCCATTATGTCGTAAACCCGATAATTTATCGTTTAGAAGTTTGTTGTGTGTAAGGCTTATAGCGATGTGCGCGGTACTGACATTAGCACTTGAAAAGAGAGAAAGGGATTTTGAGATGGTGGGACCGTCGATTAAATGCACAATGCAAAATTTGTTTATAACCCCATTATTTTCCAAATACCACGATTCCTATTTAGGGTGTGTTAGTAAGATCATATTACGAAAGACGGAGTTTTAGAGAGATATGGCGGCCAACGCCTGGATTATCAATAGAAATTTCAAAAATTGAGATGGTTTGATAATATGATGACGATAAGAATAAGAAGCAGTAGCAAGGATAGTGCAGACAGGGAAGCAGAAAGGGCGATGACTAGTTGGAGACCCAGTAAACCGTGGAGAAAGGGCAAAGACAATGAAAATGGAGAAAATAAATTTTCTTGGCCAACCTTGTAAAAGCATCTATGCCAAAATTTGAATCACGATGATGACAATGATGTAATAGTTATTAGTCACCATTTCTGTAGAAACTTTTTTTAAAGGGAGAGACGGGAAAGGAAAGCAAAAGAAGCTAATATGAATGAAAATTGTTTCATAAAAAGGGGTTCCTGACTGATATAAAGCTACCTATTGGGTCGGTTTTTTATTTAAGAAAATAGCAAGAGAGGATATTGTCTCCCCTACCGGCCTATGATACAATATATAAAAGCATAAGGGCTTATATTAACCCATGATTTTGATATGTTTTAGCAGCCGAAAGATAGTAGTTGTTTAACCCAGATTGAGGGTTGGTTGTGCCCTCCTCTTACATTAGATTATTCTATACGGCAGCAGTGTGTGATCATTGTGACAGATTACTGTCGGATGTGCTGCTTGAAATTTGTAAGTGAGCGTCGGAAATCCCATCTCCATTGTGAAACCATCGCTGATATTTAAATATTAATGGAGATGCTCTTTTTAAGTATCTACTGTACGTGAATTTGAGCTCTTCGATGAAGTTTAATTTGTTTATATTTTATATTAATCTATTATCTTTCAATGTATGAAAGGCATACACTCATGAATGAATTTGGTTTTTAAAATATTCTTGGTTATATTACTAGATTTTTAACAACTTGAATTATTATAAATGACCTCACCAGTCCCAATGCCTGGCCTCTGGCCTAAATATTATAATCCAAAGGCGTTACTTTGGGCTCTGCTGCCTCCCCGTGAACTCTGGCTGCTCTCACTTCAGTCTTTTTATTTACCTCTGCTCCATCTTCTTTACATCCGTTTTGCCAAACAACTTCTTTAAACTTCCTCTTCATTTTGAAACCGCGAGGCCTCTCGTAGTCACACCTCAGTGCTGAATGGTCTCCTTGGCCCAGCGTCCGGCCAAACCAAGAGCAGCATTCATCCTTCTCGTTAGCGATCATAAGTAACTTCATCATCCTTTGAACCTTCCTCTCTTTTAGACACAGCCAGGATTTTCGTGACCTTACTGGATAAATCAGTAAATCAATTAGTCGTCACCCAAAGGCCATTTCCTCTCTTGTCTTTTCTTGTAATGACCTTGCTGGATTGTAGTAATAGTATCAGGTAAATTCAGATAGCCTTATGCCAGTAGGGGAGCCTTAACCTGGCGAAACTAATAATCTGGATTGTGTACAACCTATGTCCTTGACATAAGAAATAACATTTATTTGAATCTTTCCTTCACACTTGACTACTAGAATTATAAACATAAGCAAATAGAGGTATAAAGTAGTTCGTCCCTTAACCGAAATTTATCCCTAAACTTAGTAGTTCACTTTATAAATTCTGCATAACTGAAATGAAAGATAAATAATCAGCATAGTCCTTTATGGAAATTGTCAATAATGTTAATAGCTTCCGTAACTATTGAGAGACTTGAGTGACTGGACTTTAAGATGTAGACTGTCTTCTTTACACAGATTCTCTATTGAAGTGTGCTCAACTGGAAATAGGATATCAGAAGAAAACTAACAGGGGCATAATTTATCACAGAACCAATCGCCCCTCCTCCCTCCAAAAAGTTTTTTTTTTCCGTGAGAATAGGAATGCAGTATATATATATATATATATATATATATATATATATATATATATATATATATATATATATATATATATATATATATATATATATATATATATACAGTTACTTGGGAGTTTGTTTAGAGTAATCTACTTCATGTTTAACGTTCTAACCTTTTTTAACACTACCTTTTTCATCTTATCCTCATTCGACATCTCAAGTAATTGTTTTTTCATTTTTTAGACGTGTACCCAACAGAAATATGTAGACTTTTTCATAGGGAGTAGGACACGTTTTTAAGTAAAAATTCTTTGAAATATTAATAAGTAACATTAGAAAGCAGATTTTTTTTTCAATGAACTCAAATATCTGGAGTTTCTTGCGAGTGATGTAGTTTTCTTATGCCACTTCTTTCTTCAGTTTGGTCAATTTCTTCTTTACCTCTGAGGCTGATTAACTGACCTAAATGTTTAAAGCTACCACTGGAGTCAGTATGGAATTATGATAGAGTTCAATTTGTTATTTCCTAGACCAATCTAGCTCAAATCCCAAATAAGACGAGATGTTTTGGTATAGATAACGTTCGTTGCCTCCAAACATATCTTGAATTTACCATTCAAGCCTTATCTGGTTATTTTTATGCATGCAGTAATTAGTCTTTGTTATATTTATAGACAATAACTAAGCCTCCTGATGTTAAAAGCCTAGTTGTATACATGAAAACCATTGCCTTAGGCGTAGAGTGTATGTTTTAATTTTTAACGTACATTTGAAGTGCCATCACTGACATAAAGCATAAGTCTTCTAAGTGTATAGACTCTTAATAATGGTAATCGGCTTGGTTTCCTTTCTTCTCCATTTTTCTTCCTCTGAGGCTCCTCCGAGGCAAAACCTCACTCATTTTTCTTTCACCATAGTTTTATTGAAAAAAGAAAATATGTGATAATCATGAGTGCAGCAATATCATCTTAAAAAGGAACATGTCTGTTAATACCTTCTGGAACCACTTTGCAATTGGGAAGAACATCATAACTCGTAGTCTGGGACAGAAGGCTATTTTGAATCCGCATAAGTTACCCTAACTTCCCCATTATTCTCTAGGTATATGGACTATTGCTGTTTTCAAAAGCGGGTTCAACGACAATTAGTGCTGTAACCCCAAATGAGGGTACGCACTTCGCATCAATTGGAGCTGGCTCTGAAATGTTCATAGTCAATACTTATTGCGCATGTATTTGGTTTTTATTTAATTTGGTTAGTCTTGTTTCCTAGCTTGATGTTACTTGTTTAAGTATATACTACGTTCGCCGTAATGGTTGTATGTACGTTGAAAGTATTGAAAGCCGTGATTCTGATTAATATCGTGGTTAACAGCACAATTAATTTTTATGCGGTTCATTGAATTATCTGCAATATTCAGGAAATGCAACTACCACGCCATTACTTTTCGGTACTATTATTTTATGGTCAAATTCAATAGGTCAGGAATAAATGCAAAATGTGAAAGACAAAGAGCAGATATAATAGGTCGGTCTCTCTCTCTCTCTCTCTCTCTCTCTCTCTCTCTCTCTCTCTCTCTCTCTCTCTCTCTCTCTCTCTCTCTCTCTCTCTCGATGAGAGCCTATTTTTTATTTGTGCTGATGAACAGAGTTTGTTATTCCTGCTTCAGAAGTGGGGGAAAGGCATCGATTATATTGGCATGACTTGAAGAATGTGTTGACTTTTTTTTTTCTTTGCAAAAGGGTCACGGCCGTGATCCAGACTGCATATGAATTTCAAACTAACTCGCAGTGGAAACTAACAAGGTGATTTAATGAAAAGGTCAAGGTAGAATTTTGGCAACTGAATTAGGTCAAAGTTAAAGGGGGAAGTGGTATATAAAATTTGGTCTTGATTTTCGTGTGATCAATGTTTATGTTAATACATAGCGTTTGGTAGTCGGAATATAGGTAGGCTACATGCCTACCAGGAAATGCAAGTGTTTACCTTTCCAGGTACGTGGTGTATTGTACAGCTAGAATACAATGAATAATACATTATTGTCATGAATATGCACTTTTTTAAGGGAGCTTTAATGCCGCTAACTTGCATAGAAATGTTATTCAGAACACACTTACTATACATACAAGTCCTTTACACACACAAACATATATATATATGTATATATATATATAAATATATATATATATATATATATATATATATATATATATATATATATATATATATATATATATATAAGCATATATATATATATATATATATATATATATATATATATATAAATATATATATATATATATATATATGTATATATATATATAAATATATAAATATATATATATATATATATATATATATATATATATATATATATATATATATATATATATATATATAGTATAATGAAAAATATCATCATCATCATCTACGCCCATTGACGCAAAGGGCCTCTTAGATTTCGCCAGTCGTCTCCATCTTGAGCTATTAAATCACTACTTCTCCATTCATCATCTACTTAACGCTTCATAGTCCTCATCAATGTAGGCCTGGGTCTTCCAACTCTTCTAGTGCCTTGTGGACCCCAGTCGAAATTCTAGTGAACTAATCTCTCTTGGGTAGTGTGAAGAGCATGACCAAACCATCTCCATTTACCACTCACCATAATCTCATTCATATATGGCAATCGAGTAATCTCACTTATAGTTTCATTTCTAATCCTGTCCTGCCATTTACCTCCCAGTATTTTTCTGAGAGCTTTGTTCTCAGATCTACAAAATCTGTTGTAACACCGATCTTACTAAACTGATATATAACCTAATTTTTTATATGTAATTTCAGGTGATTTGAGTTCCAAACTTTACTTAACCTAGCCATTGTCTGATTTGCTTTTGACAATCTTTCATTAAAATCAAATTCTAAAGATTCTGTATCAGAGATCATAGTTCCTAAATATTTAAATGATTCCACCTCGTTAATCCTTTCTCCTTCCAATTGCATATTCCATTGCATATTCCGTTCCCATCATCTCAGTCTTTCTTCTATTCATCTTGAGCCCCACCTCATGTGATATTTCATGCATTCTGGTAAGGAAGCTTTGCAAGTCCTGTGGAGCTTTTCTTATAAGGACAAAATAGGTGACAACACATTCCTTTGGTGTACTCCACTGTTCACTGGAAATTCATTTGATAGGACTCCTCTTACATTAAGTATACACTGTAACTATGCTCATGAACAGACAATAAAATTTACATATTTAAGAGGAGCTCCTTAATAACACAGGACTCTCCACAAACTTGGTCGGTGCACACTGTTAAAGGCTTTTTTCATAGTCCATAAATGCCATCAAAAAGTGGGTTTCCATATTCTACACATTGCTATACAACATTTCTTAAAATGAAAATTTGGTCAGTATAACTTCTACCCTGTCTAAATCCTGCTTTTTCATCCCTCAGCTTTTCATCAATCTTTCTCTAGTCTCTTTAGAATGAGTATTATATAATATAAAGCAGAATTTTATATATATACACACACACACATATATATATATATATATATATATATATATATATATATATATGTGTATATATATATATATATATATATATATATATATATATATATATATATATATATATATATATATATATATATATATATATATATATATATATATATATATATCGATAGGTAGATATATATGTGTCTGTAATAAATAATGTTAGAACGGAAGAGCATTTTATTCGGGTGTAGTCTCCACTGTATATCAAATTAGTTAATTAATGCCAGCAATTAAGGTATGAAGTGTTCACTTAGGTCTAGTTCAACCTCAGAGAGTCTGCATGTCCGTCTTTTTTAGAGGTTTAAAGGGCGCTCATGAATCGCAGAGGCAAGGGACTGTGACATTTCCCTATCAAGCATGACAATGCCTTAGAGACTGACCATTTATACGTATGATCTGCACCCAAGCCCCCTCTCCATGCAAGCTAGGACCAAGTAGGGCCTGTCAATGGCTGCTGATGACTCAGCATAGACCTATAGGCTCTCCCCCCAACCCCCCATCGTTAGCTCACAAGGATGGTGAGGTTGCAGCGACCAAAGAAACAGTCTAGTTTGAGTGGGACTCGAACCCCAGTCTGGCGTTCACCAGTCAGGAACGTTACCACATCGTCTACCATAACCCTTAAGATAGGATTTAGAAAGATAGGATAGATCTTATCCAGTTTTCATGAGTATTACGTCAGATTCACTTTGTTACTCATCTTAATGTGTATATGACGTTTGAAACAAGGTGCACTGAACTAACGTGAAAGATATTCAATGCCTCCAGGTGTATAGTGTGGCTGGGGCTATTTGAATGACGAAAACTTGCGTATTCTCTCTGCTCGGATCTTACGGATTGTAGGTAACCGATTTTTCTCTGGAAAATTCTTATGCTAATGAAACCAACCAACAGAAGGATTGCATACTTTGTAGTGTCATAATAATCTATCTAATGTGAAATTTTGCTTTGCTAATTCGTTGAAATTATGCCCTCGTCTACCTCAAGATGTAGCAGACTCCGTTTAGAATACTCTACTTGACGGCCAAAAAGCAACGAAGAATTTTACGAAAGGGATACGATTAAGGTTATTAAGGAATGAGGGAGTGTTAAATGCTGTTGGGAAGATGAATAATCGTATTATAATAAAGGGTAAATGCAACAAGGGTAGGGATGCGATGAGACTAGGGCGAAGATAAGTACTCAATATGACATTGGGGTAAAAAGATGAATATTGCGGAATAGGGCAATTATGAGTGAATGATTTTGAGAATATGCGTCAAATAAGATTTTAGTAGATTTGGTATAAGGAATAATCATGAGATTGAGGAAAAAGTAGTTGAGATTGGATTAGAAATGAAGCGAAGTTCTTGGAAATTATTAGTAAATGTACATTTATTTGATGGAGTGGCTCTGTGTTAGTTCTAACATATGAAGTGTTAACATATGGTGAATTTAATAATTATAAATCGTAAGCGAAAATAGTTATGAGATAAAAATAATCAACATAGATTGAGAAAGAGATACGATGAAAGGAAAAGTTTTGTAATCACTAAAGGGGAATTCAATCCTCTGCGCATTATTTCTTCATTATTCTACTAAACATCTTTATATTTTCTGCCCTTCTTTTTCGCTCTTTTATTACATCCATCTTCACTTCATTTCCAGGATCTATTGCTCTCCTTTAGGGAATTCCTCAAGAGCATTTCTTTTACTAATATCCGTGTTGCGATCTCTGATGGATTATTTGAAAGAAAATGATAAAGAAAATTTGATTAAGGTGTTTTGAGAAAATTGGAAGCCCTAATATCCTGAAAGGAAAGTTACAGATGTGTGTCCATTGTACTCCATTCTCTCATGCTATAAAATTTGATGCTCTTATGGTCTCTAATCAAGATTCACGTTAAGCGGAGAGCCTCTTTGGACGTTGTCGAGCCTTTCTGTGAAGATTCCGTATTTGGAATCGCAAATTTTATTGGGTTTTATGAATCAGAGATCTTTGCTAATTGTGTTATTAATTCATGATGGAATTCTTCTCCAGGATTTGATCAAGAATGATATTCTAATTTATCATAATATTATCTAAATCAGGGGTTGCCAACTTGGGGCACATGTACCTCCAGTTGTGCATTTTTACTATTCATGGGTACATTGGATCGGAGAGAATAGACGAAGATTGAATAACAGATTTATATCACAATATCAGTATCATGGTTTCTATTTTTATATCAAGGGGCACAGAATAACAAAAAGGTTGGGAACCTCTGATCTAGATGATGTAGGAAATTGATGAAAAACGATAGTTGTCTTTAAGGGATTAATACATTGACCCTCTGTCGATGAAACATTAATTTTCTGTATTTTCTTTCATAGATATGTTTCTTTTCTTAATAGCTTAATTTTGAATTGCTCCTCAGTAGAACAACAGTAGACCGCATCTTCAAAATTGATGTTGCTTTAGTTCCTTCGTGTTTACTCCTTGTTTCCTATCAACATACTTTGGATTGATTGTGTAGCTGAAAAACATCTTACAAACTAGTCAAGCAAAGTTTAGGTCGGTAGAAACAAAAGGAGGGACAGACGTATTACACACACACACACACACACACACACACATATATATATATATATATATATATATATATATATATATATATATATATATATATATATATATATGTATGTATGTATGTATGTATCCATGGATATATATGTATATATATATGTATGTATATATATATATATATATATATATATATATATATATATATATATATATATATATATATATACATACATGTACACATATATACATATATACATACATATATATGTATATATATACTATATATATATTTATGTATTTATTTATTTATTTACTATACTGTAAGAAGGATTCTTATATTCAATATTGTTGATTTCCCTCTGTGATTTTAATGAAAGTTTTACTTGACTTAATGGTTAGATTTGTTTTGTGAATACATTGCATTATTTATTAACAAGAGCTGTTCCCATGTTTTGTGAATAAGAGATATCCTGACATGGAATTCAATGAATACTTAATTTCTTGCTAGTATATTATTGATGAAAAATATATTACAACTCAAACCAGTTTGAAATGAATATTGGACATCATTTGATACATTTCTAACGAGGACGAGGATGTAATATATATTCTATAGTTCCAGGGAATATATTCACCGAAGACATATTTTTATTTGGTTATCAAAAAAAAAAAAAACTTATTTTCAACTTGGTTATCCTCACGAGATGCTCCTTCTTTGGATGTACAAGATATAAACAATATCGAGTAAATGGAAAAGTTGAATTCTTTATTCCTGAATATGTTCAACCTTTACCAAAATATTTTCCACGGAACAGTCGTTAAAAAGCGTTTTTGGCGATGATTATGAGTAGATTAGGTTTTTTTTTTTTCTTTTTTTTTTTTTTTTTTTTGGTGTGTGTGTGAATGAAATATTTCAGGCGCACGTTTCATAGTTCATACTTAAAATGACTTGTTAGGGACTCAAACGTGTTAACCCTGGATAGGTACGGTCCTCGGACACCCCTTTAAGGGTATACTCGGACGCGAACGACCCCGACGCCAAAAAAAATTCTTGAAAAATCAGTTTTTGCAGTAACCTCCTTTTTTTCTTTTGCCAAAAAAAACTTCAATGAATGCTTAAAACAACTGTAAAGATAAATACTACTCATCTGCAGAAAAACTATTTATTATAAATATTTTAAAAAATTAAGTAGAAAAAAAAGACCTGACATAAAAATTCATAAAAAAAAAGTTTATACATATATACACAAATCCTTTTAGGAATTGATTCTTGAATGTTTAGGACACATCTTGATGTATTTTGGATGAAGTCAGACCCATGGAGGTGAAGATCTGAAATGAGAAAAAAAGGGTAACTTTTTTTGGCCAAAAAAAATTGTCCAAATTTCATGAATTTTTTTGGGTACCCAAATGAAATAGGAAGTGGCTAATTTTTTTAGGGAATAAACATATGTTATCCTAAAATAGAAATATGTAAAAAAATCTTCATTATTTTGTAAATTACATTTATATCAGGGGCCATATCTAAAGGTAATTTTTTGAGTACTTGGAAATTTCGTAAAAAAATACATATATTTAATATATAATATGATATTTATGCAGGTAAAAATATACCAAAATATCACAAATTCTATAGGGAACAAGAATATATATAGATAGGGCAGCTTACGCTTCGGATATGTCCACAAAATGGCCGCCAACCACACTGACTCAGACTCCCTAATGTGCCACTTGAAATGTAGGAAGGGTATGTCAATTTCGAGGTGTTATTTACTAATCTAATTATTATTGGATATGCATAAAAATTGTATGGTGGGTTGCTGGATAATTGTCGATTATTTTACGACTATAAAATTAAAATTCTGACCCAAAAAATTTTTTTTGAAGGGAAATAAAATCGGAAAAAAAAATGTAAAACAATATTTTAGCTAAAAAAAATTTGATGATATTCAATCAAAAAAAAAGTAAACAAAATTTTCCGACAAATAAACATCTAGAGGAATCATTACTCTGTGATAGTTCCTTAGTACGTAGTAATTTTGAAAGAATTGGGAAAAAACGAAAAAATGGCAATCACCGGAAAATCGAACACATACCTATATATACGCCATATCTGGCTAAAAAAAAGATAGGCATGGGTAGCCAGATCATCTAGAAACACTTTCCAACACTATAAAAATATAAGTTTTGCGACACTACTTGCCAATTCCTTACGGTAACATGACTAAGCAAAAAAAATGCAAAACAAATAAAAAGGGGCACTCGTGGAAAAATGGCCATTCTAATATACGGCATTTCAGAAAAAAAAAATTTCAGCCACGTGCTAGGCAAACCATCAAGGCATATTTTCCGACAAATAAACATATAAATGAAATATTACTCTGTGATAGTTCCTTAGTACGTAGTAATTTTGAAAGAAATGGGAAAAAACGAAAAAATGGCAATCACAGGAAAATCGAACACATACTTATATATACGCCATATCTGGCTAAAAAAAAAATAGGCATGGGTAGCCAGATCATCTAGAAACACTTTCCAACACTATAAAAATATAAGTTTTGCGACACTACTTGCCAATTCCTTACGGTAACATGACTAAGCAAAAAAATGCAAAACAAATAAAAAGGGGCACTCGCGGAAAAATGCCCAACATTCTAATATACGGCATCTCAGATAAAAAAAAAAGACATGCACGTGTTAGCCCAACCATCAAGGCACACTTTCTAACACATAAACATGAAAAAAAAATCAATAATATACGGCAATTCCTTACTACGTAGTAAATTTTTACAAATATTGAAAAAAAAACAGAAATTGGCAACCGCAGTTAAATACCCAATATACCAATAACTACGTCGTATCTGACAAAAACAAAATCACGCATGGGTAGCCAGATCATCTAGACACACTTTCCAACATTAAAAAAGCAAAAGTTTTACGACACTATTTCGCAATATCTTACGGAAAAATGACTTGGCAAAAAAATTTAAAAAAATCAAAAAGGGACACTCGCGGTAAAATGCCCGACATTCTAATATACGACATCTCAGATAAAAAAAAAGACATGCACGTGTTAGCCCAACCATCAAGGCACACTTTCTAACACATAAACATGAAAAAAAAATGAATAATATACGGCAATTCCTTACTACGTAGTAATTTTTACAAATATTGAAAAAAAAACAGAAATTGGTAACCGCAGTTAAATACCCAATATACCAATAACTACGTCGTATCTGACAAAAACAAAGTCATGCATGGGTAGCCAGATCATCTAGACACACTTTCCAACACTAAACAAGCAAAAGTTTTACGACACTATTTGGCAATATCTTACGGAAAAATGACTTGGCAAAAAAATGAAAAAAAATGAAAAAGGGGCACTCGCGGTAAAATGGTCCTCGTGGTGATGAACGACATTTTAACTAAAAAAAAAAACATGCACATGGTAGCCAAACAATCCACCAAGACTTTCCACAACTGATAACCTATACAAGTTGCACCATTCTACGACAATTTCATAATACGTAATAACTTTGATAATTATGCAAACTACCTCAGAAGGGTAAACTCGGACGGGAACGACCCCGACGCGTCTCAGAAATCGGGGAAGGAGTACAGCTACAGCAATGCACATCTGGACACTACTAGAGCGTGTAGGGGAGACACCTCCTGCAGGTCGATCACCCACAAATTCAGTCACAGGGGTGAGTCACGTGAGAAAAACCTGTTTTTTTTTGACGCTCGGGGTCGCAAACGACCCACCGTACCTATCCAGGGTTAAAGGGAGAACATAATGTTATGGAGAAATGTATTTCTACTGAAGCACGTAGATCATTGAACCAAAAGTCTTCGCTTAGGGAAATTATCAAAATCTGTATTATATTGGGATCTTTTCATATTTTGCAATATATATATATATATATATATATATATATATATATATATATATATATATATATATATATATATATATATATATATATATATATATATATATATATATATATATTATATATGTATGTATGCATGTATGTATATATGTATGTATATATATATATATATATATATATATATATATATATATATATATATATATATATATATATATATATATATATATATATATTCGTGATACCACACTATTTTTCCTTTTATTTTTGAGATGCCAGTTAGTTATGTAGTGGCGATCTTTCTCCCTCCCCGGCTGTCACGCGCAAGTCTCACATCACTTTAAACTTGATGTGTGACTTATTTAATCTGTTGTATTTGCTAACATTTTGTACATCCCGTTTTGTGTATGTTGTTGGTATTTGCAGCTTCACAAAAACAAAATATTATTTTTCCAATGTTTTAATTTTTTGGTGCAGTTCTTGTCTTTCCAGTGTCTGGAAACGGTCCCTTTTACGTTTGTAGATGGTGACAATGTCTGAGACAAGCCACTTATGGGGGACTTCTTCCATTTTCCAAATAGAGAGAATAAGGTTGTGGAGATGTTGATGGAGTAAGTAGCCCCCCTCCTTGAATAGTTCAGCTGGTAGACCATCAGGGCCGGGGCTTTTGTTGTTTTTCATGGCCCTGATGGCTTGTATAGTTTCTGGGAAAGTGGGGTTGGTATCTAGGATTTCTGAGTGAGGGACATCAGGGATGTTGTTGAGGATATTAGGCTCTACAGGATTTCGTTGGTTAAGGATCAAGCTGAAATGTTGTGCCCAGCGATCTATTATCTCCTGTTTGTTTTTTAGGAGGTTTCCTTCTAGAGAGCGAACAGGAGTTATACTACTTTTTGTTGGGCCATATAAAATTTTAATAGAGTTGTAGAGACCATGTTGATCATTTGCATTTGCGTATTATTGAGTTTCTTTTGCACGGTCATTCCACCAGTTATTTTCCATGTCTCTGAGTATTTCCTGCACTCATGATCTTAGCTGTTGGAAGTTTTCTTTGAGAGCTACAGAAGTAGGTTGTGAGAGCTATGCATCGTGTGCTTTATTTTTTTCTGTGATTAGGTCATGTATACCATCAGCGTTGTTATCAAACCAATCTTGATCCTTATGCTCAGAACACAACCTAGTCACCACCAACACCCTTTTTCAGCTCAAAAACAAGCACAAAACTTCGTGGATGCACCCAAGGTCAAAACACTGGCACTTGATGGACTATGTCATAATCAAAAAGCGAGACCAGCAAGATGCCGTCCAGACCCGTGCAATGAGAGGTGCCGAGTGCCACACAGATCACAATCTAATACATTCTAAGCTCAAGCTAACCATCCGTCCTCTTCTTTCTCACAAACCTCCCTCAAAGAAATTAAACATTCCTGCTCTGAAAGACACCTCTACTCGGAACAACTACCGTCACGGGATAGCAAGAAAGCTGGCTGAGATCCCTAACATTGATCCAAACAACATCGACAATGAGCTTGACTCTGAGTGGACAAAACTGAAAACTATAATTCAGGAAAATGCAGAAGAAACCCTTGGCTTCTCCACACGACCACCTACATAGACAACCCCTCGCTTACTCCCCAACCAACGACCTCTCCAGCCACTTCATGACGACCATCGGTTACAGTTATACTACTATTACTCCAAACTCAGGGGTGCTGCCAAGAAACGTGCGAATGGTTGTCAGTAGCCAATAAAAGAAAAAAAAAGCGTAAGTAGGCCATCGCTTGCGGCGGTGGCCTCCCCTGTCGCTAATATTTTCTTTATACATGACGTAAGTATGGGCGTGCAATTTTTGGTAGACACAGGTGCTTACCGTTTTCTTCTGCCAAGGCCACTCTCCAGGACACGATGTATTCAGTCTAGGTTTGCCGACATCTGTCTGGTACCTGCCAACGGATCTGCGATACCCACTCACGATTATGAAACCCTCACATTATTGTTTGGAAGTGCTAAATATATTTGGAAGTTTCTCGTTGAGGACGTCACATTGCCAATCCTCGGGGCCGACTTCCTGTCACACTTCCACCTACTGGTCGACTTAACTCACCGACAGTTACTATGAGATTCAGGGCCTCTGTAACACGGTTTTTTCGCAATAATTCTTTTTCTATGAATTTCATGAATATAACGCTTCTTCAGAATGCACATTATATCTACACATAAATTTTGACTATATTCTGCATTACGTAGGTTGAATAAAATTGGTACTTATAATAGTAAAAGTGACGTTTTTTGAAGACGGGCCAACTTACTCAGAGAAAAGGTTTCGAACGCACTCGTTACGTACCTTATGACGGCATTTCTTCCCTCTTTCTCGATCGATGATTGGCTATACGTTACGAAGGCTATACTTCTGCCAACAATGACACAAAAGTTTAAATAAAAGCAAAGCAGTACACCTTTATGAACTCTGAAACCTCTCCACTGATAATTGTCATAATGAACAAACCAACAAAATATGTTAATAAAAACAAAAACACTCCGATTAATAGTCTAACTCCCAAAATAAGTTTCCTAAGAAATTACAGTCTACTTTATAGGTCACAATCAGATTGACAAGGTGTAGGGAATAGTTGGTAATTTTCAAAAACGTAGTAGACAAGCTTGATTTGATAACTGCTATATCCAATGTCAAGCAATTTTTATTTATTGTCTATCTACCTACCTACCTATTTACTAAAAAAAGAAAAAAAAATAGCCGGTACCGTATTTCGGCTTTAAACCTTCACCAATAATTATCGTCAGAATGATGACTTCATGAGGCTCCACCCACTTTGGTCTCGTTATAATTCAGGATAACACTGAAGGCTATCATGGGCCTTGGTGGATCAGCAAATTTAAATTCTGGCTATAAAAACTCATTTCTCGAGTAGTTGTCAGAAGTGCTAAATGATCCTCAAGGATTCCAGCAGTTGGCCTAAACGTTTAATTCATGTATACTACTGTTGCGGCACTACTGCTACAGTAGTATTACTACGCTAGCACAGATACCCCACCCACATTTATGTATCGTTCCGCCATTCATAAAGTCTTTGTCATGTTTTTTCACTGTGCAATAAGCCATGGCCTCCTCAGAAATTAAGTTTAACATTAGATGATAGGTTATTTCATTAAGCTGACAAATTATGGCAACTGGGAATGTTATTGCCGATGTTGAAACTAAAGATAAAGTATGGTATCATTCCTTCATTGCATTATCATCTTTACTACTATTTGTTTTGCTACATGTAGTAATTATTTTAAAGGATAAATGAATTATGTTCACTTTACTTCTATAAATTCCCATTAGATGTACAAATAAAACTCCTAAAACTATTCATGATTTATTTACAAAATGCAGTCATGCCCAAAACATAGTCAACACGGTCGTACGGCCTAAGAATAAGAAAAAAAAAATATCGGATGATCCGTTGGTCTGATGGAGAGTTTAGCACAAAATTCTTATTTTAACAAAAATAGTTATATAAAGACTGTTTACATACAATCTCTCTCTTTTCTCTCTCTCTCTCTCTCTCTCTCTCTCTCTCTCTCTCTCTCTCTCTCTCTCTCTTAGTGGCATAGTGAATAGTTAATGCAAATGTTCAAAAGTCTGAATGACATTACAAGTATTATAATCATGTTACGCTAAATACAAATCAGACCATAGACATTGGATTTTAACTAGAAACTGAATGATTACCTATTCAGGCTATAGTAAATATGGCCGCGGCCTTTCTCTTGACTGTATAAGGTTGCAAGTCGTAAGGCAAATGCAGTTTTGCAACCACGGGGTCAATTCCAAATCCTGCTAGCCATTCTTGACTGTTATGGGTTCCAAAGCCGATGGAACAAGGGGAATGGGTGTCTGGTGGATGGGCGGGGCAAAATTTTGTCAAAAGGTGTTTACATTGCTTACGTAATGAATGTTTTCGACTCTTGGCTCGTTATCACTGGCCATGGCGTCGGGTAGATCATTTTTACTCTATAAAAATTAAAACTATCGGGTTTAGGTTATTGATAATGCTGACAAAATTTGTGTGTGGTTGTAAAATATACATATGTCAACTTTCAGCTATATCCGATGAATTGATAAGGAGCAAAGTCCAAAAAACCGTGTTACAGAGGCCCGGAATCTCATAGTAGTCAATGTGTATTTGTACTCCTCGACGCCTCTCCTACCCATCCCCTCCGACCTCGCTCTCCACATCAGCGCACCCACGGATGCCTACCCCCACCTCCTCACATCATGCCCAGAAATTTTCCCCCAGAACTTTGTCAAACGGCCACAGTTCCTGCGAAAGACGGTATTTATCTCCACATCGAGAGGACGGGGCCCCAGTGTTCGCTAGATTCAGATGTAGGGCACCGGATCGTTTGGCAGCCTCTAAATAAGCTTTTCCCAAAATAGAAGAAATGGGCCTTTACCAAAGGGCCTCAAACCCTTGGTCGTCACCCTTGCACATCATCCTGAAGAAAGATGGCTCTCTGCGTCCGTGTGGCGATTACTGGCTGTGGAACATGCAGACAGAACTAGATCACTACCCCTTACCAAACATCGCCGATGGAACCTCCTACATGCACAAAGCGAAGGTTTTCTCCACATTCAACCTCCTTAAGAGATAGTATCAGATGCCAGTGTACCCAGAAGACATCCCCAAAACTGCCATCCCCACCCCATTCGGTACATACATCTTCAATTACTCTTGGTTCAGCCACTTGTATCAATCTGTTTGAATTTTTCTGACCTTCTTTGACGGAAACTGTCATTATAAAAGCTCGCTGTTTATGGAAATAAAATCAGTTACATTCACACCGCTTATCTGTTCATACCTAACTGGTGCCTCAGCACAGTACGATCGTAGGTAATAAACCAGTGGGTCTTTGGGAATGGCATTCAGGTGTCTAGTCCGAAAATAGTTCCCGTAATATAACTTCCCTTTCTCTATTCATCCGAACTGTATTTTTTAAGAAAGTTATCTGCCGAACATTCTATTTATATCCACTTTTAAACTTATTTTTTACCCCTATTCCGGCTTACTTTCTTCCTCCTTGCTTTACAATCTATAACTTTTACTTACTTTATATTGCAATTGCTTGGTTTTTCCTTAGTTCCGCCTTGGCTTTGAATGTCCTTCCCGGCCTCATTGCTTGGCTGCATGGCCCAAATTCCATAAATACTTCCTTCACATTATAAAGTTTTATATATTTGGTAACTGACTGTCTCGTTGTTTATTTTCTTTGCGTCCACCTCATCCAACAAGAATTTATAATAGTATTGACATTCTTACCTGACCACAAACAAAGTTACGCTCAGATTGTTTTTCAGTTGACTTTCTGATTTCTGAAATATTCGAATCGCGATATGGTGTAAGAGCAGATGTGATAAGAACTTAATATTACAACTAATTCTACCTTTACTCTTTTTAGTTACAGTCTTTATCATTGATAGTTATAATAATTGTGAATAGAATATAAAGGAGTTCACATGCTCTCATAAGTTTGATTTTAAGTGGTTTTAAACTATCTTTATTTACTTTTGGATAATGCACTCATTGAAGACAGTTCATTCACAAATATATCATTGTTAGATATTGTGGTAATGGCAGAGAGAGAGAGAGAGAGAGAGAGAGAGAGAGAGAGAGAGAGAGAGAGAGAGAGAGAGAGAGAGAGAGAGAGAGAGAGAGAGAAATATTTCTCAGAATTTGTTTTTGTGAACATTATTTCGTTCTCTGTAGGCGTGAAATAATTTCATTCACGTTGAGCGTTTTCGTGGCTTTCAATTTTTTTTGTTTGGAAGCGCTTGCCAGGGTTTCATGCAGCTGCCAAAAATTTGGAACTTTTTTTTTTCCTAAAAGGGACTCACATCTTTTACCAGTTTCTGTTGGTCTTCATGTGTTGCTCTATTATATTCTTTACAATGTAATTTACCTAGATATACTTATAGGTCTCTCTGCTGAGTTATGGAGAGAGAGAGAGAGAGAGAGAGAGAGAGAGAGAGAGAGAGAGAGAGAGAGAGAGAGAGAGAGAGAGAGAGAGAGACCAACAAGAGTTATAGTGGAGAAAGTGTATGAGAAAGGGCGTGAAATGGAATATGCCAGTTTCAGGGTTAGAATTTTAAATATTTTGTGTAGTTTAAAGGGACATGACTCCTAGGTCGGTGATGAAAATTTTCCATTGAAATTTGCATTTTCGATTTTAGACTATAAGATATGCACAAGAAATCAAGTGTTGAATGGTATAGAGATGTAGATCTATTCGGAAGCTAAATGTGAAAATAGTACTGTAATGGATATGCTTTAACCTTGCTTAAAAAACTAATGAATATGATCATCAAGGGTAAACCCATGTTTAAGGTCTACTATGGCTTACGTAAGGGAAGTGTTTATTATGCAGCCCTTGGCAGAGCATTTGCCACAGCCTAAGAGTTAACCCTTGTACCCCGAGTATAAAGTGCTTATTGACGAGTTTGGGTGTTTATGTTTATGGTACATATGCGCTCTCACACTCGCTTAAGGTGTATAAATGTTATTTCGTATATTACGCAATCATAAAACCTTGAACACTTTTATATTTGTCGCTATAAACTGGGTTTGTTCCTAAAGAATATATTTTGCTACTTTCTCAGCAATTCTTCAGGAAGAGGTTGCCGCCCCAGGCCATATTTCTCGGTCTCCGCAGACGTTGATGCACATTTATAGCCGAGTGAATTTGTGGATGGTAGGCCAGAAACGATCCATGAATCAAGTGAACGTGAGTCAAGCACAACTACATTCAACCACTGTCCTAAGATGAAATACAAAGTAGGCCTCCTTCAACCTACAGGATGCTAGATTAACATATAAAGTTTGCAGAAGTTAGAATAATATGGCTCACCGGCATAGATTACATTCAATAAACACACATCACTCAAAATACGCGGATAAAAGTTGCACTTTATCAAGCTAAAACATCTTCCTCACGATCGAATACTGTATACAGTACACTTTATATTATTACCTCCAAGTGATCCGGAATTTTCTGAAATGCATAACTGTACAGTATGTGTGTTATATACTGTATTAAAAAGTAGAAAATGTTTCTTATAAACATTAATGAAATACAAAATAAAGACTATCTATGGTAAACGTAAAATATGGTGACCTATTTGAGGTTCTAGTTCCGTTCGTACTCGTTAGTTCCTTTAGTGGCTGTAACCTCACCACCCTTGTGAGCTAAGCATGGTGGGTTTGGGAGAACCTATAGGTCTATCTGCTGAGTCATCGGCAACCATTGCCTGGCCCTCCTTGGTCCTAGCTTGGATGGAGAAGGGCTTGAGCGCTGTTCATATGTATATATGGTCATTCTCTAGGGCAGTGTCACTGTCCCTTGCCTCTGCCATTAATGAGCGGACTTTAAACCTTTAAATGCTCATGCGTGGACCCCTACTGCAAAGCTCTAATTTATCCTTTTCATTTTATATTGAATTGGACTTTACAAATTACACTATTGTAAGGCAGACTAGCCACTGTACTTTCAGTACCAGTTCCAGAGCTTGTAGTGCTGCGTGTGTGTGTATGCATACAGAATATAAACAAAATAAGATTTTGAATAGCTAGTGACATGAAAGGTTAAAATGATTTCATCTACCACGTTCAGCCTCTCTCTCTCTCTCTCTCTCTCTCTCTCTCTCTCTCTCTCTCTCTCTCTCTCTGATGAAGAAAATTTTCTACAATTGGAAAATAATTTGCAGAAAAATCAATTAATGAAATAAAGATACACGAGTCACGTTCATCAACTCTCATAAAACAACACAACACAAACATGAATGCTTTAGAAATGTATATCACAACAATAATAATTTGAATCTCACTTTATGACAGATACACTTAATATAAAGCACCTTAGGTTAAGTTGTACAGTCACTCATATAAATTGATGGATGTCCGGGTGTTTGAGAGAGATTTCCATTTCACCCCTTTCTGGACGACAGGTGTCTGGGAGTGCGAAACCAGTCGAATATTGAACTACCTAACTCTGCTGTAGTAATTGTTAACTTACGAGTATGTTATTGGTCTGTTTTTTTTCCACGTAGATATATATTACAGAGGTTCTGTTCTTTCCTTTTCTTCTGCCCTGTTGTTTTTCTCTCGCCTTTCTACTTGTAGTCGGGGTGAATTAAATGGGATGGTGGATCAGTCCAGAAATAATTAGCAACAAGAAGTATTTCATGACAGTGGATGGAGAATTTTGTAGCATACCATAAAAAACCTCCCTCTGATTCTTAATTTTTTTTTCAAAGACTCATTAACCCTGGATAGGTACGGTCCTCGGACACCCCTTTAAGGGTATACTCGGACGCGAACGACCCCGACGCCAAAAAAAATTCTTGAAAAATCAGTTTTTGCAGTAACCTCCTTTTTTCTTTTGCCAAAAAAAACTTCAATGAATGCTTAAAACAACTGTAAAGATAAATACTACTCATCTGCAGAAAAACTATTTATTATAAATATTTTAAAAAATTAAGTAGAAAAAAAAGACCTGACATAAAAATTCATAAAAAAAAAGTTTATACATATATACACAAATCCTTTTAGGAATTGATTCTTGAATGTTTAGGACACATCTTGATGTATTTTGGATGAAGTCAGACCCATGGAGGTGAAGATCTGAAATGAGAAAAAAAGGGTAACTTTTTTTGGCCAAAAAAAAATTGTCCAAATTTTATGAATTTTTTTGGGTACCCAAATGAAATAGGAAGTGGCTAATTTTTTTAGGGAATAAACATATGTTATCCTAAAATAGAAATATGTAAAAAAATCTTCATTATTTTGTAAATTACCTTTATATCAGGGGCCATATCTAAAGGTAATTTTTTGAGTACTTAGAAATTTCGTAAAAAAATACATATATTTAATATATAATATGATATTTATGCAGGTAAAAATATACCAAAATATCACAAATTCTATAGGGAACAAGAATATATATAGATAGGGCAGCTTACGCTTCGGATATGTCCACAAAATGGCCGCCAACCACACTGACTCAGACTCCCTAATCTGCCACTTGAAATGTAGGAAGCGTATGTCAATTTCAAGGTGTTATTTACTAATCTAATTATTATTGGATATGCATAAAAATTGTATGGTGGGTTGCTGGATAATTGTCGATTGTTTTACGACTATAAAATTAAAATTCTGACCCAAAAAATTTTTTTTGAAGGGAAATAAAATCGAAAAAAAAATGTAAAACAATATTTTAGCTAAAAAAATTTGATGATATTCAATCAAAAAAAAAGTAAACAAAATTTTCCGACAAATAAACATCTAGAGGAATCATTACTCTGTGATAGTTCCTTAGTACGTAGTAATTTTGAAAGAATTGGGAAAAAACGAAAAAATGGCAATCACCGGAAAATCGAACACATACCTATATATACGCCATATCTGGCTAAAAAAAAGATAGGCATGGGTAGCCAGATCATCTAGAAACACTTTCCAACACTATAAAAATATAAGTTTTGCGACACTACTTGCCAATTCCTTACGGTAACATGACTAAGCAAAAAAATGCAAAACAAATAAAAAGGGGCACTCGTGGAAAAATGGCCATTCTAATATACGGCATTTCAGAAAAAAAAATTTCAGCCACGTGCTAGGCAAACCATCAAGGCATATTTTCCGACAAATAAACATATAAATGAAATATTACTCTGTGATAGTTCCTTAGTACGTAGTAATTTTGAAAGAAATGGGAAAAAACGAAAAAATGGCAATCACAGGAAAATCGAACACATACTTAAATATACGCCATATCTGGCTAAAAAAAAAATAGGCATGGGTAGCCAGATCATCTAGAAACACTTTCCAACACTATAAAAATATAAGTTTTGCGACACTACTTGCCAATTCCTTACGGTAACATGACTAAGCAAAAAAATGCAAAACAAATAAAAAGGGGCACTCGCGGAAAAATGCCCAACATTCTAATATACGGCATCTCAGATAAAAAAAAAAGACATGCACGTGTTAGTCCAACCATCAAGGCACACTTTCTAACACATAAACATGAAAAAAAAATCAATAATATACGGCAATTCCTTACTATGTAGTAAATTTTTACAAATATTGAAAAAAAAACAGAAATTGGCAACCGCAGTTAAATACCCAATATACCAATAACTACGTCGTATCTGACAAAAACAAAATCACGCATGGGTAGCCAGATCATCTAGACACACTTTCCAACATTAAAAAAGCAAAAGTTTTACGACACTATTTCGCAATATCTTACGGAAAAATGACTTGGCAAAAAAATGAAAAAAAATGAAAAACGGACACTCGCGGTAAAATGCCCGACATTCTAATATACGACATCTCAGATAAAAAAAAAGACATGCACGTGTTAGCCCAACCATCAAGGCACACTTTCTAACACATAAACATGAAAAAAAATGAATAATATACGGCAATTCCTTACTACGTAGTAATTTTTACAAATATTGAAAAAAAAACAGAAATTGGTAACCGCAGTTAAATACCCAATATACCAATAACTACGTCGTATCTGACAAAAACAAAGTCATGCATGGGTAGCCAGATCATCTAGACACACTTTCCAACACTAAACAAGCAAAAGTTTTACGACACTATTTGGCAATATCTTACGGAAAAATGACTTGGCAAAAAAATGAAAAAAAATGAAAAAGGGGCACTCGCGGTAAAATGGTCCTCGTGGTGATGAACGACATTTTAACTAAAAAAAAAAACATGCACATGGTAGCCAAACAATCCACCAAGACTTTCCACAACTGATAACCTATACAAGTTGCACCATTCTACGACAATTTCATAATACGTAATAACTTTGATAATTATGCAAACTACCTCAGAAGGGTAAACTCGGACGGGAACGACCCCGACGCGTCTCAGAAATCGGGGAAGGAGTACAGCTACAGCAATGCACATCTGGACACTACTAGAGCGTGTAGGGGAGACACCTCCTGCAGGTCGATCACCCACAAATTCAGTCACAGGGGTGAGTCACGTGAGAAAAACCTGTTTTTTTTGACGCTCGGGGTCGCAAACGACCCACCGTACCTATCCAGGGTTAAAAAAAATGCTAAGATGTATGATTTTTCCCTTTTTCAAAATTGGATTAAATGGGCACTGGTAGTATTCTGTTATAAAGCTTGACTCTCTGAAAAAGGATTGTTCATTAAACTATTCCATTGGAAGCCTAATTTGATTTGTACAGGCTCACATTGTTAGCAGTTGTCTGTGTCATTTAGACCATTATGCCAAATGCTAGGATCTTTGAGGGTCATTCCACACTACTTACACCTACCCTAAAAATAATTTTTGATATCCTGAAATTCAATTATCTAACGCCACGATCGAAATCAATGGGACTTGAACCCGGTTGTGCCAAGCAGTACACAGAAATTATGGCAAAGGACTTTGCGGGCATGGTGAAATGATTTATTTTTGGGGATTAATTTAAGAAACTAAACATGTCAGAGTCAAGCTTTTGGGAGGAATGTATTGTATAGGCTGAGGATTGGCCATAGTCGGCCAAAGCACAAATATCTTTTCGTTTTTTTCTTCTTTTGAGCGATATTCATGCACAGTTTAAGAGTACTTCAAGTTTTCTTTATTATAATTTTTACTTCTTTGCTTGCTTTGTCATTCAGTTGAATTTATAGCTATTATTATTATTATTATTATTATTATTATTATTATTATTATTATTGCAGTTGTTGTCAACTACTTATCTTTTCAAAGTATTTGGTATCAATTTTCACCAACAGATTTCAGTTTTGTTTAATTAATGATAATTTTTACTTATCCTCTTTTTTTTCAAATACTTTGGTAATCATTATTTGATGCTTCTACTGATAGTGGAGAAGATATCAGAAAATTTTCCGGAGAATCTTCCATTTCCGGAATCAGACACCAAAATTAGCACACAGACTCGACGGGGATTGCTCTTTTTAATAAAAAGGATGCTATTGAATTTACAAAAATATTGCATTTTGCAATAAGATCGCAAAGACTTACCTTATCTGAATGCTCTTGATGTCAAATCATACATTTTTTTTTTACTGCGTGGAATCCGAATTTAGAAATATGTACTCACCCATTGCCTTCCTCCTAGCAGTAGAGCAATGTCAACACTCAATCAGGACACGCTGGATGGCACCACTGTTGTGAACCTCAGTATGGGGCTCAGTATCAGCCGAATGATTATTTAGTGTGCCTAAATCATTATTTTAGCGTCCCAGATGCTGTCTAATAAGCCCTGGATCAATTAGCAACCATATATTACCGGTTGTACCAGCGCAGGAGAGCCGAGCTAAGATTAACAGGTCTATAGCCCTTTGCATGTAGTGTCTTGGTTGCTGAACAGACTGCAAAGGACTTGAACGATACTGTATGAACGATCAAGCTAGGTGTAAGTCATTTATATTTATTCTCGAACCTAGTCGTATCTCATACCTTATTCTAAATGATTGAGATCAAGGTGGTAAAAGGATAAATCCTTGGCTTCGATTCACGGAATAAAGATAATTACCATAGTATGATACCTTGAATGCCATTCACCAAGATGGCAAGTAACAGACCCAGGGCTGTAAATTCCAGACGGACTGAAGCAATTGTTGTTCTTGCCAGAAGAAGAAGAGTGAAGAGCTCAAATCACCATGTGGATAACAACCACAAAAACATAATGGCTACACTATGTGACTAATATTTCCCTCTTCCATGCAATAAATGAGATGCTTTTTGTTCTGGGTCCATCACTGTGATCAAGGCAGGCGGGAGTGCAATGGGCATGACTGGAGACCTATCAGTACTGAGATGGTGGATGGTAGCTGGTTCTGAAGTCAGCCACTTGGGTACACAGTATGAGGCAAGAAGTGGGATCAAGGGGTTCTAAACACACCATCCAGCATGACAAAACAGTACGAGCACAGAGTTCCTTGAGAAAATATAAAAGTTCTCACAAGGCATGCAAGATGTGAGCAATCTTCTCTAGGCTGAGAGTTGAGACCTGCTTTCACTTGATGCAAAGAACATTGCTCACTGAAGTTTTTTCAGAGCTAGTTAGCGCACACTTTGAGAAAGGAAATGTCAATTTCCAGGAGTTTATTAAGAGACGGGGAAGAAAAGAAGAATCCACCATCTATGAACAAATCAAAAGGAACAGGGTTGACTTTTTACTACAATAATAATAATAATAATAATAATCCTTTATTTCCAATTGTACATTGGGTATTCTACATAAGTAGCCATATCAGTATAAAACATTTTGAATTTAACTCTTACATAAAACTTGGTATAGGTTACGAATATCAAAATCATTAAAAATAGCAACAATATAAATACCATAGGAAACTATTTGAAACTATGTATAAAAGTAGACAGTCATAGGTAAAATGATCTTCAAATAGAAATCCAAAGTCATAAATTATCAATAAGTAAGTATATAAAGATACGTACAGGCAATAAAATAAACTAAGACAGTTCTAAAAAAAATAGGATATGTAGTAAAAATCAGATAGTCATAAAATTTCAGTAAATAAGTCCCAACAAATATGTACAGACTCAGAACCCATTTTGAATTAGGATACTTGGTTCTAAAAACTACAATGTAGTATCAGTAGTAAAAGACATAAAATAAGCCAGATTAAAATCTAAGAACAAAGTACTAATAATTAAAAGAACAATTAAGACTCTGTTAAAAGTAAATTCCTTAGTTTTGACTTAAAAATAGACACAGAGCCTGCTTCTTTTATTTCACGGGGCTGTTTATTATACAACACTGGACCTCGGACTCTGATGTGCCTTGAGCCAATACTAGTTTTATGTCTTGCAACATACAAATCATCCCTTTGGCGTGTAGTGACATTACTTAATAAAGATACAGGTGGGAAACTGTATAACCAATCTGGAATTTTATTATTTAAAGCTTTATATACCATAGTGCACATGTCAAGAGTATACTGGTCTCTTATTTTCAACCATTGCAATTCCTTTAAATGTGGAGTTATATGTTCAAACTTTCTAACGTTGCCAACAGCCACTCTTGCTGCAAAGTTCTGCAGCTTTTGTACTCTTTGTAGCTGTGATTTGTTAGTACATCCCCAAACTTTTAAGCAATATTTTATAAAACTTGAAGCTAGTGACTGGACGACTATCTTGCGAGTACTTGACTCAAAATTATCTTTTACTCTATTCAAGTATGTAAGAGTACCCATTACCTTTTTATACATTTCGTCTATGTGATAGTTAAAGTTCATGTACCGATCGAAATGAACACCTAAATTTTTCACAGTCGTCATTGGCTTAATTATATTTCCATTAAAATTTATCTGTACCTCATCTCCAATATCTGACACACATTGCCTGGATCCAATAATGATAAACTGTGTCTTTTTCTCATTTAAAAGTAAGCCATTTCTCAAAAAGTAATCTTTAGATCTGTTTAGAATGTCTTCTGCCTTACAAATCATGTCGGCTATATCCTTAATGTCACCTTCTATTAGTATTTGCGTGTCATCAGCATATTGAATTATAAAACAGCCAGGTATTGATCTCACGAGATCATTAACATATACCATAAAAAGTATAGGGCCGAGAATTGATCCCTGAGGTACTCCAAATTGAATATTTTTCTTCGATGATACAGTATCACTTAGCCTGACGGACTGAAACCTATTCTCAAGGTAGCTCTTAAACCAGCTCTGATCAATATTCATCAACGTACATTTCTCCAATAATATGGCATGATTTACGCTATCAAAAGCCTTAGATAAATCTAGTAATAAAAGTAAGGAAACTTTTTTGTTGTCTATATTTTCATAAATTTTGTCAGATAATTTTAACAGGGCTGTTTCAGTAGAGAATTTTGGTCGGAATCCATGTTGGCTTAAAGAGATTAGTTTATTTTCCTCTAAAAATTCAGTTAACTGATTTGCAATAATTTTTTCAAGTACTTTCGACAGAACAGGTAGCAAGGAAATGGGACGGTAATTAGAGATATCGTCGGCATCCCCGCTTTTGAAGAGCGGAATGACATGGGGAATTTTCCATATGTCTGGATATGAATAAGTAATAATTGATGTATTGATAATTATCGTTAGGTAAAAAGCAATAACATATAAACCATCTCTAATGAAACGTAAACAAATACCATCAGATCCAAAGGCGTTAGTTTCTTTCAAATCTTTAATGACTAAGATTACTGTGTTACAGTCCACTGGCCTTGGTTTAAAACTATCGACTCTACTGTGAGGGATAATAGGGTCTGTTTCCAAAAGCATGCGGTTATGCAGTTCTTCCTGTGTTTTTTCAAATGTCTTTTTCCCCACTTCTGCAAAGAATTCGTTAAACTCTTCAGTATCAGTATCTGTTGACTCTTCAAAGCAAACAATCGTCTGTTCTCCAAGCTGTTCATATCATGCCAGGGCAGAGAGTATGACTTGAAGGAGTTCTTCCGTCATGAGAATCAATCACAGACTTCTTCCCTCTAATGATAGCAGAAAGCTCCACACATGTCAAAAATCCCACCTCATTATTATTCTTGAGAGCCAAGTTACAACCCTGGTGTAGCATTAGTGGGTGATTGGCCCTCATGAAGTTCAAAAACTTTTGAAGAGTAAGCAATGCTCGATGTACTTCTTACAATACAAGCACACACTACCAAATACAAGAGAGCAGACATTGTTTTTTATTTCTACTGGCCATTTAGTATGAAAGCTGAAACTAGATCAAAGCGAGGATGTGGGGTGAGACTCAGGGTGACAAGGAAAGGAAAAATTCCCTTAAACTTGTGCTAGACTAAGAAAAGATAATTTGGACAAAGCTTCCACCCATTACAGAGAGTTGCCGGTAGCAGACTAATTGTAGGTGCAAGTCGGAATGCTGCAGTCGACGAGAATGCTACTGTTTTGGTCTGACCTACACAGCACTGTGCGGCTACAGATACGAGGTTTAGAGTGTACTATTTCAGGCAGCAAATTGAATAATATGTGGCAATTAAGTATAGTGTTACTGCCTATATGTACAGTATACAGCTACACAACTGAAGAAGGAAACAAAGAGTTAACTCATTTTTATAACCAAGCGTTCATTTTCATAATCGTTTCCCGTTCGCAATAGTAGACAAGCAATCATTAGCGAATGCTTATCATCTTGGGAGTCTGTGCGTGAGGAAAATATTTGTAATAGATTGCTTGACATTATTCCCAGGAGGATAAACAACTATATATATATATATATATATATATATATATATATATATATATATATATATATATATATATATATATATATATATATATATATATATATATACACCGTATAGTTTGCCTAAGTATATTATACCAAGAAAACAATGACGTCTTTTAAAAGATGAAATTGTTTTTATTCTAATTGTTTTACTGGAATTTGCGTGTTTTATTATCCACATAGGCCTATGTATTACAAAGAATTATACATATGTTTTAATGAATTGTTGCTGTCTACTATTTACTTAAACTATAATATTTGTATTATCAGTCTTAATCATTGTCTATTACCTGGTTCATTAATGTCTTTAGAAAGTTTCGTCTTTTGAGATTTACTTATTATTTACTTAGCCCTAACTTGTGAAGGTTTGAATGCTCAGTTTGCCCCTCCTCGCCTTACTGTTATATGTGACTTGAAGTTCGCACTTCTGATTTTATAATTCTTATTAAGCTTATAGGCCTAAAAATAAAATGAAGAAGAGACTGTGGAGAAATTTCACAAATCGCAACTCTATGCCCAGATAGACACCTTTATTAAGTTATAAGATTTGATGCAAATATTTATTGTTGCCATCAGACATATAGCCATGCCCTAGTATGTTATAAAGCCAAGACTAGAGAGCCATATTATTATTATTATTCGAGATACGTTTCTATTGTAGAATCTGCACATTGCAGCTTAGGGTTAATATGTCTGACCCTATTATAGACTTCCATTCGTGAAGTAAAATTAAATAATAGGGGTAGAATTAATTATAGTTTTAATAGCAAATATAACACACCACCTCGCTTATTTATTTATCATTATTTCTTCTCCCTGAAAAAAAACCCACGAGAGATTGGACCTACAGTATATAGGCAGCTTTGACTATAACCTGAAATTTGGCTTATAATGATTTATTGCAAGTTTCGAAACCACGACCCCAACTAACTTTTGCTTTATACACAAAACGGCACAAGCAAAATTAAATAATAACCTTGAATTCATAACCCAAACGCATAAATTGTTATTATTAGACAACAGGACTAAGCTTGAATTATTTTCCCTCTTGACGCCCTCTTTCCCACTCAGTTCCAGGAATCGCGGTATTTAGAGGGATTTGGGCTACATTACCGTATTTATTTTTTGTTCTGAAATATTCTAGCACGATTTTTTTAACGATCCAATATTTTTCAATGATTGAATTTTTCATAGCAGTTGACCACCGTTGTTTCATACATACACATATCTCCTAAGTGAAATATAAGGTTTATTACTAAGTGGCAACTTACGAACAACGCCTGCCCAATGCAAAAATTAATAATTATAAGAGAGAGAGAGAGAGAGAGAGAGAGAGAGAGAGAGAGAGAGAGAGAGAGAGAGAGAGAGAGAGAGAGAGGAGAATTCAACACCAGACCAAAGAAAGCCTGTTGCTGTTTTGCTGGATAACCGGGGGACGTCAGTGACAGGATACTATCTTTCTATCCTGCCTGTCTCGGAACCCCAAACCGAGAGGTAGTCCTGAATCGGAAGACACCCAAGAGGAAGGATCCTCAACGGAGTCGATTTCTTAGGGCTTGACCCGACCCAGGACTCTCGGAAAACCCGAGTCTCTTTACTTTAGGTTATCCAGGACGATACAGACATCACTGCCATTACTTGCCGGAAAATATTCTCCATTTAAGAAGACTCAAACATTTTATGTAAAGTTTATAGATTTGTTGATAAATTCATAATTTTTTTATAAAGATTAATAATTAGGAATCTAGTTGCCTTTAACAATAATCATCATTATAGTTATTTATGAATTTTTGATATATTTTTTTTAGCAAATAATTCAGTATTTTTATGGCCGAGGGTAGGCACCCGCTGATGCTGTTGCGAGAGTTATTGGGTACTGTGACGACCGCAAAATAGTACTATATCAGATTCGTCTCTGGTTAAAGCTCATTTTTCCTTTGCTTAATTTTCGAGTCAACATAATATGAATCTCTCTATTAACTTTTAAAGGACAAAATTGAATAATACTATTTCTATTTTAATATGATTTCAAATGAATAGTTTATTTATAGAATCATTTATCAAAATTTTGTGTTTAGGTCCTATACAAAAGAGGAAAATAAAATAAATATATGGAGAGAGTTAACTCGAGCGGCCGACCCTGCTATACAATGGGAATAATGAGGTTGAAAGATGCAGACAGTTACTTGAATAGCTAAACCCATCTATAGTCGATCCTTTGTAATGAGAGCATAGCTGTTAGGAACCTTGTTTTCAATTACGGCTCAGCAATAGCTTATTTGGAAGCAGCGGGTTCTCTGGTGTTGCAATAAGTATAAAACGATTGAAACATATCTACAAATACAATATGAAGTACATCTTTCAGGGGTCGGAAATTTATTCTGAACACTGTGTTACTGAGATGTGCTTTAAAGATAAAATACTTTTCATCCCCAACTTCAGTACTCCATATTTGTTAGTC
>NC_090749.1:57720091-57722591 GCF_036898095.1 Palaemon carinicauda
TTTATGAATTTTAAATATTCTTTTAGCAAATAGATCAGTATTTTGATGGCCGGTGGTAGGCACCCATTGATACTATTGCCAAAGTTATTGGGTACTGTCAGATCCCTCGCTGGATAAAGCACATTTTCCCTTTACTTAATTTTCAAGTCAACACAATATGAATCTCTTTATTAACTTTTAAAGGACAAAACTGGATAACACTATTCCTATTTAAATATGATTTAAAAAAAATAGTTTACTTCTAAAATCATTGATTAAAATTTTGTTTTAATGTACTGTACAAAAGAGGAAAATCAAATAAATAGATTCGAAGAGTAGCCTCGAGAGGCCGACCCTATTATACAATGGGGATAATGAGGTCGAAAGAAGCAGACAGTTACTTGAATAGCTAAACTTCTAGAGTCGATGCTTTGCAATGAGAGTATAACTGTTAGGAACCTTGTTTTTAATTATGGCTCAGCAATAGCTTATCAGGAAGCAGCGGGTTCTTTGGTGTGCTGCTATAAGTCTTAAGCGGGGTTTACACGGGCGAGCAGCTCGTCGAGCCTGGCTCGACAACCCTGTGTTTGAATTGATGTTCGAGCGTGTAAACGGGCTATTTGGTTGTCGAGCGCGCTCGTCGAGCGGCTCGATGAAAGTCAGGCTCATCGTGACTTTTGTGGGCGGAGCTACATGGTTTGACGAGCGGTGTGAACGTGTGAACGGGTGTCGAGCATCGAACCTCAGTTCTTATTCAAACCTGCTAGAGGAAACATCATCAAAGAAATGCATAATTGCTGCCATTAATGAAAGTAAGAATGAGAAGGAAGTCGTACTTGATTTCATACATGCATATCGAGCTCATCCAGCTTTATGGAAAGTTGAATCAAAAGACTATTCCAATAAAGTAGCCAGAAACAAAGGAATAGCGGACACTTAGTCTTTCATGTGGAGTTATGGCCTTCCTCATAGTAATGAAAGGGCTGACACGATTCGGTAGATCAATGTACGTGTCTTCATCCATACGCAAATAATTGCGCCAGTCATTAGGGTCTAATTTTAAAGCAACAAGCAAGTTGGTATATGAAAATTTCTCTCTTTTGATCTATTTTTTTTTCCTTCTTAGTGCCACTGCTAAAGCAATGGCTATCAAATCGTCCTGGTCGAGAGACATGTTGACGTTGTTTTAGCACGAGGCACACTGAGGCTCGATGTACTGTCTGAAAGCTCTTCGAGCCGTTCTACAAGTAGGTTCGACAACCGGGCTCGACGAGCTGCTCGGCCGTGTAAACCCCGTTTTAAACAATTAAAACATTATTTACACGAACAATATCAAGTCGACCTTTCAGGGGTCGGAAGTTTAGTCTGAACACTGTGTCACTGAGATGTTCTTTAAAGATAAAAGTCTTTTCACCCTCAAATTCAATAATCCGTATTTATTAGGCCTATAAACATTTCCATTCCTTAACCTGAATATCCAGCCTAGAATTTCCATTGAACAGTCACAAATAGTTTCCAAGATTTCACTACAACTATTGTTTGTTCGTAATTATGACTGTCTAAGGTCCAAACAATATCAGTAGACCATGTTTGATACAATTCTTTGGAAACTTCAATTTTACAGCATGTGATGTATGAAGTAGATGAGGAATGGAGAAGTATTGATTTAAAAGCTCAAGATAGAGACGGCTGGCGAAATGTAACCGGGGCCGTTAGGGTCAATAGGCCTAGGAAAAGATGATGACCATATATATAATGAATTTTAATTCAAACTCTTTAAAATATTAAAATATTAAAACTGGTCAGTTTAATTCGTGAAAAGTAACTCATCAAAATAGTTTCTCTTAATTATTTTTTTCCTTTGGAGTCTGAAGTTGTCTAAATTTCTGGGAAATTGCGTAATTGTTTGTACACTGAAATAGATCATATTTGCTGCTACTGAAGAAACACAAGAGGAATATAAATGCTTGATTTTAGAATACTGCACAAAAGCAACGATGTGCCGGTAATGTCAGGTAGGCCTACAATGCAACGCTCTATAGCTGCAGAAGCTGTGGGGTCATATAGGCCTACTATGCAACGCTTAAAACATGTAAATGCAGAAGCTATAAAGTCAGATAAGCCTACAATGCAACGCTTAAAACATATTGATTTATTGTAGAAGCCATGACTCCATTTTCTCTCTTTCCTCGGATGTTCTAATGGTATTTCTTTTAAAAATGAGTATGCCTTCACCTAAATGAAAACTTACTATGCAGCAAATGTAAATTAAGATAATCTGCCTTTAGGAGATATGGTTATTGTGACAGACTAAAAAAAAAATGGCATCTCATCCGTCTGGGACTTTGACACTACGAAGGAAACGCTATCTCTTCCTAGTGACTTTCTTTTTTCAGGTTTTTTTTCGTAACTCATTCATAAAGCCAAAGTCTTGATTAAGGTCTACAGATCTTGGTTAAGTAAAAATTTTATGTTTGATACAGGAGGATCATCGGTGCCATGATGGTTGAGGAGGCTCTAG
>NC_090749.1:57727591-57730091 GCF_036898095.1 Palaemon carinicauda
TAATCAGTTCTTCCATACACATTGGGGAACTACTTGGCCAAGTTTGAAGTGATTCCGTGTAGAAATGTGGCCTCTACGTTGTCCACAGACAGACAGACAAACAGAGAAACAAACAAACAAACAAACAAACAAACCGAACCGAAAACATAACCTCCGCCGCTTGGCGGAGGTAATTACTTTAAGCAATCGATGAGAGATAACGTTCTTAAGACGAAAATAAGATTACATTTGATCTCCATTCGATGGAATTGAAACCATTGGTTTTTTATGTCGTTTTTCTCTTTATTCTATTCATCTTCTTTTTTCTCTTTATTCTTCCCCTCCTGAGGACAAAACTGAACTCTGATCTTTTCTCTCTCTCTCTCTCTCTCTCTCTCTCTCTCTCTCTCTCTCTCTCTCTCTCTCTCTCTCTCTCTTTCCATGAAATCTCGGTAACCTAGAGATCCTTATGTGATACTGTAGTCTCTTAAGTTGGAAGTTAACCCTGGATAGGTACGCTCCTCGGACACCCCTTTAAGGGTATACTCGGACGCGAACGACCCCGACGCCCAAAAAAATTCTTGAAAAATCAGTTTTTGCAGTAACCTCCTTTTTTCTTTTGCCAAAAAAAACTTCAATGAATGCTTAAAACAACTGTAAAGATAAATACTACTCATCTGCAGAAAAACTATTTATTATAAATATTTTAAAAAATTAAGTAGAAAAAAAAGACCTGACATAAAAATTCATAAAAAAAGGTTTATACATATATACACAAATCCTTTTAGGAATTGATTCTTGAATGTTTAGGACACATCTTGATGTATTTTGGATGAAGTCAGACCCATGGAGGTGAAGATCTGAAATGAGAAAAAAAGGGTAACTTTTTTTTGGCCAAAAAAATTTGTCCAAATTTCATGAATTTTTTTGGGTACCCAAATGAAATAGGAAGTGGCTAATTTTTTTAGGGAATAAACATATGTTATCCTAAAATAGAAATATGTAAAAAAATCTTCATTATTTTGTAAATTACATTTATATCAGGGGCCATATCTAAAGGTAATTTTTTGAGTACTTAGAAATTTCGTAAAAAAATACATATATTTAATATATAATATGATATTTATGCAGGTAAAAATATACCAAAATATCACAAATTCTATAGGGAACAAGAATATATATAGATAGGGCAGCTTACGCTTCGGATATGTCCACAAAATGGCCGCCAACCACACTGACTCAGACTCCCTAATCTGCCACTTGAAATGTAGGAAGGGTATGTCAATTTCAAGGTGTTATTTACTAATCTAATTATTATTGGATATGCATAAAAATTGTATGGTGGGTTGCTGGATAATTGTCGATTATTTTACGACTATAAAATTAAAATTCTGACCCAAAAAAATTTTTTTGAAGGGAAATAAAATCGAAAAAAAAAAAATGTAAAACAATATAATATTTTAGCTAAAAAAATTTGATGATATTCAATCAAAAAAAAGTAAACAAAATTTTCCGACAAATAAACATCTAGAGGAATCATTACTCTGTGATAGTTCCTTAGTACGTAGTAATTTTGAAAGAATTAGGAAAAAACGAAAAAATGGCAATCACCGGAAAATCGAACACATACCTATATATACGCCATATCTGGCTAAAAAAAAGATAGGCATGGGTAGCCAGATCATCTAGAAACACTTTCCAACACTATAAAAATATAAGTTTTGCGACACTACTTGCCAATTCCTTACGGTAACATGACTAAGCAAAAAAATGCAAAACAAATAAAAAGGGGCACTCGCGGAAAAATGGCTAACATTCTAATATACGGCATTTCAGAAAAAAAAAATTCAGCCACGTGCTAGGCAAACCATCAAGGCACATTTTCCGACAAATAAAAATCTAAATGAATAATTACTCTGTGATAGTTCCTTAGTACGTAGTAATTTTGAAAGAAATGGGAAAAAACGAAAAAATGGCAATCACAGGAAAATCGAACACATACCTATATATACGCCATATCTGGCTAAAAAAAGAAGATAGGCATGGGTAGCCAGATCATCTAGAAACACTTTCCAACACTATAAAATTATAAGTTTTGCGACACTACTTGCCAATTCCTTACGGTAACATGACTAAGCAAAAAAATGCAAAACAAATAAAAAGGGGCACTCGTGGAAAAATGGCCATTCTAATATACGGCATTTCAGAAAAAAAAAATTTCAGCCACGTGTTAGGCAAACCATCAATGCACATTTTCCGACAAATAAACATATAAATGAATCATTACTCTGTGATAGTTCCTTAGTACGTAGTAATTTTGAAAGAAATGGGAAAAAACGAAAAAATGGCAATCACAGGAAAATCGAACACATACTTATATATACGCCATATCTGGCTAAAAAAAAATAGGCATGGGTAGCCAGATCATCTAGAAACACTTTCCAACACTATAAAAATATAAGTTTTGCGACACTACTTGCCAATTCCTTACGGTAACATGACTAAGCAAAAAAATGCAAAA
>NC_090749.1:57735091-57737591 GCF_036898095.1 Palaemon carinicauda
GATAACAAAAAAATATATAAAGTTTTGTGCTGCCAAAGGGACAGGGATTGGGGTGAAACATTGTCTATGTAAGAAACAGGGTCTAAAGAGGAAAACAGAGAAAAAGCAGGTTTGGAAATGTTCTAGAAAGAATTTTCAATGCTTAGCAAAAGGAAAATAAGGAAAGAAACAAGGTGAAGGAACAGAACTTGAATGCAGGGACGAAGTAAAAAGAGTGATGAGAGGATAGAATGGAAGGAGATTAAAGTTAAGGCTTTATCGGGGTCTGTCCCACGTGTAACTGTAATTATTATTATTATTATTATTATTATTATTATTATTATTGTTGTTGTTGTTGTTGTTGTTGTTGTTGTTGTTGTTGTTATTATTACTACTGCTTACGCTATTTTTTTTCTGTTGGAACCATTTGACTTACAGCATCATACTTTTCCAACTAGGGTTGTAACTCTCCTTCTAATAGCTCGTCATCGTGCTATGACTGCAGTTATTGGTATTGGTCATCTACTTGGTTGGAGAAAATGTTCTCGAGTCAAAAGGTTGGTTTAAATTTTACTGTTATTCGGGTTTGCAGAAAGACAGCATATCAAGTGAAATGAAGAAAAGTATTGCAAGGTTTTGAAGGAACAATGTTGAGGTGGCCTATTGAAGACGTCCCTGCTTTGCGAGCTGCTGGACTGGGGTTCGAAATATGCTCAAACTCAATAATTTCTTAAAGTGTCTACAAACTCACCATCCATGTGACCTAAGATGAGGGGTTTAGGGAGCCTAACGGTCTACCTGCAGAATTATTAGCAGCCATTGCCTGGCCCTCCCTGGTCCTAGTTTAATGGAGAAAGGGGTTCGGCACAGATGATATGTATATATGTTCAGTTTTTAGGGCATTGTCACTGTCTCTGGCCTCTGCCATTCATGGGTCATCTTTAAATGTAAACAAAAATCTTGCTTTATTAACCATCATAAGTAACGTCCGAACTTGCTCCATTATCCTAAGTAACGTCGGAACTTCCTCTATTGTCATTTTTAAGGAACGGTGGAATTTGCTCCAATTTCGTCGTTATAAGTAAGCAAGGAACTTGCTTTATTTATCATCACAAGTAACGTCGTAACTTGTATCATTTCCCTGTTATAAGTAAGCAAAGAACTTGCTCTATTAACCCTCACAAGTAACCTTCCTTACTTGCCCCATTCCACTATTAGAAGTAACCTAAGAACTTGCTTTACTACTCCCTTACAAGTATCGTCCTAACTTGGCCCACTTCCCTGTTATACCTAGGAACTTGCCCATTACCCCTGGGTTATTAATTTCGAGGGGAAATATCCTGGCAGGTTCTGATAACCTTATTGCGTCCAATAAGATCGCTCTCTTGCTGAAAATGCTGAAGGCATCGTAAATCAGGTTTATTGTTTTCCTATGGAAGACTATTTTCGTGATAATTCGAGAAGAGCCGCTGGAGGGTGTTTTAAACATCTAAAATCCTTGTAACTCTCTCTCTCTCTCTCTCTCTCTCTCTCTCTCTCTCTCTCTCTCTATCTCTCTCTCTCTCTCTCTCGCTGCTTTAGTTATAAGGCATAATCAATGTTATTTCAGTGACCCTGCATAAATTGTGCTTCTTTGATGGGGATCGTGTAAATAAATGGGCGGGGTTGATTCAACAAAGGGATCTGAATGCAATTACAAGTGAAAGGGAAATCAAGGGAAGGGTTTATCGCGTAAATGCTGATTTCCTTGATGAAGACAGGTCCAAGGGATTTAAATGAATGAATATAATAAATCGTGTATGGAATTTGCCTATTTATTCTGTAAAGTATTAAGTGTATAAGATAACTAACTTATAAACTGGCGAGCTTTTCATGATTGCTAGATGACGATTGCAGGAATGGGGAGAGAGAGAGAGAGAGAGAGAGAGAGAGAGAGAGAGAGAGAGAGAGAGAGAGAGAGAGAGAGAGAGAGAGAGAGAGATAATTAGCTTGTTACTAGAAATTCCATTGACTTTTCAAGTACTATGCTTTTCAGACAAAAAATAGTGTGTTTTTCTTAAATATCTCCCATACTGATTACTTGATCAGAATAGTACTTTGACACAGCATCCTATAGACGTTATAAAATACATATTAAACCCGTACCGTATATCTTTAGTAAATGTGTAAGGAAAAAAAATAATACTAAAGTAGTCATCAATGAAATACAAAACCTTATTAAGTTTTTGAATTATTGTGGGAATAGCATCCGCCAATTTGTCGTTAGCCATCGAACGAGAATTATACTTGATGATGAAGTCGATAGAACGTTTATGGCTTCCATTAATTATCTGAGGCATTTGTAATGATGAAGTCTGCATTATCTTTACAGAACATTACGTGAAATTATGAAACTTATAAAATAAAGATAGTGATCGGTTTTTTTATGTTGCATTGAGATTGAATAGTTTAAGAACTGTAACAACCTTAAAACAGATCTTGAAAGTTTGAACTTTTGAACTTTTACAGATTCAACTACCCG
>NC_090749.1:57742591-57744978 GCF_036898095.1 Palaemon carinicauda
AAGTTTTTATAGTTTATATAGGAAATATTAATTTTGATGTTTTTGCTGTTCTTGAAATATTTATTTTTTCTTTGTTTCCTTTCCTCACTAGGCTATTTTCACTGATGGAGCCCCTGGCTTGTAGCATCCTGTTTTTCCAACTAGGGTTGTAGTTTAGCATTTAATAATAATAATAATAATAATAATAATAATAATAATAATTTAAGGATTTTAAAATTCATTGTTGTTAATTGATCAAGCCCAAATGGAATCTTGTAGAGATCACATTGGCCTATAATCGGTAGGTCAAAAGAAAAGAGAATCGGCTGTTAGTAAATTTGGAGTAGGCACAAGAAGTGATAGACGAGAAATAGCAGTACATTTAGAATTTGCGGAAAGAAATAATCTAAGAAGCATGAACACTTTCTTTATATAAAAAAGAACATAGACAATGGACATGGAGAAACTCAAATTGAGAAACGAAAACAAAGTAGATTTAATATCAGTGAAAAAAGTTAATTTAGTTAAAGTTGTAAGAGGGTGGTCGGTTTTATCTTCGTTTAATTGTTCGTAATAAGATAGTCATTATCAAAATTGATGTTGGAGGATTTCGACATTAAAGTGTGAAAACATCTTTTTTTTTTTTTGGTAGACTTGTCTAAGTATTTTGACTTATGAAATTCACTGCAATAGCTAGAATATATAGGTAGTATACACTCGTGTGTATTGAAGAAGACTATCTATGAATAAGATGGCTATGTATGTCTATGGTCATGAAAAAATAATACAGGGAATAGCTAAAGGTTATCTTCCTTTATTCTTCTTCTCTAGAATGTATATAAGATTAATAAGTTTTTTTGTCTATTAAGTTTTTACACGTTTTTGAGACTTACACTATAACTTACCTGTTTAAGGTTTAAAGGTCGCTGATAAATAGCAGAGACAAACCAAATATAAATTACATATGACAAGCAACCTCTACCCAAAATAGGACCAGGGAGGCGAGGCAATGGCTGCTGATCTCTCAGGTAGACCAATAAGTTCCTCAAACCCCTCATCCTTAGCTCACAAGGATGGCGAGGTTGCAGACACTACAAGAACCTATCCAGCTTGAGCGGGACTCGAACCCCAGTCCGGCAGATCGCCAAGCAGGGACGTTTCCAATAGGATACCTCAACCTTGTCTGTGTGAATATCGTCCCTATTTTGTTTGCTTCGTAAAGGGCAATGCCATACTATAGAAATGCATTTTTAAATCTTAAAACTGATTTCATTTTTCATTTTTTTATTGTCATTCTTTATGATTTAAATAAATTCCTCTTAGGATCGTTACTCTTGAGCCGTCTATATGAATATAGATATTTCTTGGTTTTTGATAGCGTCACAGATAGCGTGGTTGTTCCGTATGATATGTCAGAAGGCTGCTGCTTTCTGTTTGCCAGATGTCTGGACAAACAAAAGCGGATGAATGAATGCTGACATATACGGCTGAGAGGCAGCCTCTTCAACTCCCCTCAATTATGCAAGGCGCCCTATGGGGAAAAAGATTGAAAAGCGGAAGAGTCTCTCTCTCTCTCTCTCTCTCTTTCTCTCTCTCTCTCTCTCTAGATTTTCATTTTGATTTTGGTGTAATGAAAATGATGGTTTCTTTCAGAATGTCGAGATATCGAAGATATAAGTGCAAGTTAGAATTATCTTTATACTGTACTTGATTATAAGTTATGCTTGCATAATCATGTGCATGCTACCTAGAATCATACATAAGAATTTGATGGTATATAGTGTCAGTTTTACTAGCTTTGAGCACTGGTATTCCCTCGTTATTTAGTTTTTTTTGCTTAGATCAGCAATTATTTTTGTCAAGAAAAAATAAAACGGGAATGATGAGTTTTTTTTTTCCCAGTATAGTAATATCCTTTTAAGATTCATTACTGCTTCGCATTGTTAAGATGGAGTAATCATAGAGCTCGTTGTACGGCCTCGCTCTCTCTCTCTCTCTCTCTCTCTCTCTCTCTCTCTCTCTCTCTCTCTCTCTCCTCTCGTGTGGAGCTGCTACCCTCATTATCAATCTCGCCATCAACTTTAATTTCTACATTTAGCGTCATGGCTCTGCAAAGGTCTTTTCCTTTTATTCCTCCTCCCTCTCCTCCTCCTCCCCCTCCTCCTCCTCTGCTTCCAGGCTCCTCCAGAGAGCCGATGGTTTGCTCTCATCAATCACAGCATTAAACGTCGGATGTTCTCTGATGGAAAGTCAGGCACTCGCTCATTAGTCAGGAATTAGATTTGATGTTAAACAAACGAATAGCCAGTGCCCTATTTGTGCCTTCTCTCTCTCTCTCTCTCTCTCTCTCTCTCTCTCTCTCTCTCTCTCTCTCTCTCTGATGTACAGTATAACTATTACCATAAATT
>NC_090749.1:57745478-57760478 GCF_036898095.1 Palaemon carinicauda
TCTCTCTCTCTCTCTCTCTCTCTCTCTCTCTCTCTCTCTCTCTCTCTCTCTCTCTCTCTCTCATTTATTTGTAAATATAATTTATTCCCGTGTTCCCGGCTACATCTCCCTCTCTTACAATTAATGATTCTGACAATTTAGATAAACTCCTCTAACCCTCTTCAAATATCCCTAAACTAATGGATCGGTTATCTTCATGAGTATTATCGAACTATTTATATTGAGAGCATCTTCCTCCACCAAACCTTTCTCCAAATCCTCCTTTACGTTATCACGCCATCTAATCCTTAACCTCGGTTGACCTTCCATCCCAACAGGCTCCATTAAGGCCCCCTCACTCCCATCTCCTCACACATCCTTAATACTTTGATCATCACGAGTTACCTGTCATAATTTCTAGACAAGCACACTCACACACACACACACACTTACATACACACACACACACAACTGTCAAAAAGTAGTTTGATTAACCTTCAAATCCTTTTATAGAAAAAGAAAGGGAAAGGTGATGCTGGAGCAAGGGAGGAATCGTCTATTTAAGGCTTGGGGGAGACGGTAGCCCTAATGTGACGTCATATGCCAAAACGAATCATATACTGTACTTATGTCTGGTTACGGAATTATTGCTCTTCTCTGTGCTGTTTTCATCCTGTAAAGAGAATTGATTGCTTTTACATTTCGATGGTTTGATGAAATTGGTGTTCGCCAACTGTTTTGCAATATATCAAATACATCTTTGCCTTACTATGAAGTGTGTCATGTGCATGAGGAGAAGCGGATTAATCTGAGTATGCTCAGTCGTATAACAAAAGGAGGAGAAAAAGCTACATTAATTAATCTGTATTTATTCGATATTGTCTCTCCTGGTTTAAACTTCAACCACCTTCAAGGAGCGAAAATAATATTTGCTTTATTCTTAGATAAATAACATAGGTAACAGTTCACAGGTTAGGATGCTGTTACCATGATACGTTTGTTTCGTGTTCCCGCCGGAACCTTTTGATAGTACATTACACTTGCCTCAACTAATTTCGGCGGTGTCAGTGAAATATTGCATGTGTTCAAATTCTACATTTTCGCGCATTCTCTTTATTCCTTTATCGTCGTAATTGTGACACTTGAAATACTTTTTTGATTAATGCAATGTCTGTTTGATTATAATGGACGGAAATTAGATGCTTCATAAAAGAAAATATCCAATAACCAGGAAGTGGATGATATAATTTACGTCGTCTGATCAGATATTCAACAGACATAATATTAATGGGTTATGGAAATAGAGGAAATTTTGCAATGTTGATTATTTGTTAAATCGCCTTTCAAATCCGTTAGGGAAAGGGTTTGGGTAGTAAAGGGAAGGCTTCCCTATACAGTACACGATATTGACACAATCCTTTAACAAAAAAGTCGAACTTGGTTAATGAATTCCTCTTCCTCTCAGGAGTGAGATGCAACCTTTTAATGACTTAATGATCTAATAAAAAGGAGTGATAGAAACAGTATATGTGTGTGTATATATATATATATATATATATATATATATATATATATATATATATATATATATATATATATATATATATATATATGAGAGAGAGAGAGAGAGAGAGAGAGAGAGAGAGAGAGAGAGAGAGAGAGAGAGAGAGAGAGAGAGAGAGAGGCACAAGGTATTACGGGAAATAACAACGGACAACTCTCATTGAACAAAACGGAGAAAGTAAACAAAGGTTAGAGCTAAACCAATCAATGGAAAAGAAACAGACTCTGCGATAGGTGGATAGATGGATTAATAGGAGTTCGTACAGATGGAATAAAACTATAAGTAAAAAAGATATTATGAGTAAATAAGAACTGTCTTTTTGGAAAGAAATCCGAGCAGCCAAACCTCATTCTTTGAAAGCGACGTTAGTTCGTTTGAGGATTTGTATCTTTTTCGTCCAGACCACCTTACTTCACATTTTGTAAAACTTTCCACCTGTGGTGATTTTGACTGTATTGATGCATCTTTTAAGTTTTTGCATATTCAAACCTTCTTACTCCATATACATGGGGCCGATAATCCATCTCACCCACTTTCACTTTATTTTTACCTGCTTCCCATCCAAAAGAATACTCCATTTATCTTGAAACGATTTTTTCATTTACCGCAACTTATGCCACATTACACCTTACTGGCCCCATTTGTCCAACTTTTCCCATAGTCTCTCATTCCACAATCAATCCACTTTCTATCATCCTCTTGAAAATTTCCCTTTTTAAGAAATATTCTTCACTTATCTTTCAATTTTTTGTGGCTCTCACTAATTTGCTCAGCGTTATAATGAAACAAACACCTGTTATCCCACTTTTCATTTATAATATCTACATTTATTTTAAAAATTTGCCCACATTTCGTATACTTTCCCCGAAGTTCCTTATTACTTCGTCCACTTTTACGTATTAGACATTTGTTTGAGGCTTACTTTTAAACCCAACAAGTCCTCTCAAGGTAAGAAAAAAGCTTTAATAATTCTAACAAACTAAACCTTCTAAGATGAATACTCTTAAAATTTTCATAATTCAGCATTATCCATATAACCTTAATACTCTCAAATATCTGGTTTATGAATTCCATTCGTTGATTGAAATAGACGGAAATGAAACGCGCAGTAATTTTATTCCATTAATAAAAAAAGATGAACTACGATGAAGGGGATGAAATCATGTCTATCATAAATTATGATCAAGTATTCAATGCGCATAATGAAACGAGGTCAAGGGAAGAGATAAAATGTGGCCTAGATCAGTCGTCGCCCAAGTTAATTTTTAAAATGTTTTCTCTATGGAGGGAGGGTGGGGGGAGGAAGAGTCCCTCACGGAGGATTACACCACAGTTCAAAAGCGATTTCTGTGAAATAAGGTCAAGTAATTATGGCTCTGTACTTGATTTTTCCCTGGAATATACTGCTACACTCTCAGTCTTTAATCTCTTAATGAAATTATTGGAGGACGGATTTATTTTTCTGCAATTAGAGAGAGAGAGAGAGAGAGAGAGAGAGAGAGAGAGAGAGAGAGAGAGAACACAAACATAATGACAGGCGAATACAAAATTAAGTATGGTGAACAAACGCAAACTAAGGTATTAGTGAATTACAAAAAACAGATTTTACTCAAATTTTCGGATGGACGTTTATTTTTCTCCTGTAGATGGATGAATATATTATAAAATTGTATTATTATCTAAAGTATAGGGCTGAATACCATACGAAAATAAATTACGATATCGATGAACTCTCGACTCTAGCAATAGCATACAAAATGAAGCCGACACAAAGTACCAATATAACGGAAATGTGTCAAATGAGAGGAAAAGAAAAATACCAGAACTAATCAGAGATAACAAGTGACAAGTATAAAGGAGTTAGAGTAAAAAGGGTTGACGTTGCACAAGGGACTTTTCGTTTCAGATTCTCGCGTTGGAATGAGGAATGACTCGAAAGGGAAGGACAGAGAGGAAATGGGATGAGATAGATTTGAAATCAAAATGCAGGTGGATGAATTTATCTCAAAATAAACCAATCCATTAAGTAAAAATTTGGTTAGATACGATAGTTTTAATGGTTAATCATTTGAAAAAGGATAAAGGTTTTTAAAAGAACTTTCATTAAAAATGATTGATTATTGAAGTGAGGAAAAAAGGTGGTAATAAATGAAAAACATCAATTATGATAAAAGAATAAAGATTCCTATTATTTTGAACCTGTCCAGAACTGATCCATGAATAAATCTGTGTACGTCAGAAATGCTTTTATATTTATGAATGAATCATCGTAGGAAGTTCATTAACTCTATTTCATCTCTGATTCTCCGTTTCTTTTGAAACAATTTGGTCCGATTTTATATTGAAGTGGATAAACAAAATGGTATCATTGGTGTAATTTAATAGCTGTCGATTATATTGCAACAAAGCGAAAGTATGCCTGTAGATGTTTTTTTTTTTTTTAATACATTGTGTAATTCCGGCGTTAACGTTGTGGAAAATACAGGGAATTCTTGTGTTATCCTCGGTCTGTAATGCAAATCATACAAGAGTTATATTTATGAACAATGCAGAAAAAACAAGCATTACAAAAGTCAAGCACTATCTTAGTTGATAATATAAGAAAATTATGCTTTACCGCCCAGTGATAAATAGCGAAAAAAATTTACAGTTATTACGGTTTTCAATTTTATTGGGTGCATACAATGATTCACATTGAACGCCAAAGTTTATCAAGAATATCCTTTATATCCCCTTTCAGCGTCAAAACTTGTCATTCGTAATGAATTTTCCTGCTTCTTGCTGTTATACTGATCTTCTGAACTGTGAAGATGGCAAGACTGATATGATCGTAAAACGGAGACTTTTGAGGTCATAGTTCCTTATTATAAAATATTCGTAAGTTTTAGCTGGTCAGAGATGAGCTAAACGTCCGATTTCGAAACTTTTACATAGAGTAATGTTCAAGACGCCATTTCCGAGATGCAATTCTGTATCGCCCATCATCATAAAGAAGCCATACAAATAGTATGTTTTCTTCGTTAAACAATATTACAAACAAAGTGGTTGTGAAACCGTCTTGAGTTTTGAGATAGTCGTCTTCATCATATTAATTAAAAGACTGACCAAAGAAAACTTATAAGAGCAAATCTGAAATAAAAATGGAACTAAAGATCCAAAGCTTAAAGGGAGGTATCATTTATATCTGATTAAATATTAAACTTCAAAGGCTATGGTTACAAAGCAAGAACTCCATTCACTTCATTTCAAAGGTAACGAATTCCAAAGTAATATCTACGCATACTGATAAGTGTAATATGAGCTTCTCAATAATTGTAGGGATGGCACAAAAAGGAGGAAGGTTAGTATTATAGTAGTACAATAGAATAAGTGCATATCTAAATAAATCTCGATATAGTAACTGGCTTTCTGTATGCAAAGCAATTAAGTTCTCAATTTTATATACAAAGACACTTGTGTATATATATATATATATATATATATATATATATATATATATATATGTGTGTGTGTGTGTGTGTGTGTGTGTGTGTATGTGTGTGCGTGTGTGTGAATTTTTGAACATGTTGCCAGGAATCTCAAAAGTCTATTCTGAAGGAAAAACTAAAATTGAAATCTTAGGAGAGCCTCTCCATCTAAGAGTGAGAAAGATGATAGAGACAATGCATTCCCATGTGGGATATTTGGGTCAGTAATTAACTCCACTCACAAAATTCCAATAACATTATTTTTTGCGAGCAATGGTTATTTCCATGGCGTACGTCTTATGAGTATGAAAAAGTAGGAATTGGTAATGTTAGGACTCTAAGATAGGGATTTTGGTATATAAATGATAAAAAGTATACAGGATAACAGCAGTAGTAATACCAGCAGCTCTTATTAGTATCGTTGGCAGCTGAGTTTTATGGCTGGGGAATATTTAAACTGTTATCAAAATTAACAATTAGCTTTTACTCATGCTGACTTTTTGTAAACGGCGTAAAATTACATGAGAGCATTTCACTTTTTGGGCATCTGGACTGACATCGGAATGTTAGTTCACTATGCAATGACAGTGTATGCAAAATATCTGATATCAAAAGTAACCACTTTTACAATGATTTTACGTTTACTGGTTTTTCGACATGCTCTTTCACTCTTGTTAATCTCGGAGGATTTTTTCCTGATTGACCAATATATATATGCTCATCTCATCGTTATCATCATCCTCGTCCGTCGCCCTGAACTTATATTAAACCCTTTCAAAACCACTACTGATGTGGGCTGCCCATATGCAAGAGCCCAAGTTGCGCCAAATGAGACATGGCAATCTTAATGAATCATCAAAGCTCACTTTCAGTTCTCCTTGGTTCTGTATCGTGTATCCTTCTGTTCCAACACCTCTCCATATCAGCCTCCCTCACCTCCTTATGATTAAGACTTTTACTCTTCTCACGTGACCAAAGCTTCTTTAAAATTATGATTCATCTTTAACCTTTGCTAACTTTTATTAACTGAATTTTCATATATATGTGTGAAACCTTCAGTCGTTTTAGAATAGATAAGCATTCACTACTAAGAAAAAACTATTCCAGTTATATATATATATATATATATATATATATATATATATATATATATATATATATATATTACACTAATCGATGATTCTCAGTAAATGCTGCCAGAAGACGTTGAAGGTGAATGGTCTTAATGGCTCTTGGTCCTATTGATTTAATGAGGCTAGAAACAAGATTTTGTTCATGTCAGCATTACCACTATTTAGCCCACCAACTGATCCTACATTAAAATTAATTGCCAAGCCTTCTTCCTTCAATGCAATATGCACAATGACCTAGAAAATGTCTGTGTGGATTTTCAAAAAGGCTACTCTTTGTTCGCTCTTGCTCTCCAAGCTCTTAACTTTGCTTCTCAGTGGATTACTCTGGTTTCCCCAAGTTGCACCTTGTTGCTGAATAGGGTCCCCAGTCCCAGCACTTGACCAAATGGCCGAAATAAATAAACCCCTCCATCAGAAATGTTTCAGAAACATTACAAGGTATATAATGAAGAAGGCATCTAAAGTGGGTCAGATATACGCCTAAGTCCAAATAGTGATTTGGATCTACACTTCGTTGACGGATTTTCCGTGAACTTTTCTAACATTTTTCCTGATAATAATGCCAACATGAAATGACAGACCATAGGCTTCAATTTCAATATAGTATTTACTTTTCCACAAAGTCTGGGTAATCTTGGAACCTTATTTTCATGTTTGGTTCTATATTTTTTCTTTTACTCATTTCAATGAGTTACATATATCAAATGTGTCTATGTTCTCAGTATGAGTGTACCTAATATATGTTATTTCCAGACAATAAATAGGTTATGCGTATCATTGTAATCTAAAATCGGATATGGAAATGAAATTATGAAATTATATACAATTTTGATACTTGTTTTTAATGCTTCATCTACTAAATGAACCATTGAATAAGAGAATCGACTATTTAACCTTATCTACAAATTACGGCCTTGTGGTTTTTTCAAACTCCTATATTGTTATTCTTAAAGCTCTCCTAATATAGTTCTAATAAAAACTAGGTCAATTTCCTTCAAAATTGTAAACATAAGTACAAAAGTCCCAGCTTTTACGCTCCTCATCCTTCCAACCTAAAAAGAAAAATTCTCCTTTATAGCAAAATGTTCTAAGTAATTCAAAGTTTTGTTTAAGTTAGATCATTATTTGTGTTTTGTAAATTAGGCCATTTTCCTACTAGATTATAACAGGAAACATTTGAGACATACGAATGCCTGTAGTTTTGCCATTTTACGGAGGCAGTGGCACTGTAACGGACGTGTTTCATACACGCTCGTACGCTGAAATGGTTTTGATTTTTTATCTTATCACTCGCTCTTCCCTGCACTGTTAATAGACCACATTGCCTTTTCTTGCTCTTTCATGCTTTTTCATGTTCAAATTATTGTGACGTTCTTGCTCGCAAGGCGCTGTATAAAAACTCGATGATTGTTTAATAAAGTTTAGTTGTATTCGCCTCGCCTCTCAGTTATCACTTAACTGGCGACTCCTCACAGCACAGAGACGAGGGGAAAATCAGCTCAATGATCACTCACTTTTATACTTGAGCAGGTGATGGTGAATTGTGGAAGAACTCCCAGGGGGATAAAACTTCCAAAACATTAGTCGTTTCATGCATCTATTTACAAGGCTCAGCAGTGTTCTGAACACTCCCTATTTATACGAAGCCACTTATCTTTACCCTTCATAGTCTCTAGGGTTTCCTGATTATTAAGCCCCGACTTTCTAATAGGTCGACATGTTATATCCTTTTAATTCTTCCTAGACACTTCTCTCTTACCTCTTGACACTTCTGAATCCTACAATCTTTTCACAAATCTATGTACTGTATATGATCAATGCTCATCAATAAAGGTCAGAAGATCGATTCCTCCTTACGTTGAAATGCGAAACGCCTGTACCATTGAAATTTTATTATGCCTTTGTTGATCTAGGAAGTGACATAGGTTCATGCTTGTTAGATAACTATAGTAGATTGCAATAAAGATGGACACGGGCTTAGCACTAGCAACCTCATCCTCTATAAGAGGGGGGACGGTGAAATTGTAACAATACATGTAGCATTGTTATCCCTCCATTTGGGCAACAATTAATCTAGGTTTGTTTTTACTTCCCTGAATCGCAATCCTTTGAAGAGTTCATAAATATTTGATGTTGTTGATAAATGCCTTTATTTTTTAGATCATTCAGAATAATAATACGACAATTTATGCGTATACATTATAGAAAAGTTGTTTAACAACCTTATCTACCTTATATTTTGCCAAGGACTTCAAGGGGAATAGCTGTTACATTATGACGAAAAATCATTTGGATGTGAATTACTTTAGTGGAAAAAACTTGTTAAAGTTGGTCAGCTATTCCCTTTCTCACAATCTGTCGGGCGCGAGTTCGAGCCCTGCTCTAGCTCGATAGCTTTATAGTAATGCTTGTAACCCCGTCGTCCTTGTGAGCTAGGGATAGGGGTTTGATAGGTGTACCTTCCGAGTCATCAGCAGCCATAGGCTGGCCCTCCCTGGGTGTAGATGGGGCTTTGTCGTTGGTCATATGTATATTTGGACAGCCTATAGAACATTGCTATATCCCTTACACATACCACTCCGAGAGACATTTGAAACAAAAGTTGAAAAGAATGAAATTAAAACTTTATAACAGCCTAATGTTCGGGGAAACTTTACCTTCTAATTCTTAGTCCATATGAAAGCGTGGAGCTTTTTTAAGCGAAACTTCGAGTGTCTCGAGCTACATTCATAAATTTTCCAGTCAGTAACTGGTGATATGAACCTTAAGTATTGAATTGGGAATGGTTAGTAAATAACATAAAAAATGAAAAAAAAAAAATTATGCAAGAAGCCTGGTGGTATTGAGTGGAGATATTAAAGCGGGTTAAACTTCCAAACAAACAGCACGTATTTCCGATTTCCAGTGAGATTCCCTTCCCCTTATGTTTGGACTAAGGCTATGTTGTGTATTTGTATTTGCCAAGTCTTGTTCTTTTGTATCTTTATAAACCCTGAACGAAATTTTTCTACTTCTCATTTGTTCCATATGAGGAACTCTTCATAATCTCTACAAAAGGCATAAATCAAATAGCGTCTTACCCACAATAAAAGGGATTAGAGTTTTAGTCTGAATCTATTTTATTTAAAAATTCTGTCTTCCCTAAAGTTGAAAGGAAAGACATGAAAAGGTTCCCTTCTAAGTAAGCATGTAAATAGATGTCCATCACAAAGGAAAGCTTTTAGCCTTATTATAATTTTTATTTTAAATGAAAGAACGAAGAGCGATAGCTAAAACAGAACCTCAAAAAGAGGCCTCTCCTCACAACAAAAAAGATTTCTTTCCTTCAAAACAAAACTGAACCATTATTGTGCTCTTCTTTGAGTACGGATGCAACAGAAAAGTATTGATATACATATACATACACAAAGATTCCAAATTTTTTTTACTGAACTTCCTATAAACTTTTTGGGGGTAACGAATACTCGGGGTAAAAATCAAGGAAGGAAAAATATCTATGGATAAGTTTTCTCTTTCAGCATAACTTTACAAATTTGCACATTGCATTAACATAAAAGGCAAATTTGTTTATAAAAGCAAACTATTTATTTCTTCCAAGGAAGCAAAGTGTTTTCATTATGGAAACTTGGACAGTTCTTATGAATAATACCCTTAATACACGTATTTGGATGCATCAAGAGAGAGAGAGAGAGAGAGAGAGAGAGAGAGAGAGAGAGAGAGAGAGAGAGAGAGAGAGAGAGAGAGAGAGAGAGAAGCTATTTAGATATAATGGAACTCAAGAGCGTAAGGCTCTTCTAAGGCTCGGAAATCCACACCCCTAAAGACCACCTTCCCCCCTAGTTACATTCATATCTCTTCCCGACTTTCATTAATACTGTAGTTGAAAAACTACACCAATCTTCAGTAAGAAAAGCTTATGAAAATCTAAGAAAATAAATACATCATGTACTGTAATCATACTAACAAAAAGACTCGATCACCCATCTTTTAGTAGGTCCGATCAGCATTAGGAAGATTCTGCTGTCAGTGTATCACACATGGCGTACTGTAGGCTTCCCTTCGGTCTCTTTAGGTGCAATTACATTTCAGTCCTTTATTACACTTCAGTTACTGCTACTGGTCTTTCATCTTGCTGTCTATTTTCTCTTAATTTTTACCTAATAGTGCAACATTATACGTTTTCTATAGTTGCACCATAGTGCTGGATGGCCCTCCGATCCCCATTATTTTGTATAAATTTCGTATCTTCAGTCAACCCGTTCAAATTAGACCAATTTATCCATGTAATCTGCAATACTTTTCAAGTTTTCGATTCTAAGCATAGATACAATAGCTGGGACAAATAAACTTTTAACGTTTGCATCTGAATATTGAAAATCATATGACAAAAAGTTTTTAAAATAAATTGGATGTAGTCACAAATGCATATGGAAGACATTCGCTAAGTATATTCCTTCCTGAGCTTAGAACTAAGCCTGTCTCCTAAAGTTTGGATCTAAGCGTATGCTTTCTAGAGTTTGAAACTGAACCTATCCTTTATAGAGCTTGAACTGTGCTTAGTTCGTATAGTATTTAGTACTAAGCCTATACCTTCTAGACTTGAGTCTGGAATTAAGCCTAGTCTTTTTAAAGCTTAGAACCAAGCCTATTCCTTCTAGAGCTTTGAACAAATCCTATTTTTTTGTAGAATTGAGAGTTAAGCATATTTTTATAAAGCGTGAAACTAAACATATTTTTTTTCTAAAGATTGCAGCTAAGTCTATTTTTTTCTGAAGCTTTGAACGAAACCTGTTTTTCGAACTTGCAGCTAAACCCATTCTTTTCTATAGCTTGCATCCATGGCTATTTTTTTTCTAGAACTTGAAACTAAGCGTATTTTTTCTCATTTTTTCCAGTGCTTGCAACTAAGCCTATTTTCCAGAGCTTGTAACAAACCATATTTTTTCTGGAGCTCGGAACTAAGATTATTCTTCCTAGAGCTTGTAACTAAGCCTATTTTTCTAGCGTTTGAAACGAAGCCTATTTTTTTCTCGAGCTTGGAACAAAGCATATTTTTTTCAGCTTGGAATCAAGTCTGTTTTTTCTAGAGACTGAATCTAAGCCTATTTTTGTATAACCTAAGTTTCTTGACAATGGACTTTAAGTAATACAACTTGAATATCTGTGTATTATTTTCCGAATCAATGTCTGTATTTCTCTGAGTAGCATTATGGATTTTCCTTCTGAATTGATGGTAAAACTAGTCCAAGAAGAGAGAATGGAGTTGAATCTCTTAAAAAATGCCGAAGATGATAGACTCAAGTATATTAGTACGTTTTTGGTACTACCAGTTGTCCAAGTCCAAATCCTGGAATCAGGTAGTCTTGGTTCTGGTAAAGTATTGAGTCAGGTAAAACTTTGGCTCTCATAAAGCCCTGATTCTGGTAAAGCCTTGAGTCAGGTAATAAATCCTTATCTCTAATTAAGCCCCGAGTCTGGTAAAGCCTTGAGTCAGGTAAAGCTTTGTTTCTGGTAAACCCTAGATGCAGATAAAACCTCAACTTCGGTAATCCCTTGAGTCTGCTAAATCTCTGATTCATGTAAAGCCCTGAGACATGTAACGCTTTGCTTCTGGTAAAGCCCGAGTCGGTAAAACCTTGAGTCAGGGAAGGATTTTAGTCTGGTAAAGCACCGAGTCAGCGGCAGCCTTGGGTTAGGTTGATCTGTCTGTGGCAGTTGGGCAACCTTCTAGCCCCGTTTTCCTCCAGGTCTTGGCGACACAAGGTACCAGATCACCCATCCCGGCGGATCCCGAGTAAAAAAAAAGAAGAAAAAAAGATTATAGTAACAAAACTTCTGAATATAGTGGAAGAAAAGGAAAATGACATATAGGATTATATATTATATTCGTAAACGGAAATAAGGAACTTAGTGAGGTAATCCGGCAGGGTGAAAATTTAATCCTGACTAATGTAACACGCATTGCAGACAGTAAATGGAATGAGGAGTGGTTAATTAGCTTGTGTTAGATACGCGGTGCAGAGAGAGAGAGAGAGAGAGAGAGAGAGAGAGAGAGAGAGAGATTGTATGTTTTATCAAAGAAGAATGATTCCAGATTTCTGCTCATGGGCATCAAAAAGACAATTGTTCACTTAGGTATTGTTGTACACAATAAATTGGTTATCCTTTATACAGTTTCTAGTCTACTTAATCCCAAAATAGCGCTGTACGTAAACACTAAACCGGGCCTACCAAACTGATGTTCGCGAGCACCATTGTGCTCTGATGGTCTTGCAGTGCTCGTGAGCACCAGCTTTCACTAGGACCTTTGCTAAAAAACTGAAGCTATGAATATCTGGAAAACTCCAGATACAATAAAATTTCCTGTCATTTGTGCTGAAGCTTTAAAAATGTTGTGTTCATTTTGCTCTACCTATGTTTGTGAGTCTGCATTTTCTACAGTGAACGATTTGAAGAACAAGAATTTAGCTAGACTCAACAAGGACCATAATGAAAATTGCTTGCGAATTGCTACGGCAAACACTGCTGAAGCAAATTTGGAAAAGCTAGCCAATGCAGTGTAGCATAATGGTTCTCAGTGAATCAGCATACTAGCGGAAAGTTTTACTTGAAATGAGATGTTTTTTTACAGATAATCCCCTAGATTAAAAAGTAATGTATCAGTTCGTAAAGTAATGCTTCATATTATTCTAGTTATTCATCTTTTCCTTTTCTTGTTAGTTTAATATGTATATCACATGTTTAACTTTGGACAGTGCTAATTTTCAAGAAAAACAATTCTAGAATTTTCCCTTATAAGTGACTTTAAATTGCTCAAAAGTGACTTTAAATTGCTCATGTGATTGCTTTTATTTCTACAAATTTTCTCGGGGAGGGGGGGAATGGGCTTATAGCACCCATCCCCCCGAAACCCCAAACTGGTTAGGCTAGTTATGCTAGAAGCAAGATGTTGCTTCATCAGCTCAAATAGTTTGGGAACCACACAGTGACTAAACATGTACGGCGCATATTTTGATTCATGAAATACACTGATATATATAAGTAAGGTTTATGGTCGAGCAATATTCACAAAGTAAATTTTCTTAGCTGATCTTCATGAAAATAATTAGGCAATTGGGACCTCGGATTCAATGAAATACACACAAATAAGCAGTAGGAACTGGAGGATATCCCATGAAAATTAAAACACCAAAAGGGATACTGTTCATAATAAGAAACTATAAAAAGATATACATCATAGAACAGGATGAATATGTATCTCGTATATTGCACACAACAGTAAAGTTGTAAAATTAATAATAACCAACTATATTTTACCTCTATCCCAATTAGATATTATGAAATAAATCCGTTAAAATCAATTATTATATTATTTTGCACTGTTCCACGTACCATGCATCTCGGTCAAAGGATGGAACATTTTTGTCCATATTTGAATTTCTGTTTGCGTTATAGATTTCGTTTATTGCTTTGATCGTCTTAAAAAATTTCTGTCGCTCATTTGTATTCATTGATTCAGACGGCTCTATTTGCCCAATCAATTTTTATTCAATTTGGTATCAGTGAATCAAATTAATGTATGTTTTCATTGCTTTACTTATATATGTTTTTGTTTGAGGAAACTAATACATATGAGAGTTATAAATGCATTTCCTTATGCTACTCATAACATTATACCGACAATTTCCCTAAGGATTCTTCGCTAAACAAAGAACAATACTTAATAGTACAAGAGTAAAACAATCTTATTATAGACATGTTCTGTGTAATCATGAAAGCACTTGTACCACTAGAAAATAAATACCTTCGCTAATTGATATTATGATGCTCGCTTCTAACATTATGTCACACAACAGGGAATCCATCAATCTTGCGAGCCCAGATTTGGTTAAAAACGAAAAAAGTCTCCTGGGAGGGGCTTCCGTAAATTACATTTTACTCTTTGGAAAACTGTTTATACAGCGATGCAAACAGGAAAAAGTTATAATTGTAATATGGAACAAAATTGAAAGAAAAAAAATATAACAATTAAAATTACCTAATTACATTTCGCATAAACCTCTCTGGTTGCCAAAGTACAGTATTATACAAAGATTAAACAAATTGCTAACTTACAGTATTATTTATTCATAGGCAATTTTGCATCCTGTCTAATCCCATTGCTCATAATAATAATAATAATAATAATAATAATATGATAATGAGAATAATGAGCCCTCCAGCACAGAAAACTCACTTAAGTCTTTCAACATCACCTTTGATACTTAACTTCATTATGTTCATTTGACTCTGATTCCTTTTAGGCAAAAGGAATTATTCGCCTGTTCGTCTCCAATGTGGGAATAGGACAGGAAAGAGAGGAAAATAAAAGTAAATCTTCCCGTCTTTTCGGTGATTAATTAAAGGGATTCGAGAGCATTTATAATTATCTGGAGGTGATTAACTTAGGGTGGAAGAAGGATTACTTAGTCTTTACAAGAAGTAAGTATTCTCAAGAGATTTCACTTTCGACGGAATATTAAGGATTGGCTCGAACATTTGTTTCTCATTTATTCTTCATTTATGCACTTCGGTATTAATGGTTTTTGCTTTCAATGAAACAGCCTTTGACTGAAGTAAATGTTGGAAGTATGTCACATAAGAAGAAAAGTGCTATTATGCTAATGTTAATTTTGTAATGTAATAACTATCTGTATTGATATTATTGGAATTAAAGCCTCCGCATCAACAAGAGTACGTGACAATTTACCGGAAGTCATTGATAACAAGCAACCGGCCTTCAGTACTTTGACCATGAATCAAGACAATTCCACTTCAATGAAAAACTTAATGATGAAGAGGTGTGTTCAAAGAAAAT
>NC_090749.1:57765478-57780478 GCF_036898095.1 Palaemon carinicauda
CTGTATTATTGTAATCCCTGCTTCTTTGTCTGCATCTTTTCCCACTTTGATGCAGACAAAGAAGCAGGGATTACAGTAATACAGTACAAAAGATACCTATTCCTTTTGTACTGTATTATTGTAATCCATGCTTCTTTGTCTGCATCAAAGCGGGAAAAGATGCTGACAAAGAAGCAGGGATTACAATAATACAGTGCAAAAGGAATAGGTATCTCGGGAAAATTAGATCACTTTAACTGTGTAATATCATGGCAAATTCTTTTCCCTAGTTTTCGTATCTTTGATTTCGTTTTCATAAAGGACAACAGAACTATACAGGTTTACCCCGAGCTTGGAGCTTCCCCTTTTGGTCTTGAACGCACTGCCACTCGTGTTCTTAAAATGTATTGTACAGAAAGGGAAATAGAAAACGAATTAACAAAGATAGGTCGGCAGTGGAAACAAAATAGGAGGAAGTTAGGAAGGATGACTGACTTAAGAAAAGGAGACGAATATGGAAGAAAGATCTAGGGAAATTGAAAAAGGAAGAAAATATGAGTATATCAACTTTTCCCAATATGTTTCTTTTATCAATATAAAGTAGCAAATTAACAGAAAAAATATCTCCAATTTAATAATAAATACTCTTCTATCTGACCTGACCTGATGTCTATGATAAATTGACTAATGCTGTTTTAGCTGATTGTGTGAGACCGGACAGAAAATGAAAAATTAAACAAAACAATGGAGTAAGAACGAATGTCAGAATATTTCCTCACAGTACCATTAAAGTAACTAAATGCTAGACTTTTGGATCTTGCTAGGATATACTGCTCTCACATCTTGGCTGATTCGGCATTTCCTCCCTTGATTAATAGAGGGGCAGTTCTGATCAATGACCCTTCCCTTCCCATCACTTGAGATTACCATAAAGGCGTTATACCAGTTGTTTTTACAGGTAGTAACCATTAAAGCTCCATGAAATTCAAGGAGCGAGTCCTTTTAAATTCTGCGTTTCAGGAATTATTCGGGTATGCCCGTATCATCAGACATTTTATAGAAAATATGATCGATACATTTTCAAAAATATCTAAATTCTTTATGTTTCTGTTGTTCGAGAAATTGCTGGTTACCAAAAACCGCATTGATTTCGCTCACATTTAGGACGTTAAGCGTGTAACCTCGTGTTCAGCCCACCTCATTCCTCTGCCATATCTGAGCGAGAATAGCCACTGTCTTTAGGAGACCTGACTCGATCACTGATTTAGAAGATATTATGGGGAGATAACAGAGGGACAATAAGTAAGGTCCTCTATGCGAACGCATTGGATGGTCTGACGTTGGATGACGACACGTAATGTCATTTATCCTTGAGATTAAAATTCCCGCCTTGTTATCTCACTTGTCTCTGTCATTATCTTAGCAATGTTTTCCTCACTCCCAAAAATAGGCATGTAATAACTAAAATAGACTTTATTAAAATCGTTGCATAAGTTTCATTCTCATTAGAAACGCCTATCGGCCAAATGAAGTTTACTTACGATCTTATTAGGAGCTGTAAATTTTAGAATTTTCATTACATTTTCAAGGATTTCATTAAATATTTTTATTGGTTATTTTAAAACAAAAGTTAATGACACCGATATCAATCCGTTCATTCCAGACAGATGCAATGTAATTAATTCCGGATGATTACCCATGACATTTCATGACTCGAAAAGCTGTAATTGAAGTTTATACGATATAGCCATGAACTATAGTTTTACATGAAATAGTGTCATTAAATCCTTATTTTTCGAACGAACGTAATTAATTACGTTTGAATGTAAGCCAATATAAATCTGGGTTAAGTATGCTTACATAACAGCTCACAGTAATAGAGAGAGAGAGAGAGAGAGAGAGAGAGAGAGAGAGAGAGAGAGAGAGAGAGAGAGAGAGAGAGAGAGAGTTGAATTTTGAAGGGACTTCGTTTTTTCCGGATGTTATTTGTTTATTTGTTAATCAAACATATTTCCCTATTTTATTACTATATATTGATGGGTAAGATAATGACTAGGAATGGAATATCTAGTGTTCCTCAGAGTTGCGTTCTTGGCCCATTACTTTTCATACAATGTACGCTTATGTGGTTTGGCCTAGAATACAAGGTTGTTAGATATAGAATTCCATCTCCTAGATTTAGATCTATGGTCACGGAATCTTTTAATTGCTATTAGATAAAATTAACGTATGTTGTATATTAGCGTTAATGTAGTTGAACCCAATAAAACCCCAAAGTATAATTGTAAATAGGTCAAGGATAGTTGCTCATCAACATCCATGCCTAAGTAAATATCTGTATAACTATATACAATTTTTTTAAATTCTTGGCGTGAATCTTTGTTACAAATTAACTCTTTAGAAAAACATCCCTTCTGTTTTTCTTCAATTGCACATAAAACTTTCAAATTGTTAACGTCTAATAAGATTTGGTGTGATCAATCTATTCTCAAGAAATGTAATGTTTTCCTTCTTCTGCATTTATTGTATTTTTCTCATGTTTGGTATTCTGCTGCTAATTTATGTCTTAACTTGTTGGACAAAAAATTTCAGGTTATCAAATTATTTGTACCTGATCTATATATTAATTTTTGGCACTGTTATTCAATTGATTGTTTTTTGCATTTTTTTTTTATTATCAACATCCTTTGCATTCAGATCTTCCCGGACTATGCCATCCTGTCCGTAGCACTGTGTGTATTTAATTCTAACAGTTTTGGCTTTTTTTATCACAAGGCTCAATACTAAACAGTATTATAGAAGTTTTAATCCAGCTGTGATCAGATTATGAAAATATCTTCCTAATCTCGTATTTAAATCGGTGGAACTATCGAAATTTAAACTTGTTGCAAATGCTTTTCTGTTCAACAAGTTGTCATAAGTAATTTTAAGTTTATATATGTGTTTTCTGTTTTTATTTTGTTGTTGATCTTAGTATATTTCAAAATTTATTTTTATCATTTCTCTTATAATTTATTCATTGGCTCTCTAATTTATTTCCTATCCGTACTGGGCTGCTTTCCATGCTGGAGCCCTTGAGACTTAAAGTCTCATTTTGTAGTTTGTATATGAGTGATCTGTTTTAGTACTATTATTGGCATTGATATATATTATATATATTTTTTTCTATTTCTACTAATGTATAGTTCGTTCGTTAGTTCTCTATCTCGTTTCTGCACTGGGCTGCTTTTCTTGTGGGTGCCCCTAGGCTTGTAGCATCTTGTTTTTCCAACTAGGGTTTTATCAAAACTAGTTACATACACACACACACGCACACACATATATACATGTGTGTATATATATATATATATATATATATATATATATATATATATATATATATATGTATATATATATATATATGTTTATATCTGTATGTATGCATTTGTATGTGTATATATATATATATATATATATATGTATATATATATATATATATATATATATATATATATATATATATATATATATATATATATATATATACAAGGAAAATAAAAATTGCCATTGATCTAAATGTCGAGGAGTTGAAACCAAAATGAATAAAATTATGTTCGAGATTGTAGATTTAGCTTCGTAATTCTATTAATGTTCGAGTTTTACTTCTGATTGTGGTTGGTGCTAATTGTGATAACTGAAATTCGATCCCTTTTCCCGCCTTCCCTTCTTGCACATTCTTTTAAATTTTTTCTTAAATTTTTAGAAGGCTCCTCTAACCGTATATCATTATTTACATCGGTCGGGTTTTTAACGCGATTAATTCCATTAAATTCGTCAGTAATAGTAATTAGATTAATAAGAAAAAAAATTATGTAACCGTTCAAATTCATAAGTTTAATGCAATTCAGGTACTGTTAAATGTCATGACAAATCAGTCTGTCCAAATCTAAAATGGGGAAATTTAATGTCAAATTTAGTTTTGTTGTCATTATGACTCTCCGTAGGGCGGTAGTACCGTCAGTACACCTTAAATTATGCACTGTAGGCAATACTTATGCTTTATACAACTTTCCATCGGCTCCCAGCTGTACTTAACTTTATATTCTTTTGCTTTACCTTTATTCTGCTTCCTTACTTCCATTTTGATGACCAAATTCTAAGTTTTATTTCATAGTGTAACGCTAGGGTTTTGATGTAGATGCACTTAGGCGCTGAATGGCCTCACAGGCCCCATTGCCGGCTATTTAGCATGTAATCAAATATGAATTTTTGTTAAAGGTTTTCTCTGTGAAATTAGACAAATGTACGTATATTAGTTTTGATGATTTTTATCAAAACCATTGTAATAAAGCAAAAAGGTAAATTGAAAGTCGTTTGAAAAAAAAATGTCTAGGGAAAATAGGTAACGTAAGGTAATGAAGATTAATAGGCTTGGGTTTTATTTCCAAGGGTAAGGCCATTACGGAGCCATCACCCAACGTGAGATAATCCCTGACAGCTCTGCGTGAAGGCTCTTTGCATATTACATCCCTTCGTTATGAACCTTAATGCACTGTTGAAACCAGTGTTGTTATCACTGCTGGCTGACGATGGCAGTTCTCTCCCGAAAGGTGATGTTTGAGTATTATTATTATTATTATTATTATTATTATTATTATTATTATTATTACTGTCTATACTATAACCCTTGTTGGAAAAGCAGGATGCTATAAGTCCAACGTCTCCAACAAGGAAAAATAGCCCACTGAGGAAAGAAAATAAGGAAATAAATTAACTACATGAAAAGTAATGAAAAATGAAAATGAAATATTTTAAGAAGAGTAACAGCATTAAAACAGATCTTTCATATATAAACTATAAAAAGAGACTCATGTCATTCTGTTCAACATAAAAGCATTTGCTGCAAGTTTGAACTTTTGAAGTTCAGTCGATTCAACTACACGATTAGGAAGATCATTCCACAACTTGGTCATAGCTGGAATAAAACTTATTGATTACTGTGTATTATTAAGCCTCATGCTGGAGAAGGCAAGATTATTAAAATTAACTGCATACCTAAAATTACGAACAGGATGGTACTGCTCGGAAAGATCTGAATGTAAAGGAGTGTCAGAATTACGAAAAATCTTATGCAACATACATAACGATCTAATTGAACGACGGTGCCAGAGATTAATATGTAGATCAGGAATAAGAAATTTAATAGGCCTCAAGTTCCTGTCCAACAAAGTAAGATGAGAATCAGCAGCTGAAGACCAGCCTGGAGAACAATACTCGAAACAAGATAGAATGAATGAATTAAAACATCTCTTCAGAAAAGATTGATCACCGAAAATCTTGCACGACTTTCCCAATAAGCTAAGGTTTTTGTGAAATTGAAGGAGAGAGACCTAATGTGTTTCTCAAAAGTCAATTTACTGTCGAGAATCACACCTAATATTTTAAAAGAGTCATACAGAGTTAAAGAAACATTATTAATGCTGAGATCTGGGGGGATGAGGAGCCACTGTTTTCGACCTATTACAATCATACTTTGAGTTTTGATAGGATAACGTTCGACGGGACCCATATGTCGGCGATTAATGCAAATGCTCTATGAGTTCGAGAAACCCGAACACTTACTGATAAAGTGGCGTAATAAGCACCAGGATTGTAGGAGACTAATCTCGGAAAAACATGAGCTCTTAATCTCGTGTGATCATATATCTAACCAAGTTTTCTATGCCAACGTAAAGGTGAAATTTTGTCAGATAACCAATAAACTCACGTAGGATATTTTGTTTTATGGTCTTAGTGCTTGGCTAAGGTAAGTCATGTCCACTAAATTAGTTTACTGGGTATTTTTTTATAATCTAAATGTAAACAAACGCTCTTTATTTCAGCAGCATACGCCATAATGCGATTCGAAGGGTCCGCTCATTGGACTCGCTAGGTTTGAGAAAAGTTTCAACAGTGGTAACGTGACTTTAATATGTGTGCGCATCATCTAACGTAAATAGCTGATGCTAATTCTAAATACAGACCAGGCTCAGTGTTCCTTATAATTATTAATTGAGAATCCAGCACTGAAACAATATTGGTCCTATGAAAGTGATGAGTAGATCCGAAGTTCTTAATTATACGGTCAAAAATATTGAAGTATTAAAACACTAACTCCTTAAATATTACTGTTATTATTATATCCCTTTTCAAATTACCTATGTTTGGCATTCGACGTCATACTTAGTTTTTCTATCCTTTTTCTTCCAGAAACTGGTTGTCATTGTGACAGCGTTTTCGTGGCTGTTACTGGACCATGCCTCCTTTCGAATATTCATCGCTCATGGAAAAGGTAAGGGTCAAATTTTTTATTTCAGGTTGAGATAAAGTACGATCTGTCAAGGATCCAAGTTTGATTAGTGGTCATCATATTGTAATCAATTTTATTTTGTTGCCGTTGATCTTAGATTGAATTACATTATTGATTTTTTTAAATGGATTTCGTGATTGGTACAGATACATGTAAAGGTTCTTAAAATTGAATATTATTCATATACATATTTGTAGCACAAACACACCTCCGAAATTTAAAAGTGAACAAATGAAACCGAAAGAGTGGTTTTATATAGTTTTTTTTTTTGGCAATGAGAGATTGAGTTTAATTGCAATTGATTCAACTTTTTATTTTAAAGGTTAGTATTATCTGTAGTGAAACGACAAATTTTTAACTGTGGAACATGTCCCTGGATGCAGTTTTGGTTGTACTATATATAAAAATTTTGTATAGATACCCTTTTTCGGTAGGGTGATAGTGCTGTCGTTGCACCTCTCGCGGTGCATTGTAGGCTTTACTTAATGATATTTGCAGTGGTCTGTCGCCCCCCTAGCTGTTGTATTTGATTTATATCCTGCTACATTATCTCTGTTAGGACCTGATTCCCTTGTTTCCTCTTCCCGTCCAACGTATTCCAGCTTTTACTTCATGGTGCGATTATTTTGTTTTCCCCTCATTTTTAAAATCTCGGAAGTGAACTTTCCTCATTGTTACAAAGTGTTTATGTGTGTGGGGAAATATTATTGTTTATCATTGCATAAAACATTTTTCCACGACATCACCTTCATCTTCCTACACCACGGTGTCACACGAGCTCGTCATTAATATCTTTTATTAATATCTTACTGTCATAAATTACTCTGTACTAAGTGCTTATTATTAATTGCTTATTATTAATTTCTTTCTCTAATAAACTTGCATACAAATTAGCCTAAACTTATGACTTAGATTTAAGTCAACTCTACATAGTTTTATTTAGTGTAAGATTTATTTTCTTATCAACCAAACTTATATCCATGCCCACCTTAGCAATACTATTTGTTATTTTAAAGCTGCTGTTCAAATTCATCCTTACATTTTCATCAAATCCCTAATCTTTTGCTCTTGTTTTAAACCTTGATGACCTTACCACTTTTCTTTTTGTCTTATACTGTATGTATTGGTGTGAGCATGTACCTATGTATGTTATTGAAGAGTGTACCTCAAATTATTAGATTCTTGAAAATAAAATATGTAATTAATAACATTTATGTACGGAAGGATAATGGTACAATAAGTGTAGATTACCTTAATGACAAATAGAAAAAGTTACTTTTTACTATTTCAATACTGCTTGGTTATGCGGCATTGTGTTGCCAATCGTCATTTTACTAACGAAAATGCAAAGACAAATAAAGATTTACTGTATGAGTAACGCTACTACAACATTAGTACCGCCATTGTGATCTTCAGTAACTGCTGTAATTGCAACTCTGTAAGAGATGTCTATTGGTATTTGAATTTATCTATAAACTTTAAATCTTGTTTCACTTGCTATATAATGATTTTAACGAGAAAGCAAGACGGTAGTTATCCATGAAGTTATTCACAGTGGGAATAGCAAAGGATAAAACCCGAATGCAAAAGCTTCCATAACAATGAAACCATTGACTGCTGGCGATCGGAGGTTTACCACTCTGCGTTATTGGTTACAGCAGTCGCACAACCAACAATAGAGCATAAGTTACATCACATTCTCAGGGTAAGCAAAGTGATGTCACATTTTGCTAAGACGAGTTTCTTCTGTTGACCATAACAGGGAACTTTTAGTACTAGTAATCAAACCTTGATGGATAGCTGTCATGAAGAGGAAAATTATGGGTCACAAGCCTCATCTCAAAATAATCGATGGAAATAGAAAGACTGTCAATTTTAGAGCAACGCCGGAAAAAAAAAACGTTACCTTGAATTTGCAATCCCCTGGTTTTTCATTCTGGGGCCTCCAGCCATTATACCACCGTGACACGGGATGCTTATGGCGAGAAAGCTATCTTTGGTAAATAACAACAACAATAATAATAACAGAACTATACTTCCAACTTCAGGTTGTTAGAACATAGACTCACATTTTACTCCTAATGATGCCTGAGATTATTATATACAGACTAATTGAAATCTTAGTGTAAATGAATAAGTATTTTAAAATCCCTCACTCAGTGAAGGAGTCCGAAATTGTACAACCCATGAATTCAACTTTTGACTTTTCCATATACCATTTAAAAATCAGAAAAATTAATTAAAACAAATTCGTCACCTAATCAATTATTGGGCAATAAAACGAGTCAAAGGATGCAATAGAATTTAGCTATGTCAGTCCTTCGCTTAATTAACTTTTAAATCTAGCAGCGAAGAGAGAAAAGAGAGAGAGAGAGAAAGCAAGGGAGGAAAGGTAGTGGCCACATCTGAAAGTTGCCATTGTTGTTCGCAAATAATTAAAATTATGTCATTACTGTTCATTTGGGGAGAATGATTCATTCTCGTGTCATGGTGGTGTAATGGAATGGATGATGAGAGATTTTTTATTTGAAATTTTATTGATTAAAGCATGAAAATAGTGATAAATCAATGGTAAGAGAAAGTGAGATATATTCATCGTAACAAGCGAAGTGATAATCTTTGAGAGAGAGAGAGAGAGAGAGAGAGAGAGAGAGAGAGAGAGAGAGAGAGAGAGAGAGAGAGAGAGAGAGAGAGAGAGAGAGAATGGTTATAATGAAGGAATTTCCTTGGTTGTTGACAATGCTGAATTTTTTAAATAGTAAAGGATTAGAGTTAGTAATAGTAAAGATGATAATAATATTGCCTTAATTTTATGAAATTTTATAAAATTGAAATCAAGAACGGAAAAGTCTGGGTTCTTGGTTCTTGCACAACTTTGACGAACTTTATCTTAAATATATTACAGCTATGGCAAACTATACGAGAAGGAATTACCAACGCTCTCCCCAGATTATATAAACGTCTAAAAAGTCTAGATTCTTTGTTCTTGCACAACTCTGACGAACTTTATCTTAAATATATTGCAGCTTTGGGAAACTAGGAATTACCAACGCTCTTCCCGGATTATATAAAAGTTTAATTTTCGATAAAAGATAAACATTTTCAACTGAAATTATCACCTTTTCCAAAAGAAAATGATAACGTAAGACGGATGAATAAATTTTTCCCCAAATTTTAGAAAAATAATTGTGAGATCCGATGTTGAAAGTCATAAAGATATTTCTTGCGGTTTTTTCATCTGACAATATGAAAAGACATCTTTAACCTTTCACTGAAATTGAAGCAGGAGAAAAGGGAGAAATGGAAAGTGCATAAATGATGTAGCCTACTGCTAAAGTACTCAGCATTCCTCATTCACAAAGATGTACAAGATAGGGACATTAAACTCATAAACTAAGTCTCTCTCTCTCTCTCTCTCTCTCTCTCTCTCTCTCTCTCTCTCTCTCTCTCTATATATATATATATATATATATATATGTGTGTGTATATATATATATATATATATATATATATATATATATATATATATATTTATATATATATATATATAACTTACAGAGATGACGTTTCCAATAAATCAAATGACTTCGCTGTTTTTTCATTAGTGATTTTGTATAAAAAGTGCGACGTAACTATCCCAAATCATTCATCAAAGATAGAATCGTGGAGGCGATCTTAGAAAGAAGAGCATTCGTTGTAACCAATGTCACTCGTTGCCTTAATCTTAGATAAACAAAATATTGGGAATGCAAACCTGATCACGGATATCCTCGGCTGAACAGAGAGAGAGAGAGAGAGAGAGAGAGAGAGAGAGAGAGAGAGAGAGAGAGAGAGAGAGAGAGAAATTCGGTGGATTGGAAATCAAAGTTATAGTGTTGATATTTCAGTGTGGGCAGCCAAGAGGTCGACACCAACTTTAATGAAAGGTTGCGATGAACTTTGTGGACCACTGAATTGAAAACTGTGTTGACGGAGGTACATGTTTTCGTATTTGGAAGGAGGTTTTTACATTCATATACACTGCATTATTTACTTTTGTTTCCCGAAGTCATAAAATCTTTTTAAAGCAGCTTTTATGTTGAAGTTATCATATTTTATTAATTTGGTTTCTTGTGCAATTTTGAATTGTTTCTCGTAATAATTTTTCACTGATCAAATGCAGTTTCAGAAAGAGAATTATCTTGCTGATGTACCAGGAAAACTTGCTTTTTAAGAGTTTAGTTCTTGGATTTGGTTCTGTCAACCACTGGATGCTGATGAGTAAAGCTGAAGTTTCTGGTACATCAGATTTTATTCCCATGGCCACTTTTAGAGTTGTTTTTGCTGAATAGGCTTGCGAACGGGTATTGGGGGAATTTCGAATATTGTTGTTGAGGTAGGTAATGAATAACTACATTTCGTATTCCAAAGTGATGGAAAGGACAAAGTGTAACTGGTTTCACTGCTAATATTGATGTAAATGATGGCTCACTTCGATTGCTTTGGTTTCATATTGTGAGAGAGGGTAGAGAAGACAAGATTTCATGTTGTGCAATAACGCTTGTTTAGTAAAGTCCGAGAGAATTTAGTTTCGTTTTAGGAAATTGTGAAAAATAAATTCGGAACCTCGAAACGATAAGCTGTCGTTTGAACTGAAATAATTCAGTTGAATATTTTATTCACTCTGTAACTAGGTATTGCTAACAGTGCACCTGACACGCATGGAACCTGTTGGTATTACTTAGAGGTCTTGCAGCATCCCGTCGGCCTCTAGTAGCACTCACTCTTTAGTAATATACGATACCTCTATTCCCGCTATTTTTCTTGCTGTCCAACCACTTAACTTTTATGCTTCTGGGTAACCGCTTGGTTTTTCGGTTGCGCTTGGATGCTGAATGGCCTCACAAGCCCCAACACTGAGTTGTATACTCCCAAATCGTAAATCCGTTCTAAAATTAGGTTTTTATGAAAGGAGTAATAGATCTACAACTCGATGTTTACCAATGTAACCGAAACAGTACACTGTATATCTCGCTCCAATGAAGACATCAGTTTCCCTATGCAGATCGGCGAAGGTTATTACTATTAAGGAATAACCATTTGTAATTGCAGACGATACAGTTTTGGTTCATATTAGGAAAATGGTGACTGGTTCATTCTTAAGATTGAAGGATATTTGGCTTCCATGGAATTATAAAGAAAATATGCTATAATATAAAATTCATTTTTTATGAAAATCTAACAAAAGAGAAGATATCTGATTATTTAGTACTAATTCATATTCAGCCTTATATTTCACGAGCATCTCTTTAAGAGGATGTTGAGAAAGCATTGAACAACGCTTGCTTTAATCACGGGACCTGTTGTTGGATCCTCAATTAGAATGTTAATCTCGCATGTTCAATTCAAGTTATGCACCCTGTGTCCAACTAAATGCTCTAATTTTTCAATTCCATGCACAGTCAGTAATTATTTGATTAAGAGAAAGATAATTCAATTCAATGTTCGATAACACCCCATAAAAAAATCCTTTTTAACCCGTCCTGACTTAAATTTTTTATCTTGTTTATTTTTTCCTGGGAATAATGATTAATTGCAACAAAATTATGCAAGTTCGTTTTGTTACAACATTACCACATTTAGCCAATAAAACGGGAATATCTATTTCTAAAGCTTAATTGCGAAAGATGGGAATACAGAGAAAACCGAAGAGAAGAAAATGCTTGCAGATCGTGTTATGTGTTTACTGCTGCTTGTTTGCTGACTTTTATAAATATAAATATATTTTCATGTTCATTCTGTCATGTTGTACTCGTATACAATGCAAAGGTCGAATCCTTCGTCCTTTGACCCAGTTATGTTATTCATATAGTTGTATTAATTCTAAATGTTCTTCAGCATCTCTCCCGTCAAGATGTTTACTTATTGAAGTTATCAGGAAGGCCTTAATGATAATAATAATAATAATAATAATAATAATAATAATAATATTAGTTATTATGATTATTATTATTATTATTATTATTATTATTATCATTATTTTTATTATTATTATGCACCGAAAAATTACGTCTCGGCAAATATAGGAGACCTGAAGAGTTCTTGTGTACCATTTTTAGCTTATTGCTATAATACACTATTCCTTATGGCAATTGACAAGGGCAGAATAAGGATTTGTTTATAGTATAAGTAATTGCATTGTTAAACTAATATACACTAGTAGGGTATTTGACTCCTGATTATTACTATCATTATTTTTATGATCATCATCATTGTAATAAAACTGAGAAAATGAAAAGAAGCGTAAAACCAGGACTGTCACAAAAACATCATTTATAACTTTTTTTTTTTTTTTTTTTTTTTTTTTATTACACAATTTGAATCAAATGAAAACAAACATCGCTGACGACGCACCTCCCTTTAAACCGTCCGGAAGCTTCATGTTTTGTTTGCTGTCTTCCTTGCGTGATTCCGATTTAATAATCTTGCGAGTTCTCACTGTCCCGGAGACATTCATTAAGGCAGAGGTTTTGTTAGTTTTGTTGTATTCTCTTGGGAAGAAGGACGGTCTGTGGTTTTTGTCTTCTCTAAATGTTGCACACTTATCACAGGCAGCATACTCTGATAGTCTTTACAGGCAGCATACTCTGATAGTCTTTAGCAAAATGAGAACTTTTGAAATTGTTTCGGGATGACCATTTGAATAGACATTAATACTTCTGATACGACACACTCGTGAACACGCACACTGGCAAGTTATATATACAGTAATATAATATAGAACAAACGTCAACCTAGTGTACAGTGTATATATATATATATATATATATATATATATATATATATATATATATATATATATATATATATATATATGGGTCTGTTTATGGTCTTCCTATTCTAGTTCACACCCACACACTTTCTTCGTTCCCCAATCCATCGTCTTCTCTTCCTTCCCCTGCTTCGTTTGCAATATCTAAGGACCTTACTAAAGCTTTAGAACATAAGCTATTCACAACTCAGGGAGCTAGGAAAAGAGTAATGATGGAAATAACACTAAGAGACAGAAAAAGAGCAACATGGAAACGAGAGCAAACTAAAGTAGAGGACATTCAAGTAAAAGAAATGGACATGGGTAGGACATACAGTTTTATGAGAAAGCCAAATAGTAGATGGATATCAAAAATAACAGAATGGGTGTACATATATATATATATATATATATATATATATATATATATATATATATATATGTGTATATATATGTATATATATATGTGTGTGTGTATATATATATGTATATATATATATATATATATATATATATATATATATATATATATTATATTATATATTTCTTTCCTCTCACGCTCAGGTTACCTCTGAGATACCCTCTGAAACCACAACGGGTTGTAGTTAAGAAAGGGAAGGGGTGGGAAAGGTTGAATTTGTGTCCATTCGTGTCCGTGTCTTTACATAGCTTAATAGTTAGACGTCATTTATGACAGCTTGGGCACACTAGTCTATATATATATATATATATATATATATATATATATATATATATATATATATATATATATATATATATATATATCACTAACACTCATGATTTTAATCGATGTAAATATCAACCACAATGGTATTTAGTACCAAATTTTACCTTGGGAATATATATCCACTGGAATTCATTTATGGTAATAACTCCTGGCTGGGCAGAGATTCGAACTCGTGCCACTCAGCCGAAACCATGTCTGCAAGGACTCTACCAACTGAGCTATCAGAGAAATATAAGGTTATTACAAGTCACCGTACATATTACCGTCGAATTCAGGATTCTGTTCTTAGACTTGAAATGAACCCATCTCCACCATGATAGCTGAATTGTGAGTTTGCAACACTAAAAAAATTTAATTGTCGACAGATTAGAATCTACCCCAATTAAATCTTTTCGACTCGCCAATTAATGCATATTAATTGATAATTTAACTGAATAGCCAATTGTAATTAAAGTGAGTTAAAGGAAAAGTATCATCTTTTATGACAATCCACTAAGATTTAGGTAATATTTAGAAGTTTCTTTATGATGTTTCGGGTTTTATTGCTGTAGCATTATTCACCTACATTATTACTTGAAATAGATTCTGTTCTGTAAAAGCAGGATGAAATTACGGTTGCTTGAGGTATAATTGGATATCACCTGTTTTTCAACTTTCACTTATCAGTCTCGAGATTAATATCCTCCTGGAAGTTAATTCTTTCAAGTTCATGATTGAAAAAAAAAAAAAAAAAAACCATTCCATTCAGTTGTGGGGATCCATTGGCGCTGAAGAGTCGTGTCCTTCTCAAGAAAATCTTTTCTTTCTAAACTGGATTCAAATTCAGAAAAAAAAAGAAATCCATTGCATTCAGTTGTAGGGATCCATTGGCGCTGAAGAGTCGTGTCCTTCTCAAGAAAAACTTTTCGGTGCTATTATAGTATGCTATCTACCGCCGATTTTGCTATCTACCACCCCTCTCTGAAATTTTGGAATTGGTTTATTATTTTGTTTATGAGACCCCAATTAACACTATTTTACAATTAACTGGGAAATCACCTAATACTGTCACTGATTGGTTTAATATGTGTCTGGAAGTGTGTAGTGTGGTGGTTTCAATTGGAAAGTTCTGAGAAAAGGCGAAGATGTATTTCCAGCTTTCTTGAATGATGTAAG
>NC_090749.1:57785478-57830478 GCF_036898095.1 Palaemon carinicauda
TCTATTATCTTTTAATGTATGAAAGGCATACACTCATGAATGAATTTGGTTTTTAAAATATTCTTGGTCATATTACTAGATTTTTAACAACTTGAATTATTATAAATGACCTCACCAGTCCCAATGCCTGGCCTCTGGCCTAAATATTATAATCCAAAGGCGTTACTTTGGGCTCTGCTGCCTCCCCGTGAACTCTGGCTGCTCTCACTTCAGTCTTTTTATTTACCTCTGCTCCATCTTCTTTACATCCGTTTTGCCAAACAACTTCTTTAAACTTCCTCTTCATTTTGAAACCGCGAGGCCTCTCGTAGTCACACCTCAGTGCTGAATGGTCTCCTTGGCCCAGCGTCCGGCCAAACCAAGAGCAGCATTCATCCTTCTCGTTAGCGATCATAAGTAACTTCATCATCCTTTGAACCATCCTCTCTTTTAGACACAGCCAGGATTTTCGTGACCTTACTGGATAAATCAGTAAATCAATTAGTCGTCACCTAAAGGCCATTTCCTCTCTTGTCTTTTCTTGTAATGACCTTGCTGGATTGTAGTAATAGTATCAGGTAAATTCAGATAGCCTTATGCCAGTAGGGGAGCCTTAACCTGGCGAAACTAATAATCTGGATTGTGTACAACCTATGTCCTTGACATAAGAAATAACATTTATTTGAATCTTTCCTTCACACTTGACTACTAAAATTATAAACATAAGCAAATAGAGGTCTAAAGTAGTTCGTCCCTTAACCGAAATTTATCCCTAAACTTAGTAGTTCACTTTATAAATTCTGCATAACTGAAATGAAAGATAAATAATCAGCATAGTCCTTTATGGAAATTGTCAATAATGTTAATAGCTTCCGTAACTATTGAGAGACTTGAGTGACTGGACTTTTAAGATGTAGACTGTCTTCTTTACACAGATTCTCTATTGAAGTGTGCTCAACTGGAAATAGGATATCAGAAGAAAACTAACAGGGCCATAATTTATCACAGAACCAATCGCCCCTCCTCCCTCCAAAAAGTTTTTTTTTTCCGTGAGAATAGGAATGCAGTATATATATATATATATATATATATATATATATATATATATATATATATATATATATATATATATATATATATATACACACACACAGTTACTTGGGAGTTTGTTTAGAGTAATCTACTTCATGTTTAACGTTCTAACCTTTTTTAACACTACCTTTTTCATCTTATCCTCATTCGACATCTCAAGTAATTGTTTTTTCATTTTTTAGACGTGTACCCAACAGAAATATGTAGACTTTTTCATAGGGAGTAGGACACGTTTTTAAGTAAAAATTCTTTGAAATATTAATAAGTAACATTAGAAAGCAGATTTTTTTTTTCAATGAACTCAAATATCTGGAGTTTCTTGCGAGTGATGTAGTTTTCTTATGCCACTTCTTTCTTCAGTTTGGTCAATTTCTTCTTTACCTCTGAGGCTGATTAACTGACCTAAATGTTTAAAGCTACCACTGGAGTCAGTATGGAATTATGATAGAGTTCAATTTGTTATTTCCTAGACCAATCTAGCTCAAATCCCAAATAAGACGAGATGTTTTGGTATAGATAACGTTCGTTGCCTCCAAACATATCTTGAATTTACCATTCAAGCCTTATCTGGTTATTTTTATGCATGCAGTAATTAGTCTTTGTTATATTTATAGACAATAACTAAGCCTCCTGATGTTAAAAGCCTAGTTGTATACATGAAAACCATTGCCTTAGGCGTAGAGTGTATGTTTTGATTTTTAACGTACATTTGAAGTGCCATCACTGACATAAAGCATAAGTCTTCTAAGTGTATAGACTCTTAATAATGGTAATCGGCTTGGTTTCCTTTCTTCTCCATTTTTCTTCCTCTGAGGCTCCTCCGAGGCAAAACCTCACTCATTTTTCTTCCACCATAGTTTTATTGAAAAAAGAAAATATGTGATAATCATGAGGGCAGCAATATCATCTTAAAAAGGAACATGTCTGTTAATACCTTCTGGAACCACTTTGCAATTGGGAAGAACATCATAACTCGTAGTCTGGGACAGAAGGCTATTTTGAATCCGCATAAGTTACCCTAACTTCCCCATTAATCTCTAGGTATATGGACTATTGCTGTTTCCAAAAGCGGGTTCAACGACAATTAGTGCCGTAACCCCAAATGAGGGTACGCACTTCGCATCAATTGGAGCTGGCTCTGAAATGTTCATAGTCAATACTTATTGCGCATGTATTTGGTTTTTGTTTAATTTGGTTAGTCTTGTTTCCTAGCTTGATGTTACTTGTTTAAGTATATACCACGTTCACCGTAATGGTTGTATGTACGTTGAAAGTATTGAAAGCCGTGATTCTGATTAATATCGTGGTTAACATCACTATTAATTTTTATGCGGTTCATTGAATTATCTGCAATATTCAGGAAATGCAACTACCACGCCATTACTTTTCGCTACTATTATTTTATGGTCAAATTCAATAGGTCAGGAATAAATGCAAAATGTGAAAGACAAAGAGCAGATATAATAGGTCGGTTCTCTCTCTCTCTCTCTCTCTCTCTCTCTCTCTCTCTCTCTCTCTCTCTCTCTCTCTCTCTCTCGATGAGAGCCTATTTTTTATTTGTGCTGATGAACAGAGTTTGTTATTCCTGCTTCAGAAGTGGGGGAAAGGCATCGATTATATTGGCATGACTTGAAGAATGTGTTGACTTTTTTTTTTTTTTCTTTGCAAAAGGGTCACGGCCGTGATCCAGACTGCATATGAATTTCAAACTAACTCGCAGTGGAAACTAACAAGGTGATTTAATGAAAAGGTCAAGGTAGAATTTTGGCAACTGAATTAGGTCAAAGTTAAAGGGGGAAGTGGTATATAAAATTTGGTCTTGATTTTCGTGTGATCAACGTTTATGTTAATACATAGCGTTTGGTAGTCGGAATATAGGTAGGCTACATGCCTACCAGGAAATGCAAGTGTTTACCTTTCCAGGTACGTGGTGTATTGTACAGCTAGAATACAATGAATAATACATTATTGTCATGAATATGCACTTTTTTAAGGGAGCTCTAATGCCGCTAACTTGCATAGAAATGTTATTCAGAACACACTTACTATACATACAAGTCCTTTACACACACAAACATATATATATATATATATATATATATATATAAATATATATATATATATATATATAAACATATATATATATATATATAAATATATATATATATATATATATAAATATATATATATATATATATAAATATATATATATATATATAATATATAAATATATATATATATATATATATATAGTATAATGAAAAATATCATCATCATCATCTACGCCCATTGACGCAAAGGGCCTCTTAGATTTCGCCAGTCGTCTCCATCTTGAGCTATTAAATCACTACTTCTCCATTCATCATCTACTTAACGCTTCATAGTCCTCATCAATGTAGGCCTGGGTCTTCCAACTCTTCTAGTGCCTTGTGGACCCCAGTCGAAATTCTAGTGAACTAATCTCTCTTGGGTAGTGTGAAGAGCATGACCAACCCATCTCCATTTACCACTCACCATAATCTCATTCATATATGGCAATCGAGTAATCTCACTTATAGTTTCATTTCTAATCCTGTCCTGCCATTTACCTCCCAGTATTTTTCTGAGAGCTTTGTTTTCAGATCTACAAAATCTGTTGTAACACTGATCTCACTAAACTGATATATAACCTAATTTTTTATATGTAATTTCAGGTGATTTGAGTTCCAAACTTTACTTAACCTAGCCATTGTCTGATTTGCTTTTGACAATCTTTCATTAAAATCAAATTCTAAAGATTCTGTATCAGAGATCATAGTTCCTAAATATTTAAATGATTCCACCTCGTTAATCCTTTCTCCTTCCAATGATATTTCATATTCCATTGCATATTCCGTTCCCATCATCTCAGTCTTTCTTCTATTCATCTTGAGCCCCACCTCATGTGATATTTCATGCATTCTGGTAAGGAAGCTTTGCAAGTCCTGTGGAGCTTTGCTTATAAGGACAAAATAGGTGACAACACATTCCTTTGGTGTACTCCACTGTTCACTGGAAATTCATTTGATAGGACTCCTCTTACATTAAGTATACACTGTAACTATGCTCATGAACAGACAATAAAATTTACATATTTAAGAGGAGCTCCTTAATAACACAGGACTCTCCACAAACTTGGTCGGTGCACACTGTCAAAGGCTTTTTTCATAGTCCACAAATGCCATCAAAAAGTGGGTTTCCATATTCTACACATTGCTATACAACATTTCTTAAAATGAAAATTTGGTCAGTATAACTTCTACCCTGTCTAAATCCTGCTTTTTCATCCCTCAGCTTTTCATCAATCTTTCTCTAGTCTCTTTAGAATGAGTATTATATAATATAAAGCAGAATTTTATATATATACACACACATATATATATATATATATGTATATATATATATGTATATATATATATATATGTATATATATATATATATATATATATATATATATATATATATATATATCGATAGGTAGATATATATGTGTCTGTAATAAATAATGTTAGAACGGAAGAGCATTTTATTCGGGTGTAGTCTCCACTGTATATCAAATTAGTTAATTAATGCCAGCAATTAAGGTATGAAGTGTTCACTTAGGTCCAGTTCAACCTCAGAGAGTCTGCATGTCCGTCTTTTTTAGAGGTTTAAAGGGCGCTCATGAATCGCAGAGGCAAGGGACTGTGACATTTCCCTATCAAGCATGACAATGCCTTAGAGACTGACCATTTATACGTATGATCTGCACCCAAGCCCCCTCTCCATGCAAGCTAGGACCAAGTAGGGCCTGGCAATGGATGCTGATGACTCAGCATAGACCTATAGGCTCCCCCCCCCAACCCCCCATCGTTAGCTCACAAGGATGGTGAGGTTGCAGCGACCAAAGAAACAGTCTAGTTTGAGCGGGACTCGAACCCCAGTCTGGCGTTCACCAGTCAGGAACGTTACCACATCGTCTACCATAACCCTTAAGATAGGATTTAGAAAGATAGGATAGATCTTATCCAGTTTTCATGAGTATTACGTCAGATTCACTTTGTTACTCATCTTAATGAGTATATGACGTTTGAAACAAGGTGCACTGAACTAACGTGAATGATATTCAATGCCTCCAGGTGTATAGTGTGGCTGGGGCTATTTGAATGACGAAAACTTGCGTATTCTCTCTGCTCAGATCTTACGGATTGTAGGTAACCGATTTTTCTCTGGAAAATTCTTATGCTAATGAAACCAACCAACAGAAGGATTGCATACTTTGTAGTGTCATAATAATCTATCTAATGTGAAATTTTGCTTTGCTAATTCGTTGAAATTATGCCCTCGTCTACCTCAAGATGTAGCAGACTCCGTTTAGAATACTCTACTTGACGGCCAAAAAGCAACGAAGAATTTTATGAAAGGGATACGATTAAGGTTATTAAGGAATGAGGGAGTGTTAAATGCTGTTGGGAAGATGAATAATCGTATTATAATAAAGGGTAAATGCAACAAGGGTAGGGATGCGATGAGACTAGGGCGAAGATAAGTACTCAATATGACATTGGGGTAAAAAGATGAATATTGCGGAATAGGGCAATTATGAGTGAATGATTTTGAGAATATGCGTCAAATAAGATTTTAGTAGATTTGGTATAAGGAATAATCATGAGATTGAGGAAAAAGTAGTTGAGATTGGATTAGAAATGAAGCGAAGTTCTTGGAAATTATTTGTAAATGTACATTTATTTGATGGAGTGGCTCTGTGTTAGTTCTAACATATGAAGTGTTAACATATGGTGAATTTAATAATTATAAATCGTAAGCGAAAATAGTTATGAGATAAAAATAATCAACATAGATTGAGAAAGAGATACGATGAAAGGAAAAGTTATGTAATCACTAAAGGGGAATTCAATCCTCTGCGCATTATTTCTTCATTATTCTACTAAACATCTTTATATTTTCTGCCCTTCTTTTTCGCTCTTTTACTACATCCATCTTCACTTCATTTCCAGGATCTATTGCTCTCCTTTAGGGAATTCATCAAGAGCATTTCTTTTACTAATATCCGTGTTGCGATCTCTGATGGATTATTTGAGAGAAAATGATAAAGAAAATTTGATTAAGGTGTTTTGAGAAAATTGGAAGCCCTAATATCCTGAAAGGAAAGTTACAGATGTGTGTCCATTGTACTCCATTCTCTCATGCTATAAAATTTGATGCTCTTATGGTCTCTAATCAAGATTCACGTTAAGCGGAGAGCCTCTTTGGACGTTGTCGAGCATTTCTGTGAAGATTCCGTATTTGGAATCGCAAATTTTATTGGGTTTTATGAATCAGAGATCTTTGCTAATTGTGTTATTAATTCATGATGGAATTCTTCTCCAGGATTTGATCAAGAATGATATTCTAATTTATCATAATATTATCTAAATCAGGGGTTGCCAACTTGGGGCACATGTACCTCCAGTTGTGCATTTTTACTATTCATGGGTACATTGGATCGGAGAGAATAGACGAAGATTGAATAACAGATTTATATCACAATATCAGTATCATGGTTTCTCTTTTTATATCAAGGGGCACAGAAGAACAAAAAGGTTGGGAACCTCTGATCTAGATGATGTAGGAAATTGATGGAAAACGATAGTTGTCTTTAAGGGATTAATACATTGACCCTCTGTCGATGAAACATTAATTTTCTGTATTTTCTTTCATAGATATGTTTCTTTTCTTAATAGCTTAATTTTGAATTGCTCCTCAGTAGAACAACAGTAGACAGCATCTTCAAAATTGATGTTGCTTTAGTTCCTTCGTGTTTACTCCTTGTTTCCTATCAACATACTTTGGATTGATTGTGTAGCTGAAAAACATCTTACAAACTAGTCAAGCAAAGTTTAGGTCGGTAGAAACAAAAGAGGGACAGACGTATTACACACACACACACACACACACACACACACATATATATATATATATATATATATATATATATATTATATATATATATGTATCCATGGATATATATGTATATATATATATGTATATGTATATATATATATATATATATATATATATATATAATACATACATGTACACATATATACATATATACATACATATATATGTATATATATACTGTATATATATTTATGTATTTATTTATTTATTTACTATACTGTAAGAAGGATTCTTATATTCAATATTGTTGATTTCCCTCTGTGATTTTAATGAAAGTTTTACTTGACTTAATGGTTAGATTTGTTTTGTGAATACATTGCATTATTTATTAACAAGAGCTGTTCCCATGTTTTGTGAATAAGAGATATCCTGACATGGAATTCAATGAATACTTAATTTCTTGCTAGTATATTATTGATGAAAAATATATTACAACTCAAACCAGTTTGAAATGAATATTGGACATCAATTGATACATTTCTAACGAGGACGAGGATGTAATATATATTCTATAGTTCCAGGGAATATATTCACCGAAGACATATTTTTATTTGGTTATCAAAAAAAAAAAAAACTTATTTTCAACTTGGTTATCCTCACGAGATGCTCCTTCTTTGGATGTACAAGATATAAACAATATCGAGTAAATGGAAAAGTTGAATTCTTTATTCCTGAATATGTTCAACTTTTACCAAAATATTTTCCACGGAACAGTCGTTAAAAAGCGTTTTTGGCGATGATTATGAGTAGATTAGGTGTTTTTTTTTTTTTTTTTTTTTTTTTTTTTTTTTTTTTTTTTTTGGTGTGTGTGTGAATGAAATATTTCAGGCACACGTTTCATAGTTCATACTTAAAATGACTTGTTAGGGACTCAAACGTGTTAAAGGGAGAACATAATGTTATGGAGAAATGTATTTCTACTGAAGCACGTAGATCATTGAACCAAAAGTCTTCGCTTAGGGAAATTATCAAAATCTGTATTATATTGGGATCTTTTCATATTTTGCAATATATATATATATATATATATATATATATATATATATATATATATATATATATATATATATGTATGTATGCATGTATGTATATATGTATGTATATATATATATATATTCGTGATACCACACTATTTTTCCTTTTATTTTTGAGAGGCCAGTTAGTTATGTAGTGGCGATCTTTCTCCCTCCCCGGCTGTCACGCGCAAGTCTCACATCACTTTAAACTTGATGTGTGACTTATTTAATCTGTTGTATTTGCTAACATTTTGTACATCCCGTTTTGTGTATGTTGTTGGTATTTGCAGCTTCACAAAAACAAAATATTATTTTTCCAATGTTTCAATTTTTTGGTGCAGTTCTTGTCTTTCCAGTGTCTGGAAACGGTCCCTTTTACGTTTGTAGATGGTGACAATGTCTGAGACAAGCCACTTATGGGGGACTTCTTCCATGTTCCAAATAGAGAGAATAAGGTTGTGGAGATGTTGATGGAGTAAGTAGCCCCCCTCCTTGAATAGTTCAGCTGGTAGACCATCAGGGCCGGGGCTTTTGTTGTTTTTCATGGGCCTGATGGCTTGTATAGTTTCTGGGAAAGTGGGGTTGGTATCTAGGATTTCTGAGTGAGGGACATCAGGGATGTTGTTGAGGATATTAGGCTCTACAGGATTTCGTTGGTTAAGGATCAAGCTGAAATGTTGTGCCCAGCGATCTATTATCTCCTGTTTGTTTTTTAGGAGGTTTCCTTCTAGAGAGCGAACAGGAGTTATACTACTTTTTGTTGGGCCATATAAAATTTTAATAGAGTTGTAGAGACCATGTTGATCATTTGCATTTGCGTATTTTTGAGTTTCTTTTGCACGGTCATTCCACCAGTTATTTTCCATGTCTCTGAGTATTTCCTGCACTTATGATCTTAGCTGTTGGAAGTTTTCTTTGAGAGCTACAGAAGTAGGTTGTGAGAGCTATGCATCGTGCGCTTTATTTTTTTCTGTGATTAGGTCATGTATACCATCAGCGTTGTTATCAAACCAATCTTGATCCTTATGCTCAGAACACAACCTAGTCACCACCAACACCCTTTTTCAGCTCAAAAACAAGCACAAAACTTCGTGGATGCACCCAAGGTCAAAACACTGGCACTTGATGGACTATGTCATAATAAAAAAGCGAGACCAGCAAGATGCCGTCCAGACCCGTGCAATGAGAGGTGCCGAGTGCCACACAGATCACAATCTAATACATTCTAAGCTCAAGTTAACCATCCGTCCTCTTCTTTCTCGCAAACCTCCCTCAAAGAAATTAAACATTCCTGCTCTGAAAGACACCTCTACTCGGAACAACTACCGTCACGGGATAGCAAGAAAGCTGGCTGAGATCCCTAACATTGATCCAAACAACATCGACAATGAGCTTGACTCTGAGTGGACAAAACTGAAAACTATAATTCAGGAAAATGCAGAAGAAACCCTTGGCTTCTCCACACGACCACCTACATAGACAACCCCTCGCTTACTCCCCAACCAACGACCTCTCCAGCCACTTCATGACGACCATCGGTTACAGTTATACTACTATTACTCCAAACTCAGGGGTGCTGCCAAGACACGTGCGAATGGTTGTCAGTAGCCAATAAAAGAAAAAAAAAAGCGTAAGTAGGCCATCGCTTGCGGCGGTGGCCTCCCCTGTCGCTAATCTTTTCTTTTTACATGACGTAAGTATGGGCGTGCAATTTTTGGTAGACACAGGTGCTTACCGTTTTCTTCTGCCAAGGCCACTCTCCAGGACACGATGTATTCAGTCTAGGTTTGCCGACATCTGTCTGGTACCTGCTAACGGATCTGCGATACCCACTCACGATTATGAAACCCTCACATTATTGTTTGGAAGTGCTAAATATATTTGGAAGTTTCTCGTTGAGGACGTCACATTGCCAATCCTCGGGGCCGACTTCCTGTCACACTTCCACCTACTGGTCGACTTAACTCACCGACAGTTACTATTAGATTCAGGGCCTCTGTAACACGGTTTTTTCGCAATAATTCTTTATCTATGAATTTCATGAATATAACGCTTCTTCAGAATGCACATTATATCTACACATAAATTTTGACTATATTCTGCATTACGTAGGTTGAATAAAATTGGTACTTATAATAGTAAAAGTGACGTTTTTTGAAGACGGGCCAACTTACTCAGAGAAAAGGTTTCGAACGCACTCGTTACGTACCTTATGACGGCATTTCTTCCCTCTTTCTCGATCGATGATTGGCTATACGTTACGAAGGCTATACTTCTGCCAACAATGACACAAAAGTTTAAATAAAAGCAAAGCAGTACACCTTTATGAACTCTGAAACCTCTCCACTGATAATTGTCATAATGAACAAACCAACAAAATATGTTAATAAATACAAAAACACTTCGATTATTAGTCTAACTCCCAAAATAAGTTTCTTAAGAAATTACAGTCTACTTTATAGGTCACAATCAGATAGACAAGGTGTAGGGAATAGTTGGTAATTTTCAAAAACGTAGTAGACAAGCTTGATTTGATAACTGCTATATCCAATGTCAAGCAATTTTTATTTATTGTCTATCTACCTACCTACCTATTTACTAAAAAAAGAAAAAAAAAATAGCCAGTACCGTATTTTGGCTTTAAACCTTCACCAATAATTATCGTCAGAATGATGACTTCATGAGGCTCCACCCACTTTGGTCTCGTTATAATTCAGGATAACACTGAAGGCTATCATGGGCCTTGTTGGATCAGCAAATTTAAATTCTGGCTATAAAAACTCATTTCTCGAGTAGTTGTCAGAAGTGCTAAATGATCCTCAAGGATTCCAGCAGTTGGCCTAAACGTTTAATTCATGTATACTACTGTTGCGGCACTACTGCTACAGTAGTATTACTACGCTAGCACAGATACCCCACCCACATTTATGTATCGTTCCGCCATTCATAAAGTCTTTGTCATGTTTTTTCACTGTGCAATAAGCCATGGCCTCCTCAGAAATTAAGTTTAACATTAGATGATAGGTTATTTCATTAAGCTGACAAATTATGGCAACTGGGAATGTTATTGCCGATGTTGAAACTAAAGATAAAGTATGGTATCATTCCTTCATTGCATTATCATCTTTACTACTATTTGTTTTGCTACATGTAGTAATTATTTTAAAGGATAAATTAATTATGTTCACTTTACTTCTATAAATTCCCATTAGATGTACAAATAAAACTCCTAAAACTATTCATGATTTATTTACAAAATGCAGTCATGCCCAAAACATAGCCAACACGGTCGTACGGCCTAAGAATAAGAAAAAAAAATATATCGGATGATCCGTTGGTCTGATGGAGAGTTTAGCACAAAATTCTTATTTTAACAAAAATAGTTATATAAAGACTGTTTACATACAATCTCTCTCTTTCTCTCTCTCTCTCTCTCTCTCTCTCTCTCTCTCTTGGTGGCATAGTGAATAGTTAATGGAAATGTTCAAAAGTCTGAATGACATTACAAGTATTATAATCATGTTACGCTAAATACAAATCAGACCATAGACATTGGATTTTAACTAGAAACTGAATGATTACCTATTCAGGCTATAGTAAATATGGCTGCGGCCTTTCTCTTGACTGTATAAAGTTGCAAGTCGTAAGGCAAATGCAGTTTTGCAACCACGGGGTCAATTCCAAATCCTGCTAGCCATTCTTGACTGTTATGGGTTCCAAAGCCGATGGAACAAGGGGAATGGGTGTCTGGTGGATGGGCGGGGCAAAATTTTGTCAAAAGGTGTTTACATTGCTTACGTAATGAATGTTTTCGACTCTTGGCTCGTTATCACTGGCCATGGCGTCGGCTAGATCATTTTTACTCTATAAAAATTAAAACTATCGGGTTTAGGTTATTGATAATGCTGACAAAATTTGTGTGTGGTTGTAAAATATACATATGTCAACTTTCAGCTACATCCGATGAATTGATAAGGAGCAAAGTCCAAAAAACCGTGTTACAGAGGCCCGGAATCTCATAGTAGTCAATGTGTATTTGTACTCCTCGACGCCTCTCCAACCCATCCCCTCCGACCTCGCTCTCCACATCAGCGCACCCACGGATGCCTACCCCCACCTCCTCACATCATGCCCAGAAATTTTCCCCCAGAACTTTGTCAAACGGCCACAGTTCCTGCGAAAGACGGTATTTATCTCCACATCGAGAGGACGGGGCCCCAGTGTTCGCCAGATTCAGATGTAGGGCACCGGATCGTTTGGCAGCCTCTAAATAAGCTTTTGCCAAAATAGAAGAAATGGGCCTTTACCAAAGGGCCTCAAACCCTTGGTCGTCACCCTTGCACATCATCCTGAAGAAAGATGGCTCTCTGCGTCCGTGTGGCGATTACTGGCTGTGGAACATGCAGACAGAACTAGATCACTACCCCTTACCAAACATCGCCGACGGAACCTCCTACATGCACAAAGCGAAGGTTTTCTCCACATTCAACCTCCTTAAGAGATAGTATCAGATGCCAGTGTACCCAGAAGACATCCCCAAAACTGCCATCACCACCCCATTCGGTACATACATCTTCAATTACTCTTGGTTCAGCCACTTGTATCAATCTGTTTGAATTTTTCTGACCTTCTTTGACGGAAACTGTCATTATAAAAGCTCGCTGTTTATGGAAATAAAATCAGTTACATTCACACCGCTTATCTGTTCATACCTAACTGGTGCCTCAGCACAGTACGATCGTAGGTAATAAACCAGTGGGTCTTTGGGAATGGCATTCAGGTGTCTAGTCCGAAAATAGTTCCCGTAATATAACTTCCCTTTCTCTATTCCTCCGAACTGTATTTTTTAAGAAAGTTATCTGCCGAGCATTCTATTTATATCCACTTTTAAACTTATTTTTTACCCCTATTCCGGCTTACTTTCTTCCTCCTTGCTTTACAATCTATAACTTTTACTTACTTTATATTGCAATTGCTTGGTTTTTCCTTAGTTCCGCCTTGGCTTTGAATGTCCTTCCCGGCCTCATTGCTTGGCTGCATGGCCCAAATTCCATAAATACTTCCTTCACATTATAAAGTTTTATATATTTGGTAACTGACTGTCTCGTCGTTTATTTTCTTTGCGTCCACCTCATCCAACAAGAATTTATAATAGTATTGACAGTCTTACCTGACCACAAACAAAGTTACGCTCAGATTGTTTTTCAGTTGACTTTCTGATTTCTGAAATATTCGAATCGCGATATGGTGTAAGAGCAGATGTGATAAGAACTTAATATTACAACTAATTCTACCTTTACTCTTTTTAGTTACAGTCTTTATCATTGATAGTTATAATAATTGTGAATAGAATATAAAGGAGTTCACATGCTCTCATAAGTTTGATTTTAAGTGGTTTTAAACTATCTTTATTTACTTTTGGATAATGCACTCATTGAAGACAGTTCATTCACAAATATATCATTGTTAGATATTGTGGTAATGGCAGAGAGAGAGAGAGAGAGAGAGAGAGAGAGAGAGAGAGAGAGAGAGAGAGAGAGAGAGAGAGAGAGAAATATTTCTCAGAATTTGTTTTTGTGAACATTATTTCGTTCTCTGTAGGCGTGAAATAATTTCATTCACGTTGAGCGTTTTCGTGGCTTTCAATTTTTTTTGTTTGGAAGCGCTTGCCAGGGTTTCATGCAGCTGCCAAAAATTTTGAACTTTTTTTTTTCCTAAAAGGGACTCACATCTTTTACCAGTTTCTGTTGGTCTTCATGTGTTGCTCTATTATATTCTTTACAATGTAATTTACCTAGATATACTTATAGGTCTCTCTGCTGAGTTATGGAGAGAGAGAGAGAGAGAGAGAGAGAGAGAGAGAGAGAGAGAGAGAGAGAGAGAGAGAGAGAGAGAGAGAGAGAGACACCAACAAGAGTTATAGTGGAGAAAGTGTATGAGAAAGGGCGTGAAATGGAATATGCCAGTTTCAGGGTTAGAATTTTAAATATTTTGTGTAGTTTAAAGGGACATGACCCCTAGGTCGGTGATGAAAATTTTCCATTGAAATTTGCATTTTCGATTTTAGACTATAAGATATGCACAAGAAATCAAGTGTTGAATGGTATAGAGATGTAGATCTATTCGGAAGCTAAATGTGAAAATAGTACTGTAATGGATATGCTTTAATCTTGCTTAAAAAACTAATGAATATGATCATCAAGGGTAAACCTATGTTTAAGGTCTACTATGGCTTACGTAAGGGAAGTGTTTATTATGCAGCCCTTGGCAGAGCATTTGCCACAGCCTAAGAGTTAACCCTTGTACCCCGAGTATAAAGTGCTTATTGATGAGTTTGGGTGTTTATGTTTATGGTACATACGCGCTCTCACACTCGCTTAAGGTGTATTAATGTTATTTCGTATATTACGCAATCATAAAACCTTGAACACTTTTATATTTGCCGCTATAAACTGGGTTTGTTCCTAAAGAATATATTTTGCTACTTTCTCAGCAATTCTTCAGGAAGAGGTTGCCGCCCCAGGCCATATTTCTCGGTCTCCGCAGACGTTGATGCACATTTATAGCCGAGTGAATTTGTGGGTGGTAGGCCAGAAACGATCCATGAATCAAGTGAACGTGAGTCAAGCCCAACTACATTCAACCACTGTGCTAAGATGAAATACAAAGTAGGCCTCCTTCAACCTACAGGATGCTAGATTAACATATAAAGTTTGCAGAAGTTAGAATAATATGGCTCACCGGCATAGATTACATTCAATAAACACACATCACTCAAAATACGCGGATAAAAGTTGCACTTTATCAAGCTAAAACATCTTCCTCACGATCGAATACTGTATACAGTACACTTTATATTATTACCTCCAAGTGATCCGGAATTTTCTGAAATGCTTAACTGTACAGTATGTGTGTTATATACTGTATTAAAAAGTAGAAAATGTTTCTTACAAACATTAATGAAATACAAAATAAAGACTATCTATGGTAAACGTAAAATATGGTGACCTATTTGAGGTTCTAGTTCCGTTCGTACTCGTTAGTTCCTTTAGTGGCTGTAACCTCACCACCCTTGTGAGCTAAGCATGGTGGGTTTGGGAGAGCCTATAGGTCTATCTGCTGAGTCATCGGCAACCATTGCCTGGCCCTCCTTAGTCCTAGCTTGGGTGGAGAAGGGCTTGAGCGCTGTTCATATGTATATATGGGCATTCTCTAGGGCAGTGTCACTGTCCCTTGCCTCTGCCATTAATGAGCGGACTTTAAACCTTTAAATGCTCATGCGTGGACCCCTACTGCAAAGCTCTAATTTATCCTTTTCATTTTATATTGAATTGGACTTTACAAATTACACTATTGTAAGGCAGACTAGCCACTGTACTTTCAGTACCAGTTCCAGAGCTTGTAGTGCTGCGTGTGTGTGTATGCATACAGAATATAAACAAAATAAGATTTTGAATAGCTAGTGACATGAAAGGTTAAAATGATTTCATCTACCACGTTCAGCCTCTCTCTCTCTCTCTCTCTCTCTCTCTCTCTGATGAAGAAAATTTTCTACAATTGGAAAATAATTTGCAGAAAAATCAATTAATGAAATTAAGATACACGAGTCACGTTCATCAACTCTCATAAAACAACACAACACAAACATGAATGCTTTAGAAATGTATATCACAACAATAATAATTTGAATCTCACTTTATGACAGATACACTTAATATGAAGCACCTTAGGTTAAGTTGTACAGTCACTCATATAAATTGATGGATGTCCGGGTGTTTGAGAGAGATTTCCTTTTCACCCCTTTCTGGACGACAGGTGTCTGGGAGTGCGAAACCAGTCGAATATTGAACTACCTAACTCTGCTGTAGTAATTGTTAACTTACGAGTATGTTATTGGTCTGTTTTTTTTCCACGTAGATATATATTACAGAGGTTCTGTTCTTTCCTTTTCTTCTGCCCTGTTGTTTTTCTCTCGCCTTTCTACTTGTAGTCGGGGTGAATTAGATGGGATGGTGGATCAGTCCAGAAATAATTAGCAACAAGAAGTATTTCATGACAGTGGATGGAGAATTTTGTAGCATACCATAAAAAACCTCCCTCTGATTCTTAATTTTTTTTTCAAAGACTCATTAAAAAAAAATGCTAAGATGTATGATTTTTCCCTTTTTCAAAATTGGATTAAATGGGCACTGGTAGTCTTCTGTTATAAAGCTTGACTCTCTGAAAAAGGATTGTTCATTAAACTATTCCATTGGAAGCCTAATTTGATTTGTACAGGCTCACATTGTTAGCAGTTGTCTGTGTCATTTAGACCATTATGCCAAATGCTAGGATCTTTGAGGGTCATTCCACACTACTTACACCTACCCTAAAAATAATTTTTGATATCCTGAAATTCAATTATCTAACGCCACGATCGAAATCAATGGGACTTGAACCCGGTTGTGCCAAGCAGTACACAGAAATTAATTCCCATTGTTAGTAATATTGATAGTAATGGCAAAGGACTTTGCGGGCATGGTGAAATGATGTATTTTTGGGGATTAATTTAATAAACTAAACATGCCAGAGTCAAGCTTTAGGGAGGAATGTATTGTATAGGCTGAGGATTGGCCATAGTCGGCCAAAGCACAAATATCTTTTCGTTTTTTTCTTCTTTTGAGCGATATTCATGCACAGTTTAAGAGTACTTCAAGTTTTGCTTATTATAATTTTTACTTCTTTGCTTGCTTTGTCATTCAGTTGAATTTATAGCTATTATTATTATTATTATTATTATTATTATTATTGCAGTTGTTGTCAACTACTTATCTTTTCAAAGTATTTGGTATCAATTTTCACCAACAGATTTCAGTTTTGTTTAATTAATGATAATTTTTACTTATCCTCTTTTTTTTTCAAATACTTTGGTAATCATTATTTGATGCTTCTACTGATAGTGGAGAAGATATCAGAAAATTTTCCGGAGAATCTTCCATTTCCGGAACTAGACACCAAAATTAGCACACAGACTCGACGGGGATTGCTCTTTTTAATAAAAAGGATGCTATTGAATTTACAGAAATATTGCATTTTGCAATAAGATCGCAAAGACTTACCTTATCTGAATGCTCTTGATGTCAAATCATACATTTTTTTTTACTGCGTAGAATCCGAATTTAGAAATATGTACTTACCCATTGACTTCCTCATAGCAGTAGAGCAATGTCAACACTCAATCAGGACACGCTGGATGGCACCACTGTTGTGAACCTCAGTATGGGGCTCAGTATCAGCCGAATGATTATTTAGTGTGCCTAAATCATTATTTTAGCGTCCCAGATGCTGTCTAATAAGCCCTGGATCAATTAGCAACCATATATTACCGGTTGTACCAGCGCAGGAGAGCCGAGCTAAGATTAACAGGTCTATAGCCCTTTGCATGTAGTGTCTTGGTTGCTGAACAGACTGCAAAGGACTTGAACGATACTGTATGAACGATCAAGCTAGGTGTAAGTCATTTATATTTATTCTCAAACCTAGTCGTATCTCATACCTTATTCTAAATGATTGAGATCAAGGTGGTAAAAGGATAAATCCTTGGCTTCGATTCACGGAATAAAGATAATTACCATAGTATGATACCTTGAATGCCATTCACCAAGATGGCAAGTAACAGACCCAGGGCTGTAAATTCCAGACTGACTGAAGCAATTGTTGTCCTTGCCAGAAGAAGAAGAGTGAAGAGCTCAAATCACCATGTGCATAACAACCACAAAAACATAATGGCTACACTATGTGACTAATATTTCCCTCTTCCATGCAATAAATGAGATGCTTTTTGTTCTGGGTCCATCACTGTGATCAAGGCAGGCGGGAGTGCAATGGGCATGACTGGAGACCTATCAGTACTGAGATGGTGGATGGTAGCTGGTTCTGAAGTCAGCCACTTGGGTACACAGTATGAGGCAAGAAGTGGGATCAAGGGGTTCTAAACACACCATCCAGCATGACAAAACAGTACGAGCACAGTGTTCCTTGAGAAAATATAAAAGTTCTCACAAGGCATGCAAGATGTGAGCAATCTTCTCTAGGCTGAGAGTTGAGACCTGCTTTCACTTGATGCAAAGAACATTGCTCACTGAAGTTTTTTCAGATCTGGTTAGCGCACACTTTGAGAAAGGAAATGTCAATTTCCAGGAGTTTATTAAGAGACGGGGAAGAAAAGAAGAATCCACCATCTATGAACAAATCAAAAGGAACAGGGTTGACTTTTTACTACAATAATAATAATAATAATAATAATAATAATCCTTTATTTCCAATTGTACATTGGGTATTCTACATAAGTAGCCATATCAGTATAAAACATTTTGAATTTAACTCTTACATAAAACTTGGTATAGGTTACGAATATCAAAATCATTAAAAATAGCAACAATATAAATACCATAGGAAACTATTTGAAACTATGTATAAAAGTAGACAGTCATAGGTAAAATGATCTTCAAATAGAAATCCAAAGTCATAAATTATCAATAAGTAAGTATATAAAAATACGTACAGGCAATAAAATAAACTAAGACAGTTCTAAAAAAAATAGGATATGTAGTAAAAATCAGATAGTCATAAAATTTCAGTAAATAAGTCCCAACAAATATGTACAGACTCAGAACCCATTTTGAATTAGGATACTTGGTTCTAAAAACTACAATGTAGTATCAGTAGTAAAAGACATAAAATAAGCCAGATTAAAATCTAAGAACAAAGTACTAATGATTAAAAGAACAATTAAGACTCTGTTAAAAGTAAATTCCTTAGTTTTGACTTAAAAATAGACACAGAGCCTGCTTCTTTTATTTCACGGGGCTGTTTATTATACAACATTGGACCTCGGACTCTGATGTGCCTTGAGCCAATACTAGTTTTATGTCTTGCAACATACAAATCATCCCTTTGGCGTGTAGTGACATTACTTAATAAAGATACAGGTGGGAAACTGTATAACCAATCTGGAATTTTATTATATAAAGCTTTATATACCATAGTGCACATGTCAAGAGTATACTGGTCTCTTATTTTCAACCATTGCAATTCCTTTAAATGTGGAGTTATATGTTCAAACTTTCTAACGTTGCCAACAGCCACTCTTGCTGCAAAGTTCTGCAGCTTTTGTACTCTTTGTAGCTGTGATTTGTTAGTACATCCCCAAACTTTTAAGCAATATTTTATAAAACTTGAAGCTAGTGACTGGACGACTATCTTGCGAGTACTTGACTCAAAATTATCTTTTACTCTATTCAAGTATGTAAGAGTACCCATTACCTTTTTATACATTTCGTCTATGTGATAGTTAAAGTTCATGTACCGATCGAAATGAACACCTAAATTTTTCACAGTCGTCATTGGCTTAATTATATTTCCATTAAAATTTATCTGTACCTCATCTCCCATATCTGACACACATTGCCTGGATCCAATAATGATAAACTGTGTCTTTTTCTCATTTAAAAGTAAGCCATTTCTCAAAAAGTAATCTTTAGATCTGTTTAGAATGTCTTCTGCCTTACAAATCATGTCGGCTATATCCTTAATGTCACCTTCTATTAGTATTTGCGTGTCATCAGCATATTGAATTATAAAACAGCCAGGTATTGATCTCACGAGATCATTAACATATACCATAAAAAGTATAGGGCCGAGAATTGATCCCTGAGGTACTCCAAATTGAATATTTTTCTTCGATGATACAGTATCACTTAGCCTGACGGACTGAAACCTATTCTCAAGGTAGCTCTTAAACCAGCTCTGATCAATATTCATCAACGTACATTTCTCCAATAATATGGCATGATTTACGCTATCAAAAGCCTTAGATAAATCTAGTAATAAAAGTAAGGAAACTTTTTTGTTGTCTATATTTTCATAAATTTTGTCAGATAATTTTAACAGGGCTGTTTCAGTAGAGAATTTTGGTCGGAATCCATGTTGGCTTAAAGAGATTAGTTTATTTTCCTCTAAAAATTCAGTTAACTGATTTGCAATAACTATTTCAAGTACTTTCGATAGAACAGGTAGCAAGGAAATGGGACGGTAATTAGAGATATCGTCGGCATCCCCGCTTTTAAAGAGCGGAATGACATGGGGAATTTTCCATATGTCTGGATATGAATAAGTAATAATTGATGTATTGATAATTATCGTTAGGTAAAAAGCAATAACATATAAACCATCTCTAATGAAACGTAAACAAATACCATCAGATCCAAAGGCGTTAGTTTCTTTCAAATCTTTAATGACTAAGATTACTGTGTTACAGTCCACTGGCCTTGGTTTAAAACTATCGACTCTACTGTGAGGGATAATAGGGTCTGTTTCCAAAAGCATGCGGTTATGCAGTTCTTCCTGTGTTTTTTCAAATGTCTTTTTCCCCACTTCTGCAAAGAATTCGTTAAACTCTTCAGTATCAGTATCTGTTGACTCTTCAAAGCAAACAATCGTCTGTTCTCCAAGCTGTTCATATCATGCCAGGGCAGAGAGTATGACTTGAAGGAGTTCTTCCGTCATGAGAACCAATCACAGACTTCTTCCCTCCAATGATAGCAGAAAGCTCCACACATGTCAAAAATCCCACCTCATTATTATTCTTGAGAGCCAAGTTACAACCCTGGTGTAGCATTAGTGGGTGGTTGGCCCTCATGAAGTTCACAAACTTTTGAAGAGTAAGCAATGCTCGATGTACTTCTTACAATACAAGCACACACTACCAAATACAAGAGAGCAGACATTGTTTTTTATTTCTACTGGCCATTTAGTATGAAAGCTGAAACTAGATCAAAGCGAGGATGTGGGGTGAGACTCAGGGTGACAAGGAAAGGAAAAATTCCCTTAAACTTGTGCTAGACTAAGAAAAGATAATTTGGACAAAGCTTCCACCCATTGCAGAGAGTTGCCGGTAGTAGACTAATTGTAGGTGCAAGTTGGAATGCTGCAGTCGACGACGAGAATGCTTCTGTTTTGGTCTGACCTACACAGCACTGTGCGGCTACAGACACGAGGTTTAGAGTGTACTATTTCAGTCAGCAAGATGAATAATATGTGGCAATTAAGTATAGTCTTACTGCTTATATGTACAGTATACAGCTACACAACCGAAGAAGGAAACAAAGAGTTAATTCATTTTCATAACCAAGCGTTAATTTTCATAATCGTTTCCCGTTCGCAATAGTAGACAAGCAATCATTAGCGAATGCTTATCATCTTGGGAGTCTGTGCGTGAGGAAAATATTTGTAATAGATTGCTTGACATTATTCCCAGGAGGATAAACAACTATATATATATATATATATATATATATATATATATATATATATATATATATACACTGTATAGTTTGCCTAAGTATATTATACCAAGAAAATAATGACGTCTTTTAAAAGATGAAATTGTTTTTATTCTAATTGTTTTACTGGAATTTGCGTGTTTTATTATTCACATAGGCCTATGTATTACAAAGAATTATACATATGTTTTAATGAATTGTTGCTGTCTACTATTTACTTAAACTATAATATTTGTATCTTCAGTCTTAATCATTGTCTATTACCTGGTTCATTAATGTCTTTAGAAAGTTTCGTCTTTTGAGATTTACTTATTATTTACTTAGCCCTAACTTGTGAAGGTTTGAATGCTCAGTTTGCCCCTCCTCGCCTTACTGTTATATGTGACTTGAAGTTCGCACTTCTGATTTTATAATTCTTATTAAGCTTATAGGCCTAAAAATAAAATGAAGAAGAGACTGTGGAGATATTTCACAAATCGCGACTTTATGCCCAGATAGACACCTTTATTAAGTTATAAGATTTGATGCAAATATTTATTGTTGCCATCAGACATATAGCCATGCCCTAGTATGTTATAAAGCCAAGACTACAGAGCCATATTATTATTATTATTCGAGATACGTTTCTATTGTAGAATCTGCACATTACAGCTTTGGGTTAATATGTCTGACCCTATTATAGACTTCCATTCGTGAAGTAAAATTAAATAATAGAGGGAGAATTAATTATAGTTTTAATAGCAAATATAACACACTACCTCGCTTATTTATTTATCATTATTTCTTCTCCCTGAATAAACCCCATGAGAGATTGGACCTACAGTATATAGGCAGCTTTGACTATAACCTGAAATTTGGCTTATAATGATTTATTGCAAGTTTCGAAACCACGACCCCAACTAACTTTTGCTTTATACACAAAACGACACAAGCAAAATTAAATAACAACTTTGAATTCATAACCCAAATGCATAAATTGTTATTATTAGACAACAGGACTAAGCTTGAATTATTTTCCCTCTTGACGCCCTCTTTCCCACTCAGTTCCAGGAATCACGGTATTTAGAGGGATTCGGGCTACATTACCGTATTTATTTTTTTTGTTCTGAAATATTCTAGCACGATTTTTTTAACGATCTAATATTTTTCAATGATTGAATTTTTCATAGCAGTTGACCACTGTTGTTTCATACATACACATATCTCCTAAGTGAAATATAAGGTTTATTACCAAGTGACAACTCACGAACAACGCCTGCCCAATGCAAAAAAAAATAATTATAAGAGAGAGAGAGAGAGAGAGAGAGAGAGAGAGAGAGAGAGAGAGAAGAGAAGAGAAGAGGAGAATTCAACACCAGACCAAAGAAAGCCTGTTGCTGTTTTGCTGGATAACCGGGGGACGTCAGTGGCAGGATACTCTCTTTCTATCCTGCCTGTCTCGGAACCCCAAACCGAGAGGTAGTCCTGAATCGGAAGACACCCAAGAGGAAGGATCCTCAACGGAGTCGATTTCTTAGGGCTTGACCCGACCCAGGACTCTCGGAAAACCCGAGTCTCTTTACTTTAGGTTATCCAGGACGATACAGATATCACTGCCATTACTTGTCGGAAAATATTCTCCATTTAAGAAGACTCAAACATTTTATGTAAAGTTTATAGATTTGTTGATAAATTCATAATTTTTTTATAATGGTTAATAATTAGGAATCTAGTTGCCTTTAGTAATAATCATCATTATAGTTATTTATGATTTTTTGATATTTTTTTTAGCAAATAAATCAGTAGTTTTATGGCCGAGGGTAGGCACCCGCTGATGCTATTGCGAGAGTTATTGGGTACTGTGACGACCGCAAAATAGTACTATATCAGATTCCTCTCTGGTTAAAGATAATTTTCCGTTGCTTAATTTTCGAGTCAACATAATATGAATCGCTCTATTAACTTTTAAAGGACAAAATTGAATAATACTATTTCTATTTTGATATGATTTCAAATGAATAGTTTATTTTTAAGATCATTTATCAAAATTTTGTGTTTATGTCCTGTACAAAAGAGGAAAATAAAATAAATAGATGGTGAGAGTTAACTCGAGCGGCCGACCCTGCTATACAATGGGAATAATGAGGTTGAAAGATGCAGACAGTTACTTGAATAGCTAAACCCATCTATAGTCGATCCTTTGTAATGAGAGCATAGCTGTCAGAAACCTTGTTTTCAATTACGGCTCGGCAATAGCTTATTTGGAAGAAGCGGGTTCTCTGGTGTTGCAATAAGTATAAAACGATTGAAACTTATCTACAAATACAATATGAAGTAGATCTTTCAGGGGTCGGAAATTTATTCTGAACACTGTGTCACTGAGATGTGCTTTAAAGATAAAATACTTTTCACCCCCAACTTCAGTACTCCATATTTGTTAGTCCTATGAATATTTTCATTCCCTAACTTGAATATCCAACCTAGAATTTCCATCGAACAGTCACAAATAATTTCAAAGATTTCACCATAACTGTTATTTCTTCGTAATTATGACTGTCTAAAGTCCAAACAATATCAGTAGACCATGTTTGATACAATTCTTGGACACTTCCATTTTACAAAATGTGAAGTGTGAAGTAGGAGATGACGAATGATGATGAAAAGAGAAGTATTGATTTAAAAACTCGAAATAGAGACGACTGGCGAAATGTAACCGTGGCTTAGGGTCAATAGGCCTAGGAAGAGATGATGACCATATATATGATGAATTTTAATTCAAACTCTATAAAATATGGAAATATTAGAACTGGTCCGTTTAATTGATGAAAAGTAACTTCACCAAAATAGTTTCTTTTAATTATTTTTTTCCCTCGGAATCTGAAGTTATCTAAATTTATGGGAAATTGCGTAATCGTTTGTACATTGAAATAGATCATATTTGCTGCTACTGAAGAAACAGGAGGAATACAAATGCTGGATTTTAGAATAATGCACAAAATCAACGATGTTACTGCTGACTGTAATGTCAGATATGCCTACAATGCAACGTTTAAAACACGTAGATGCAGAAGTTGTAATGTCGTATAGGCCTACAATGCAACGTTTAAAACATTGATGTATCGCAGAAGCCATGACTCCGTTTTCTCTCTTTACTCGGATGTTCGAATGGTATTTCTTTTAAAAATTACTCCTTTCATTATTGACTTTTTTCTTATTTTGTGAAAGAGAGATAAAGAGAACTGTTCTTGATCACTTTATTCAAATTTAAGACTTGAGAGAGAGAGAGAGAGAGAGAGAGAGAGAGAGAGAGAGAGAGAGAGAGAGAGAGAGAGAGGATTTGCCTTCACTTAAATGAAAACTTACTATGCAGCAAATGTAAATTTAAGGTAATCTGCCTTTGGGAGATAAGGTTATTGTGACAGAGACTAAAAGAAAAATGGCATCTCGTCCGTCCGGGAATTTGACGCCACGAAGGAAACCGCCATCTCTTAACACTGACTTTCTTTCTTCATAATTTGGGTCATTTCACGTAGCTCATAGATAATGCCAAGGTCTTGATTAAGGTCTACAGCTCTTGGTTAAGTAAAGCTTTTATGTTTGATACAGGAGGATCATCGGTCCCGTGATGGTTGAGGAGGCTCTAGATGGTGCTTTTGCTTTTGTATCCTCACTTAATCTGCTGCAACCCCTGTTGCAAATAATGATAATAATAATAATGACGGAAAAAGTGATAAAACAAAATTGAAATCTCGTCGACGTAGCCTAATCCTTGGCCCAAAAGAGTTGAAAGCATTTAAAAGGAAAACATGACGAGGTTTTTATGCTTTGATATAGGAGCATTTGAAGAAGCTTCTTCAACCGAACGAGTTGGCAAAACAGTCCTACTTTATGTCAGGCAGCTGACGCTTAACTGAATGTTGTAAGTTATTTTCTAATCTTTAGCCAGGCTGACACTTGCACGAATTTGTGGCACGCATTGTCACGACTCGAGTCGTGAACTGGCGTGAAATGTTCGTAAACCCGTCCTGAGATCGTGGCAAGTCGTGACGAGAATTTTGAAATGTTCAAAATTTTGGTCACGACAAAATTTCGTGACCGGGTCGTGAACTATGCGCGAACTGTTCGTGAACTCGTCGGGACGATGCGGGAAGTGCGCAAACTATGCGTGAACTCGTTGTACAAGTTCGTGTCAATGTGGACAGGTCAGCTGAGATTCTGAGGTAATTTTTTTTTTTTTTTTTATCTTCCAGTTCGTGCCACAAAATGTCACGACTTGCCACGACAAATTCGTGGCAAAAAGTCGTGCAAGTGTCAGGGTACCTTTTCTTTCTATTTGTGGCGCTCTGCCTTGTTTCCTTATCTGTGACTTTCATCTAACTGATTTTATCCTTTAATTAGCGTATTTAAATTGTCTAAATACGCAAATTACCTCTTCTACCCCTACCAAGAGGAAAGTAGCCACTGAACAATTACAGTGCAGTATTTAACCCCTTGGGTGAAGAAGAATTGTTTGGTAATCTCAGTGTTGTCAGGTGTATGAAGTCAGGGGATAATCTGTAAAGAATAGGCCAGACTATTCGGTGTCTGTGTGGGCAAAGGGAAAGTGAACCGTAACCAGAGAGAAGGATCCAATACAGTACTGTCTGGCCAGTCAAAGGACTCCATAACTCTCTAGCGGTAGTATCTCAACGGGCGGCTGGTGCCCTGGCCAACCTACTACCTAAATATATATATATAGTTTGCCTAAGTATATTATACATAGAAAATAATGGCGTCATCTGAAAAATGAAATTATTTATTACCTGGTTCTTTAATATCTTTAGACAGTTTCGTCTTTTGAGATTTACTGGGATTTAGTTAGACCCAACTTGTGAAGGTTTAAATGCTGTTTGCCCCCCCCCCTTGCCTTATTGTTATATGGGACTTGAAGTTAACACTTCTGATTTTATAATTCTTATGAAGCCTATAGGCCTAGAATTAAAATGAAGAAGAGACTGTGGAGAAATTTCACAAATCGTAACTTTATGCCCAGATAGACACCTTTCATAAATGACAAGATTTGATGCAAATATTTATTGTTGCTACCTGACATATAGCCATACCCTAGTATGTGTTAAAGACAAGACGACAGAGCCATATTATTATTATTATTATTAATATTATTATTATTACTGTTGTTGTTGTTGTTATTATTCGAGATACGTTGCTATTGTAGAATCTGCCCATTATAGGTGTGGGGGAATATGTCTGACCCGATTATAGCTTTCCGTTCGTAAATTAAAGTTGGATAATATAGGTAGATTTAATTGTATTTCTGGTACCGAAGATAACACACCACTTCGCTTATTTACTTATTCATTTATCATTATTACTTCTCCTTTAATAAACTCCTCAAGAGATTAGACCTATATAGGCAGCGTTGACTGTTACCTAAGCTTTGGCTTGAAATAATTTATTGCAAGTTTCGAAACCACGACCCCAACTACCTTTTGCTTCATACACAAAACGACATAAGCAAAATCAAGTAATTTCTTTGAATTGATAACCCGAATGCATAGATGGTTATTATTATTAGACAACAGGACTAAGCTTAGATTATTTTCCCTCTTGAAGCCCTCTTTCCCACTCCGACCATCTACAGACACAGTTCCAGGAATAGTTTCACGGAATCAAGGTGTTCAGAGGGATTCGTGTTTCATTAATGTATTACTTTTTTTTTCTGAAATATTATTGTAGCACAATTGTTTTAACTATCTAATATTTTTTCAATAATAAAATTTTTCATAATATTTGAGCAACTTTGTGCACCCATACACATGTTTACAAAGGGAAATATAAGATTTATTACTAAGTGACAAGTTATGTTCAACGCTGTCCAATGCAATAATAAATAAATAGCAACAGTCTGGCTGCATACTGCAGACGGGAATTTCCCCCACCCCCCCCCCCACCTCGTGCCCTTTATTAGTAGAGGAAGAGAAGAAGGAAAAGGATAAGAAAGGGTTACTAATGAGAGAGAGAGAGAGAGAGAGAGAGAGAGAGAGAGAGAGAGAGAGAGAGAGAGAGAGAGAGAGAGAGGAGAATTCAACACCAGACCAAAGAAAGCCTGTTGCTGTTTTGCTGGATAACCGGGGGACGTCAGTGGCAGGATACTCTCTTTCTATCCTGCCTGTCTCGGAACCCCAAACCGAGAGGTAGTCCTGGATCGGAAGACACCCAAGAGGAAGGATCCTCAACGGAGTCGATTTCTTAGGGCTTGACCCGACCCAGGACTCTCGGAAAACCCGAGTCTCTTTACTTCAGGTTATCCAGGACGATACAGACATCACTGCCATTACTTGTAGGAAAATATTCTCCATTTAAGAAGACTCAAACATTTTATGCAAATTTTGTAGATTTGTTGATAAATTCATAATTTCTTATAAAGGTTAATAATTAGGAATCTAGTTGCCTTTAACAATAATCATCATTATAGTTATTTATGATTTTTTGATATTTTTTTTAGCAAATAAATCAGTAGTTTTATGGCCGAGGGTAGGCACCCGCTGATGCTATTGCGAGAGTTATTGGGTACTGTGACGACTGCAAAATAGTACTATATCAGATTCCTCTCTGGTTAAAGCACATTTTCCCTTTACTTAATTTTCGAGTCAACACTATATGAATCTCTTTATTAACTTTTAAAGGACAAAACTGGATAACACTATTCCTATTTAAATATGATTTCAAAAAATAGTTTATTTATAAAATCATTGATTAAAATTTTGTGTTAATGTACTGTACAAAAGAGGAAAATCAAATAAATAGATTCGAAGAGTAGACTCGAGAGGCCGACCCTGTTATACAATGAGAATAATGAGGTTGAAAGAAGCAGACAGTTACTTGAATTGCTAAACTCTTCTAGAGTCGATGCTTTGCAATGAGAGTGTAGCTGTTGGGAACCTTGTTTTCAATTATGGCTCAGCAATAGCTTATTAGGAAGCAGCGGGTTCTCTGGTGTGTTGCAAGAAGTCTTAAACGATTAAAACCTTATTTACAAGAACAATATCAAGTCGACCTTTCAGGGGTCGGAAGTTCAGTCTGAACACCGTGTCACTGAGATGTGCTTTAAAGATAAAAGACTTTTCACCCTCGAATTCAATACTCCGAATTTATTAGGCCTATAAACATTTCCATCCCTTAACTTGAATATCCAGCCTAGAATTTCCATCGAACAGTCATAAATAGTTTCCAAGATTTCACTATAACTATTGTTTGTTCGTAATTATGACTGTCTAAGGTCCAAACAATATCAGTAGACCATGTTTGATACAATTCTTTGGAAACTTCAATTTTACAGCATGTGATGTATGAAGTAGGAGATGAATGGAGAAGTATTGATTTAAAAGCTCAAAATAGAGACGGCTGGCGAAATGTAACCGGGGCCGTTAGGGTCAATAGGCCTAGGAAAAGATGATGACCGTTTATATAATGAATTTTAATTCAAACTCTTTAAAATATTAAAACTGGTGAGTTTAATTCATGAAAAGTAACTCATCAAAATAATTTCTCTTAATTATTTTTTGCCTCGGAATCTGAAGTTGTCTAAATTTCTGGGAAATTGCGTAATCGTTTGTACACTGAAATAGATCATATTTGCTGCTACTGAAGAAACACAAGAGGAATATAAATGCTTGATTTTAGAATACTGCACAAAAGCAACGATGTGCCGGTAATGTCAGGTAGGCCTTCAATGCAACGCTCTATAGCTGCAGAAGCTGTAATGTCTTATAGGCCTACTATGCAACGCTTAAAACATGTAAATGCAGAAGCTATAATGTCAGATATGCCTACAATTCAACGTTGAAAACATATAGATGCAGAGCTGTAATGTCATATAGGCCTACAATTCAACGTTGAAAACATGTAGATGCAGAAGCTATAATGTCAGATAGGCCTACAATGCAACGTTTAAAACATATTGATGTATAGTAGAAGCCATGACTCCGTTTTCTCTCTTTCCTCGGATGTTCTAATGGTATTTCTTTTAAAAATTAGTATGCCTTCACCTAAATGAAAACTTACTATGCAGCAAATGTAAATTAAGATAATCTGCCTTTAGGAGATATGGTTATTGTGACAGACTAAAAAAAAAATGGCATCTCATCCGTCTGGGACTTTGACACTACGAAGGAAACGCTATCTCTTCATAGTGACTTTCTTTTTTCAGGTTTTTTTTTTTTCGTAACTCATTGATAAAGCCAAGGTCTTTAGTAAGGTCTACAGATCTTGGTTAAGTAAAAATTCTATGTTTGATACTGGAGGATCATCGGTGCCATGATGGTTGAGGAGGCTCTAGAGGTGGTGCTTTTGCTTTTCTATCCTCACTTAATCTGCTGCAACCCCTGTTGGAAATAATGATAATAGTAATGACAGGAAAAGTGAAAAATCAAATTTGAAATCTCGTTGGTGTAGCCTAATCCTTGGCCCAAAAGAGTTGAAAAAATTAAAAAGGAAAACATGGCGAGGTTTTTATGTTTTGATGTAGCATCATTTGAAGAATCTTCTTCAACCGAAAGAAGTGACAAGAAAAGACTCAGTCTTACGAATCGTTGGGCAGCTGACGGTTAACTGAATGTTATTCAAACTTGCTTATTGAGCCATTTTCTATTCTTTTTATCTATTTGTGGCGCTCTTCCTTTTCCCCTTATCTGTGGCTTTGATCTAACTGATTTTATTCTTTAATTAACGTATTTTAATTGTCTATAGATACTTGAAACACTTGGGATTACCTCTACCCCTTTCTCGTTGCTGCTCCTCTCACTCCCAGCAAATTATCTCCACGATTTCAGTGAGAAAATAGCTTAAATAATTAGTTATTCCTTATATGAATAATTAAATCTCCTAATAAATATATATTATTTCTATAAAAGTATAATTCACATTAATTTCGGAATATAATTAAGGATTTAAAGGTTTTATAATTAAAAAATCACATAAATATTTAGAATGACGGTATATTATGAAATTATTTTGATGGGTATTGTGCGTGCAGTTTTTCTTAACATTATTATTGTACCAATTTATTATTCTCATTTATTTTTGGTATCAACCATTATCATAATCAATAAAAGCTACGTTTTACGCTTAGCCTAAAACATTTATAGTGGTCTTAGACCTTTACCAAGAAATAATAGTTTTCTTTGACTATAAACAACTGTCTCTCTTGATGAAAGTTTAAGAATAATTCTATTATTCCATTTTACCCCAAATTCGGTTGAGATGAAATTAGTTATGGTAACCTAATTTGCTTTTCCAACCATTTCCTTGTTTCATGGCCGTCTTCTAAACTTGTACATCATATCCACTTTTGTAACTCGTATTACTTTCTTTGCACAGGTCACAAACATCATAGCTGCAAGTTTACCCTTGCTCTCATTATTAGAGATAAATTTGAAAATACAATATTGGAAAGAAACTATGGTTGGGCTATTTGTCAGAATATGCGCATGTGGAAGGAAGACTAGATGAAATGAGCGCTCACATAATCCATTGGTTTTAACCTTTTCTAATTCACGACAAAGTCTATATATATATATATATATATATATATATATATATATATATATATATATATATATATATATACATATATAATGTCAAGCAATAAATTGCTTGACATTAATACCAGGATGAATATCTACACAGGCAGTTCCAGGAATAGTCCCACGGAATCACGGTGTTCAGAGGGATTTGTGCTTCATTAACGATTTTTTGTGTGTGTGTGTGCTCTGAAAGGGTATTGTAGCACGATTGTTTTAACAATCTAATATTTTTTCAATAATAAAATTTTTCATAACAGTTCACCAACTTTGTTTCATACATATACATGTGTACAAAGTGAAATATAAGATTTATTACTAAGTGAGAAGTTATGTTCAGCGCTTGTCCAGTGCAAAAATAAATATCAACAGTCTGGCTGCATACTGTTCCGTTACCCCCCCCCCCCCTATTCCCCTGTGCCCTGTATTAGTACAAGAAGAAAAGAATAAGAAAGAGTTAATGATGAGAGAGAGAGAGAGAGAGAGAGAGAGAGAGAGAGAGAGAGAGAGAGAGAGAATTCAACAACAGACCAAAGAAAGCCTGTTGCTGTTTTGCTGGATAACCGGGGGACGTCAGTGGCAGGATACTCTCTTTCTATCCTGCCTGTCTCGGAACCCCAAACCGAGAGGTAGTCCTGGATCGGAAGACACCCAAGAGGAAGGATCCTCAACGGAGTCGATTTCTTAGGGCTTGACCCGATCCAGGACTCTCGGACAACCCGAGTCTCTTTACTTTAGGTTATCCAGGAAGATATAGACATTACTGCCATTAGTGCTTAAAAAATATTCTCCATTTAATTAGACTCAAACATTTTATGCAAAGTTTATAGATTTATTGATAAATTCGTAATTTCTTATAAAGGTTGATAATTAAGAATATAGTTGCCTTTAGTAATAATCATCATTATAGCTATATATGAATTTTATATTTTTTTTTTAGCAAATAAATCAGTATTTTTATGGCCAAGGGTGGGCACCCGCTTATGCTATTGCGGGAGTTATTGGGTACTGTGATGGCAATATAGCACTATATCAGATTCCTCTCCGGTTAAAGCTCATTTTTCCTTTGCTTAATTTTTGAGTCAACACAATATGAATCGCTATTAACTTTTAAATGACAAAACTGAATAACACTATTTCTATTTAAATATGATTCCAAAAAAATAGTTTATTTATAATATTGATTAAAATTTTGTGTTATGTACTGTACAAAAGAGGAAAATCGAATAAACAGATGGCGAGAGTTAACTCGAGAGGCCGACCCTGTTATACAATGGGGATAATGAGTTCGAAAGAAGCAGACGGTACTTGAATTGCTAAACTATTCTAGAGTCGATGCTTTGCAATGCGAGTATAGCTGTTAGGAACCTTGTTTTTAATTATGGCTCAGCAATAGCTTATCAGGAAGCAGCGGGTTCTCTGGTGTGTTGCAAGAATTATAAAACGATCAAAACATATTATTATATACAAGAAAAATATGTCAATCTTTCAGGGGTCGGAAATTTAGTCTGAACACCGTGTCACTGAGATGTGCTCTAAAGATAAAAGACTTTTCACCCTCAACTGCAATACTCCATATTTGTTAGGCCTATAAATATTTCCCTTCCTTAACTTGAATATCCATCGAACAGCCACAAATAATTTCCAAGATTTCACTATAACTGTTGTTTGTTCGTAATTATGACTGTCTAAGGTCCAAACAATATCAGTAGACCATGTTTGATACAATTCTTGGAAACTTCCATTTTACAGAATGTGAAGTGTGAAGCAGGAGAGGAGATGACGGATGAAGAAGTATAGATTTAAAAGCTCAAGATAGAGACGACTGGCGAAATGTAACCGGGGCCCTTTGCGTCAATGGGCGTAGATGATGATGATATATATAATGAATTTTAATTCAAACTCTTTAAAATATATAAGATATTAAAACTGGTCATTTTAATTCCTGAAAAGTTACTTCAATAAAATAGTTTCTCTTACTTGAATTTTTTTTTCAGAATCTGAAGTTGTCTAAATTAAGGGGAAATTGCGTAATCGTTTGTACACTAAAATAGATCTTACATGCTGCTACTGAAGAAACGCAAGAGGGATATAAATGCTTGATTTTAGAATACTGCACAAAAGCAACGATGTTTCTGCCGACTGTAATGTCAGGTAGGCCTCAATGCAACGCTCTATTCATGCAGTAGCTGTAATGTCATATAGGTCTACTATACAAAGCTTAAAACATGTAGGTGCAGAAGCTGCAATGTGAAATAGGTCTACAATGCAACGTTTAAAACATATAGATGCAGAAGCATTAATGCCAGATAGGCCTACAATGCAATGTTTAAAACATATTGATGCAAAAGCTGTGATGTCAAATAGGTCTACAATGCAACGCTTAAAACATTGATGTAGAAGCCATGACTCTGTTATTCTCTTTCCTCGGATGTTCGAATGGCATTTCTTTTAAAAATTACTCTTTTCATTATTGGCTTTTTTCTTATTTGGGGAAAGAGAGATAAAGTTGATGCTTAGCTGAATGTTGTACAAACTCGCTTATTAATCCATTTTCTAATCTTTCTTTCTAGATGTGACGCTCTTCCTTATTTCCCCTTATCTGTGGATTTGACCTAACTGATTTTATTCTTTAATTAGCGTATTTTAATTGTCTATAGATACTTGAAATACTTGGAATTACCTCTGCTCCTTTCTTATTGCTGTGCCTCTCACTCAGAGCAACTTCCACCGAAGTAAATAATCTCCTGGATTTCATAGACAAAAATGCTTATACAATTAGTTATCCCATATAGAAATAATTAAATTGCATAATAATTATATACTATTTCTATAAAAGTATAACTCACATTAATTTCAAAATATAATTTAATTATTAATGGTTTTATAATTAAAAGATCACATAGATATTTAGAATATCGATATATTATGAATTTATTTTTATGGGTATTGAGCATGCCGTTTCGCCTTAACTACCAATAATTGGATAAAAATCCCTAACATTGCAAGAGGGTCTGCCCCTCTCTTTTATTATTTTCCTGTACTTCTCTTTCTCCCTTTTTCCTTAATCTTTCCCATCCCGAGTACTCCAGGGGTACTCTTCCTTTCCCCATATTCCCACTTCCCTATTCTTATTATTATTATACCTAATAGGCCACGTACGATTTCTTTCCTAACATTTATTTTTGTTATCGACTATTTTCATTAATGATAGAAGCTCCGCAATATTCATAGACTATAACAAATATATCGGTCTAAGGCCTTTTTCCAAGACTTTATTATTATCTTTGACCATAAACAACTGTCTTTCTTTATGGAAGTTTGAGAGTAATTTTATTATTTCATCTTCCCCTGAATACGGTTGGGATGAAATTAGCTGTGGCAACATATTATGCTTTTCCAACCATTACTTTTTTTCTCGGCCATCTTCTGCAATTATACGACATATCCACTCATGTATCTCATTCTCTCTACGTTCCATGATCTCCTGTAGTATTTCCTTTGCACAGGTCACAAATTTCATCTCTCCATTTCCTCCTGAAAATTGCTTTTATTTAGAGCAGGTTAATTCTTGCTGTCATTTATAGATAGAATTTTTAAAATTCCTTTATGGGAAAGAAACTTTGATTGGACTATTTGTTAGAATATGTACGTACACGTCACAAGCAAAAAGCTTTGTATACTTATCTTTTTATGATGTGTCATAACGTGTCTAATATTCCTAATACTTTCTGTGCTCACACGATTTATACTGTCATATCAAGAGGGTAGAAAATTTTAACTCTGTTGTATTAGGTGTCGAGAACTTTTTGGATTCTGCTCAGAAACACTTAAACAGAATACTTTTACCACAATTTCTGGAAATATGATACTTTATTGTCTTAATCAACAGCTATTAATTTAATTTCAATGTTGGGCTATATGGAAATGTCAGTTGGCAAAATATTTGATTTGTCAAGCGTTTGAAAAAAAAAAAAAAAACATTTTTCTGTTCCCTCATTATACAATGAACAATGAACGTTTTACCTTGAATCCGAATATGGAAAACGCGTTAGTCTTCGCTCATGCATTGTTTACGCGTTAAGTTAAACATTTGATCTCTCTCTCTCTCTCTCTCTCTCTCTCTCTCTCTCTCTCTCTCTCTCTCTCTCTCTCTCTCTCCATTAACTACCGTTCATTCTTGCGATTTGATTTCAGTTAGGATATCCCACGCGGTATTGTCAAAAAATCTCCGATATCTAACTGTGAATTCCTTGAAACTTCATCATGCTTAAGTTGGCTATTGTAATTGGATCTTAATATTCATGAGGCAAAGGGAGTACAGTTAAGACATTACGGGAAAGGGGAGATTACCGTTGTATGGTGCAAGCAAGGGGATTGCGGGAAATGGGATATTACAAAAGATATGATGCAAAGAAACATAAGATATATATATATATATATATATATATATATATATATATATACATATATATATATATTATATATATGTATATGTATATATATATATATATATAGAGAGAGAGAGAGAGAGAGAGAGAGAGAGAGAGAGAGAGAGAGAGAGAGAGAGGGGGGGGGGGAGGGGAGGGGGGGAGTCGTCTCCTAGATATTTATTAAGAAACTATAAATTCAATTTGTGTGTAATGTTTTATACCAGAACTACCCTATGGGAACCTAAGCTTGATGGGGTATAACTTTCCTAAATAATTCTTAACAACAATTCTGTTTTTCCACAAAAAAATCATAAAGCGGATTATTCCCAACATTATCCATCTGCAGATAAAACCATTCTTAGAAAATACAGGGATGAAATGTCTGCTGATAATTAATTGTAAGTCATAAATCTCTCTCTCTCTCTCTCTCTCTCTCTCTCTCTCTCTCTCTCTCTCTCTCTCTCTCTCTCTCTCTCTCTCCTTTCGCTTTTGTATGATTTCTTTATAAATTCGAGTTGCAATATTTTTCTAGTTTCCCCACAGATCGGAAATGTTAAAGCGGAGTTTATGAGGGGAAAACATTGTTACGGTGAAGAGGCCTTTAGAGATAGCAATTATAACAAAAAATACAGCGTAATGAGACGTTTGGTGTTATTGAAAAAGCTTAATTGGAGTTCCATACTAAACGCACAACTACTACGAATAGGTGAATTGAAATGGAATTTCATATATTTTCCTTTGCCTTTTTTAAAGACAAGAGGATGTCTTCCTGAGAGTTTGTATATTTAAATTATTGTTTATATATTCTCGTGATATCGTCCGTTTTGTAAAGAATTGCAGCTTAGTTAAACATTATTGAAATCGTTTTTAAGAATAGAAGAATAATGCTTTTTCTAGAAATACTCGTCATCCCCATCAACTATTATTGAAGATTGCAAACATGCAAGGTTTTAAATCTTGGAGGAAAAAAAGCAAACCTCATTTTCATTTTCACGTGAATCGGTGGAACATTTGAAAGCTGTCGATATATTCTGATGCTGAAAAATTGGCTGATAAACCGATAATGAATTCCACACGAAAACACCATTCGGTGTTGACAGGATATTCGATCAGTTGAATAGGCCCTTATTATTATAGGAAAGACGCTAATGATTTGTTGTTAGGATTATTATTAGTAATATTACCATTGATGATGATCATACAATTATGTATTGAGTTGATAATTACTTCCTTTTTATTAGTTTGTTCATACTGTTGCATTACCATTACAGAAGAAAATAACATGATTTTATCGTTAATTTTACTCTCCTTCTCTATTCCAGGTAAGTGAAGATTTTGCAGTATGTTTTCACCGTGTTCTTGGATATACTGAGGATAGAGGTATGATGAACTGAATATTTTGTGTATATACTATTTGTAATTGAGGTTGAAAACGTTTTTGTAGAGAGATTTGGCCATTTAAAGGGAAGTGATTTGAATGACGTTTTTTTAGGAAAATATGGATAGTTATAACCGTTTCTACATATTTCTCTTAATCTAATGTGGCTGTGTTAGTGTTTGCGATGGTCGCTTGCAGTCACTTCCATAAGAATAAAACGCATGAGTGTATCCAATTTAAACCAAACTATATTTATGCATATTTTGTTATTGCTCTCTCTCTCTCTCTCTCTCTCTCTCTCTCTCTCTCTCTCTCTCTCTCTCTCTCTCTCTCTCTCTATATATATATATATATCCTTTGAGCCTATTATGGAATTAGACCTACTCTTGTAAATTAAGTTTCAATTGCGATCCAGCAAGGTTCGATAGGGGTCGTTCCATTGTATGTATCCTGTTTCCCCTGAGGATATCATCGTGAACAAGATTGTTAGCCCCAATGCCCATTATATCCAATTATAGGTTGGTGGGGTTTAGGCTGTGAGGAAATCACGGACCTACTATGGTAATGTGAACTTGAACTTGCGACCAAGTTCCTTTAGAGTCTTTGCATTATGTTTTTTTTTTTTTTTTTTTTTTTTTTTTTTGTGAATCGATAAGTATTCATCCTGCCAGCCGAAATTAAGACCATATCGTATCGTGTCAATTTATGTAGTTTCACTCCTTTTTAGTTTTTGGGGAGTAAATCTTTTATATATATATATATATATATATATATATATATATATATATATATATATATATATATATATATATATATAAAAGAAGAAAACGGAGTTGGAAACTGAATATGAGAGATATTCAGTATATATCTTCTACAGAAATGTGAAGGTTTGAGATTAGAGAGAAAATTTAACCTTGGAAAAAATGGCGTTTCATGTGATTACAAAACGAAAACCGATTTAAATGAACCGGGTAAATCGAAAGGAAATTGGAAATCATTGTATAGGACTACTGTATATAGCCCTTGTGTTATTATAAAAAAATCGGTAATGGAAATACAGAAATGAAAGAGTGATTTTGAAAATAATTTGAGCAAAATTTTGCACACTTTTTACCTTGTGTATTCGATTTACATTTTTTTAAAGTTGAATTTTTTTAATTGCAAATGAGCGATGAACCCTAAAAAGAGAAGATTGATCGATACCATATGAATATAGTTTTTACACAACCACTATTATTGAGGTGGATGGAATTAAATAGACGAAAAATTCTGATTAAACTCTATCGCTTTTAATTGCGTTTGAACTCGACCTCAGTTTTAGCGGTGAACGCTGATTGCATGTTGCATTTATTTCACTGACATGGAATAATATTCAAGATAGCTAATTCGTGTTTATTTGTTCACAAATAGATTTTTTTTCAATAGAAATATATAAGCAAGGGTAATGTATTACATTTACATGGATATCGTATTTAGAGGATAATGTGAAAATATTTGAACGTTGAAGTCGTTTGTTAACTTTAATTATTTTATTAAGAATATTTTAGTTGTCAAACTTCGATGATCTGTGCAAATGTGTCAAAATTAATCAATGCTTGAAATAACTACATAATTCCGTTTCGAATACAAATATCCATACACCGATACACACACATGCACACACACACACACATATATATATATATTTATATATATATATATATATATATATATATATATATATATATATATATATATATATATATATTAACACATGTAATCTTTGAAATATTAAGCCACGGAGACTTTTCAATATCGAATTAAAACTACCTTTTGATTTATATAGGGTTAGTGCATTAAACTATTATCAGGAGTCGAAATTCTCCATCTAGATCATAATACAAAACTAACAGTTGGCTTATTTTTTCAGATATGAAGAATTAAATATCATATAATCTGTTAGTCCCAAGGTAGATTAAATTCAATAATAATACTTATTCGTGGTATATACTGTGTGCGCGCGATCCGCGTACTAGGATCGAACCCTAGTCACGTCTAATGAAAGGCAAGGGTTCGATCCCAGTAGGAGGTAGAAATCTATTTCTATTTGAGCACAATATTGTGTAAATTTTTATCCGTTTTATAACAGTATTATATATACATATATACAGTATATATATATATATATATATATATATATATATATATATATATATAAATATTTATATATGTATATATATATATATATATATAAATATTTATATATGCATACATATATATATATATATATATATATATATATATATATATATATATATATATACATACATATACTGTATATATGATATTTGTGTGTGCATTTAGGCTACTTATTTTCATTTTAATATTCATAACATTCATATCTATGTACAAGGCAAAGTTTATCTTTTTTTTTTGATAAAACAAGTTAGCCGAATGAGCAAAGAAATGTATGATAGATATAAGGGAAGGAAAGAGTGCTAAACAAGAAAAGATTGGGCGATCCAACTGCCTCGTTCAGAAGGCTGTTGGTCGGGTTCTCTAAAAGCCTTTTTAACAGGTGTTTGTACGAGCTAAGATAAGAAATATATTTTCTGTAGTCCCATAACCCTGAAGATACAATAAAGTCTTTGAAATTAATATTCAACAAATAATGCATTTCGTTTTCAGTGTTTCAGAACAAAGAGACGACATCTGAAACCTTTCTGGCTATTCATTTGATCAGAGGACAGGGTATTCATGAAGGTTATTGCAGTATTGTCGATCATTTTAATTGGAATACATCTATCCCAGATGTCAAAATCTCTTCAGGATCATATTTCACAGAACATTTTCTCTAATATGAAATTCCGTTGGCTGATCGTTCAATTGAACAGGTGACCATATCATTAGTTTATTGGTTGAACGATTGTCTTTTGAGTTTTCCTTGTTACACTCCGGGGTATCAAGGTCAAGGATTTCGTTCTTTCACTGGCTTCCTGACTGTCTGGTTCTTGATTATTCTGGTGAGAGTTCTAATTGTATCCACGTTTTTAAATCAGGTGAGTATTCCACCGATTTTTTTTTATTGATCCCTTAATTATTTCACTGATTTTATTCTTTAAGGTTCTTGTGATTGTTTCACGTATTTATTCATTGATCAAGTGAACATTTCACCGATACCCCTATTTGTCAATCCTATGATTGTTTCTCTGCTTTTGATATATCTAATTTGCAGATTGTTTCACTAATTTTCCTATTAATTAATCCGGTGAATATTTCACTGATATCCTTATTTTTCAATCTGCGCTTCTTTGACTGATATCCTTATTAGTTTCTCTGTTGATTGTTTTACTGATTGCTTCACTTGTTAATCTGGTGGTTGTTTCTCAAATTTCCCTCTTGCTTAACCCTATGATTGTTTCAAAGATTTCCTTTTTAGTAATCGGGTGATTGGTTCACTGATTTGTGTATTGATTAATCTGGTAACAGAGTCACTGATTTCTTCATTGATCAATCCCATAATTCTTTAACTGTTTCAATAATTTTCTTATTGATGTTACTTATGAATAATTATGGATTTCCGTTATTGATCAGCCCTGCGTGTTTCATTACTTTAATTTGTGATAAATTTAGTTATCTATTTTTTATATCCTTTCTGGTAAAATTTTCAGATAAGTATATTCATTTTACAACTTTTCTTAAGAAAACGTTGACGGGAAAAGGCGGGCAACGTCTGCTGCCGGTGTCAGTGATTGTTCCCGCAAGCAGGAAGATTGCTGAAATGTGGCTGGTGGAGGTTTTATGGTTTTGAGTGTGACAACTGTGTCCTACAGTATATATATATATATATATATATATATATATATATATATATATATATATATATATATATATATATATATGTAAACATACGTTTATTTATATATATGTATATATATATACATAGAGTTCTCTTGCTTGAGGATACACTCGGGCACACTATTCTATCTTATTATTTTTTTTCTTCCTCTTGTTTTTTTTGAAATGGTGTGTTTGGCAGGCTTAATAACAGGGCCATGGATGCCTGGTGGTTTATCAAGAGGTTGTCTTTTCCTTTTTCTGATTCTTTTTCTTCTCAAAACCATCCTTACTGTCCTCCCTTCAGTTGAAGTGGCTATCCTGGAGGGTATTAAGCCTTGCATGATATATCGGCTCCTCCATGTTGACCAGTTTTTCCGACTTTTTACTATAGTCTATGGGTATCATCAATCACTTTATATATAATTCTGTACATATTGTTTTTGTTTTAATTCTTGTTAATCTAGTTTTTAAGTATGATGTCTCTTTTTTTTAATTTCTATTAATTCTTATGCTGTCTGGAGACATTGAGCGAAATCCGGGACCAGTATGTCCTAGATTTTGTCAATGTCGTCTTGTGTATTGCAATATTCGTGGTCTTCATGCAAATATCCAAGACCTTACAATTGCGTCCAGACAGTATGATATTCTTTTGTGCTCAGAAACTTTGGTTTCTAATATGAGGTACTCATCTGAGCTCCTTATAACTGGTATTAAGAAGCTAATAATGTTGAAACCTGATGCCATCCCTAGGGCCAGGGGAATGGTGGTGTATATTAGGACCGAGTACCCTGCTTCTCATGAGTCCTGCTATCAATGTGGATGTCATGAGATTCAGGTAATAAAAGTTTGTGGCAGGCATAACAACTTTTATTTGTGTTCGATCTACCGGAATCCAGGCATGGATGATTCTATCTTTGATTGTCTTCATACCATTATGGCTAAGATACAAGAAGATGATAGAGAGGCTTCTTTTGTCTTTGTTGGTGATTTTAATGCTCACCATAGGGAGTGGTTAAGTTCTATCTCTTCTACCGATCACCATGGCTTAAGAGCTTTAGACTTTGCCTCTGAATCAGGCTGTGAGCAAATCATAAATGAAGCTACTCACAGGTCTAGTAATTGCTTGGACGTCGTATACACTGACTCCCCTGTCGTTATAACCAGTAAGATTGGTTCTCCAGTCGGGACTTCTGATCATACCTTGATTTCATTAGTAGTGAAGACTGAGCAGCCTGTCCCTGATATATCATACTCTTGTAAAAATTTATTTGAAATCCCAAGCAGACTGGAATGGGATTTTGCATGATCTTTTGTGCTTGAATTGGTCACAATTATATAGTAGTGTAGATCCTGTTGTCCCTTTGAATGAGAATCTAGTCAACATAATTGATAGGCGTATCCCTTCTCGTGTGCTAAGGTACCGAGTGAAGGACAAACCGTGGTTCAATGATGATTGTAGACGTGCTTATTTGGAGAAGCAGGAGGCCTATCACCTTTGGAAGGATAACAGATCAGATTTGACCTGGAAAAACTATACTCAGCTTCGAGCTTGTGCTCAGAGAGTTTATGCCTCAACTGAAAAGGAATACAATTTAACCATAAAAGAAACCCTTTCTGGTACAACTCAGGAACATAAATGGTGGTCTACCCTTAAATCTGCACTCTTTGGTGTAGATGCAACAGTTCCTCCTTTACTTAAACCAGATGGCTCAGTCACTCACTGTCCAAAGGAAAAGGCAACACTTTTGGCTGATGTTTTTGACAGTAAACAGAGAAATGAAAAACTTGAACTTCCTCATTCCTGTTTTCCTGAGGCTAAACTAACTAATTTAGTTTTTCGATCTCGTGAGATTAAAGCTCTGTTGATGGACCTTGATGCTTATGGAGGTGTAGACCCAAATGGTATTTTTCCTTTGTTTTTTATAAAGACAGCAGATTTCTTAGCTCCGAAGTTATCTATTATTTTGCGCAATTTAGCAAGAAGAAGAGCTTTTAGCACTTGTTGGAGAATTGGTAATGTTATTCCTCTATGTAAATGTGTTTGTGGTAGCCGAAGTCCAACTGATTACCGCCCAATTTCCATAACTCACATATTATCTAAAGTTTTTGAACGTCTTCTGGCAAAACGTCTTAATAGGTTCGCTGAAGGTAATCATCTACTCCCTAGTTTGCAATTTGGTTTTCGTAAAGGCCTTGGAGCATGTGATGCCCTTCTTACAATCTCCAATGCTGTACAGAAATCCCTTGATTGTGGTCAGGAAGTTCGTATGATTGGCCTTGATTTTAGTGCTGCCTTTGACCGTGTTAATCATGAGACCCTTGTTTTCAAACTGAAACAGTTGGGAGTGGGTGGGTCGTTTCTTAGCATCATTATTGATTTTTTAAGTAATAGATCTCAAAGAGTTGTTGTTGACGGGCACCATAGTGAGTATAGGAATGTGATATCTGGTGTTCCACAGGGTAGTGTTCTTGGCCCATTACTTTTCATACTATATACACATGACATGTGGTTTGGCCTAGAAAACCAGCTTGTTGCATATGCAGATGATGCTACTCTCTTTGCATCAATTCCATCCCCTGAATGTAGATCTGGGGTTGGTGAATCCCTTAATAGAGATTTAGCTAAAATTAGTGCATGGTGCAAATTATGGGGTATGAAGTTGAATCCTAACAAAACTCAAAGTATGATTGTAAGTAGGTCAAGGACGGTGGCTCCTCAACATCCGGATCTCAGTATTGATAATGTTTCTTTAAATTTGTAAGACTTTTAAAATTTTAGGTGTGATTTTCGACAGCAAATTCATTCATTCTACCCTGTTTTGAGTATTGTTCTCCTGTCTGGTGTTCAGTTGGTGATTCTCATCTTAATTTGTTGGACAGAAACTTACGGTCTATTAAATTTCTTATTCCTGATCTAGACATTAATCTTTGGCACCGTCGTTCAATTAGTTCATTGTGCATGTTGCATAAGATTTTTCATAACTTTGACCATCCTTTACATTCAGATCTCCCTAGACAATTCTATCCTGTTCGTAATACTAGGCAGGCAGTTAATTCTAATAACCAGGCCTTCTCCATCATGAGGCTCAATACTACACAGTATTCTAGAAGTTTTATTCCAGCTGTTACCAAGTTGTGGAATGATCTTCCTAATCGGGTAGTTGAATCAGTAGAACTTTGTTAGTTCAAAGTTGGAGCAAATGTTTTTATGTTGACCAGGGTGACATGAGTCTTTTTATTGTTTATATATGACATATCTGTTTTTGACGTTGTTAATAGTTTATATAGAACATATCTGTTTTGACGCTGTTACTGTTTTTAGAATGATATATTGTTAATCTATTCTCATCATTTATTTATTTCCCTATTTCCTTTCCTCACTGGGCTAATTTTCCCTGTTGGAGCCCCTGGGCTTATAGCATCTTGCTTTTCTAACTATGGTTGTAGCTTGGCTAGTAATAATAATAATAATATACAGTATATATATATATATACATATATATATATATATATATACATGTATATATATATGTATATATATGTATATATATATATATATATATATATATATATATATACATATATATGTATATATAGTCTATGTATATATACACACATATATACTATATATATATATATATATATATATATATATATATATATATATATATACATACATACATATAGAGAGAGAGAGAGAGAGAGAGAGAGAGAGAGAGAGAGAGAGAGAGAGAGATGAAAACACATATAGACTTTACAAAAAGAATGTGATAAAACAACATGAAACTTCAGGAGATATGAATGATCAGCTATCAATTATCGTGGAAGAGTGAAATGTGTAATTAACATTTGTGTTTTATTCTTCGTTTATTAGGGATTCCTGTTTATGAACTCTTCATTGAACTCCCTTTTTTCTCTTTAGATTTCTATAATTTGAATGCTTAAATTTACAAAAGATTTTTCTTAAATATAAGAAAATTATGCTTGAGAGAGAGAGAGAGAGAGAGAGAGAGAGAGAGAGAGAGAGAGAGAGAGAGAGATACGAAAAATTAGGAAAATTCCTTTGGAAATTTTTATAAAAACGTCATTAAAAAAATATTTTACTTAGGGACAGTAGACATTTTTTATGACATGATTGCTTGTTCCCGTGTCTCGCTTACACACGAACCACTTCATGTCTCAGGGTCCTATAAGTAGTATTTTTATAGGGGCTAATATATATATATATATATATATATATATATATATATTATATATATATATATTATATATATATATATATATATATATATATTATATATATATATATATATATATATATATATATATTATATATATATATATATTTATATTTATATATGGCCAAAACCCAGACATGAATTGACATGTGGACTACAAACGGCTATATTTGTTATATATATATATATATATATATATATA
>NC_090749.1:57835478-57857978 GCF_036898095.1 Palaemon carinicauda
GACCTAACCCAGACATAATTAAAACAGTCCAAAGAGTGAGAAGGAAAGTTATCAAGATTTGAAGTGGCGGTAGCAAGAGGATATGAATACCATGCAATGGAGGTATGAAGATCAATAGATATTTTTGGTAACTCTCCCCTATTTTTATCAGCTCTTATAATAAATATGCTTGTAATATTTACGTTCTAGTCGTACTGCAGTTGGTTAAGTATTCAATATTTTACTAAGGGGTAAATGAGACTACTGGGTAGATGTCATGCCATTACTGTGTTATTAATTTCACGTTTCTTAACCTTGTTATGGACAGGAATGGTTTTATTGCTGAAAACTTTATACATTCACAATTTAAGGAACTCGTCAAAAAATACCTCGACAAACATGTCGCCTGTATGAACCGAAATGAAAGAGTACCTCATATGCGTTATATTTTTAGCAAAATGTCATTTTTTTTTTTCTCAGATGCAAAACTAAGCCCACTCTTATTCATTCTTCCTTTTTTATTTTTGTTCGGGCATCGGATAGAAAAGGTACTGGATTTCTCATCCTTTTGTTTTCTGTATAGAAAATTAATCTCCCTTTCTAAAACCAGTATAGTTATTCTGAAGATGCTGGTTGACGTCGCATGCGAGAATAGTTATTTTCGTTAAATGTAAAGAACTTGGGCAGTCTCGGAGACCTTGGCCAAGGTATTGTGTATCAGTATCTTGGTATGTCTGCTGACTGACATGTCTCATTGGATAATTTATATGTTAATTATAGATTTAGGTGTGTTATCTATCTTGATTTGTTTTATTTGTTGTAGTTTCTCTTTTATGGTTTATTCTTGGCTTCTGTTTAATTTCCCGATTGGGCTGCTTTATTTACCTATTAATGTCTCTGCGATCATAGCATTCATTTTGTTTTTACAATTAGGGTTGCAATTAACTTGTTATAATGACAGTAGTAAATAAGTTTGGCTTATTTTATGTATTCATTGCTTTTGTGTTTGCTAATTAGTGTGAAATTCTACAAAATATCTCAAGATTCTATAACAAATTTTTTTTTTTTTTTTAATTTTTGTAGGGTTCGTCTATGGCCACGAAAGCTATTTAGAATTTTAGATTTGTCTGGATCTGTATGTTTAATCCAGGTTGGCGTTTATTGGTAGTGTGGTTGTGCAATATATAGCTTTTCTTATACATTTGTGACTAAAGTGAAAGCAAGTTTTTAAGGGCATATATTGCATATACATTCTTTTTTGATAACCTAGTTCATTTACCCATTTATCCTTAGAGATCTTGTCCATTGATGTAGTTACTAGAAATTAGATTTCTGTGAGTAATTGTATCGTAATCAGGGAGATTTTATTCTCTCTCTCTCTCTCTCTCTCTCTCTCTCTCTCTCTCTCTCTCTCTCTCTCTCTCTCTCTCTCTCTCTCTCTCTCTCTCTCTCTCTCTCTCATTACGTTCTTAATCAATATTTAAATGCTCTTATAGATACATTTTACTTTTTTCATTATTACCAGCAAACCCAGTTTAGATATAGATGACGGCACATTCATTGAATGGAAAGTTTATAATGTGTTACGGTATGAAAAGATGTTAACAGGTGTGACAAAAACATTTCAGGTAAAGCTCAAATATCACAAAATGCTTCAAGAAATATCCCCAAAATTATTTTAATACTATTCTCTCATGTCTGTTTATCTATCTGTCTTAATATGCAGCTCCATGAATGTGACTTCATTGTTGGATGTCTTTTAAAGTAATACCAACCAGAACCCATTGAAAGTCTCGTGCTCATTGACGTGTCTTGCGAATAGAAGTTCCATTTGAGGATGCGTCCATTCCCTTTCATTAAAGCCACACATGGATGAACACGAGCAAAATTTGCACAAGAAATCGACTGTAAAATTACACCTCCAAAACTCGAATAGGAGACTGCTTTAAAGAGAAAGTATAATACGAATATTATTTTATGAGATGTAATAGAACGGTTTTTATTATGAATGTTATGATAATAATTGTTATCATTATTATTATTATTATTATCATTATTATTATTATATTATTATTAATATCATTATTATTATAGTAATAGTAATTTTATTGGATATTTCCTTAAAAGAAATTGCACGAATAAAAATCTATTCCATCATTGATCATGTTGACAAATGTAATGATTTTTTCACTCATATAATTGTACTTTTCAGTATAAGCCAGGAAGGTTATTTTATAGAATAAAGTTTTATGTTTTCATTATAAATACATTTTACATAATTATAGAGTTCCTGTTAAATATGTAAATTAGATTAAGTGTATTCATGACCAGAGCAAGTGCAAAGTTAACGTTAGTGGATGCTTCTTCTCTTGGCATCGATCTCATCTGATTATGGGCCTGAGGTTACTGAATCTAGAAGTTCTAGCTAAAATTATTGAATGACATAAAATAATTATGGAGTATGAAATTTAATTAACGTGATGTATGATTTTTGATAGATGTAGGACATTGTATCCTCTCCACCCAGATATTCTCGTTGGTAATGTTTCTCTAATTTCATGAAGCTCATATGAAAATTTATCTCATTCTTGATTTAAAATCCACTTTTGAGAAACATATCCGGTCTCCTTTAAAAAATAGTATGTTGACAAAATGTTTCAAAATATTTTGGAGGCTTTTAATCCTTAATAAACATTTTAATGGTCAAATTTTACCATGTTTTGAGCATTGTTCTCCGTTTAGTCTTCGGCAGCCGGCTTTCATCTGGACAAAAACTCAGTGCCTGATAAATTCCTTATCTTTAGTATGAATATTAATCATATGCACCGCCGTTCAATTAGGTCGTGCATACCCTGTAATATTTTTCATAATGATGACCATCTTCTACATTTATATCTTAGTAGATTACATCTAAGACAACAGGGTACAAGGTTTTTAGTAAATTTTAAGCTTTATTTTTTAAATAAAACTTCATACTACACAGTATTTCAGAAGTTTTATTCCGGATATGACCAAATTGTGGAGTGGTATTCATATTCATTCAATTAAATCGGTGGAATCTATAAAGTTCGACCTTGTTGATAACATTTTTTATTTAGTATTTTGAAAAGTCTTGCATCATAGTTTACATGTTACTTATTCATTTGGACTTTTTATTTATCTTGCCTTTTTTCTTTTTTTAATCATCTTTTATAGTTGGAATTATAGTTGGAACATCGTTTCTCTCCTCCCTGGCTCATTTTATTATTTTGTACCATAAGGCATGTTGCATAGTGCTTTTCCAATAGCATTATGCGGTTTGAACGTGCTGCATTAATAGAAATAATTATACAGAAGCAACAACTACAATAGCTATGGTGATATTACACACACACACACACACACACACACACACACATATATATATATATATATATATATATATATATATATATATATATATATATATATAATCCTTCATTCACTCTTCTCGTGAGAGGCTTCTTCTAAATCCAAGACTTCCTTCATCATCTTGAAGGTTCGAAATTCTTTTCCTCTGGAAGGAAGAGTGGAGAATTGAGAGAAGAGGTCCTTTGTGGAAAGTGTTCGTCTTTTATTTTTGACTGTAGGTTTTGTTATTCAGTGTCAGAATTTTCTCATTTTCCTTTTGGTAATTGCTCGTCTTGGCGTTTCTCTAAACTTATATTTTATTTACAGTTTAATTACGTAAGTTTTGAATTATTTGTAATGAAATTTGAAATCATTTCCAATTTGGTATCCGTAAGTTTACGGTTCTCCATCTTCCTCTTGTTTTGTAGGAATATAGTTTCAAGTATTTGTTATGCTAATTGGTTCAGGTGGGTCAAGAGTTGACCTGATTTATCAATCTTTAATGAGATACACTTGAATTACTTGGTATTCATCTCATTTTTCATTGTTTCTTCTATCCTAGAACAGTGCTTGTGTTTGACAGCAGTGTTCGTTCAAGATCTCCCTGGAAATGTTATGCATGGATTTTTTGACGCTTTGTGGTTGAGGAGTCCTAAAAGAGTTTATTAGAGTTGAACAGGGTCTTAATGGGGCCTTTAATTTTTTTTTCTTTTTTCTTTTAAATTATCAATTAAATTTTAAGTGATAATTGGCGTATAAGTCAACAAACAGTGTGGACATTGCTATTGTATGTTTTATTGTTTTCATTATAACAATACGCTATGACCTTTTTTAAATTGATTATATACCAGAAACATGATGGAGATCCCAATAAATTTCGACAAAAATATCTACGGGAATCCAGATAACTAGAAATTATTTTCGCATTTCAGGATAATTATCATTAATTTGTTTAATTATAGATCTAGATTCACAAGGATTTGTCTGAATGATTTGTTCTGAGAATGACTGACGATGTTGAAAGAAACTCGAGTTATAAAGATCTGAGAGTTACAGGAAATGAAGAAGAATAAAATAAAGAAATTTTAGCAACCGGGAGCTGTTTGAAATGTAAGTACCCCTGCCAGGTGGCGTTATTTGATGTTTAATAGCTTCGAGTACTGTACCCTCAAGTCACTTACGGTTACGCCGAGCAATCTGCAATATATAGAATACACAGTAATTGATAAGAGGATCTTATGTAATACATTGTTGCTTTCTGGGGTTCTAGCATTAAGAAAGAAGAGCGAAACATGTAGCGACTGGGAATGACAATGTTTCACTGCCCCAGAAATCCTACTAGATGGTATTGTCTTTGTATGAATCAATATCGAAAATACGTCGAGAAAATCGGTTTTCTCACAAACTGATGAAAGGTGACACTCTTGGAAAATTTCGTTGATGTAATAGGATTTGTGGACAAAATACGCAAATTTCTTTATTCTTTGTTCATGCAGTTGCAACGAAGGGTATTTGGCATTAAGTATTTAATCAGATAGTACTACCAGTATTAACTTATCCATCAGAAACTTGGAGCCTTACTAAAGCCTTAGAACATAAAGTAGTTACAACTCAAAGCGTTATGGAAAGAATAATAATTGGAGTAACACTAACAGACAGAAAAAGAGCAACGTGGATGCGAGAGCAAACTATAGTAGAGGATATTCTAACAACATGTAAGAAAAAGAAATGGACCTGGGCAGGACATATAATGAGAATGACAGATAATGGATGGAGATTAAGAATAATCGAAGTGGTCCATGGAGATTAAACAGAAGCAGAGGAAGGAAAAGTAGACAATGGATTGACGAACTAAAAAATTGCTGTTATAAACTGGGAGAGAAAGACCATAAACAAACGTGTTTGAGGCCTTTGTCATGTAGTGGGTTAGTTACGGCAGATGATGATCCCTATCTGTAGTCGCAAACTGATGAAATATATTTAACATCTGAAGCATTTATTATCACTCTTGGTACAGTAAAAGTAAGCGAAATTGGGCAAGGGGCTTCACCAGAAAAGAGAATGATTAGATAATTCATTCTTAAGTTATATTTTCTCTGTTGGTGATCAAACCTCTTTGCTGACCAATCCCGCTTACTCTATCACTAAAGATTATTAGAATTTGTGTAGCTTAACACCTGACATCTGCGAGCAAGGAAGACTAACATCACACTCAATTCTTTCCATTTACCGGCTTTTGATTAGCATCGCTATAATAAATTCTCCAGGTAGTGGGTTTTTTTTTTTATTTATTTTTTTTCCGCATATCGATGTACAGTATTAGTAAAAAACAAATTCATAAGGCTTTCCCTGACGACTTGGTATGTTCTTACAGGAATGGATTCCATATTGTCTGTTTCTTTCTTTCTTTAATCTGACGCTTATATATATATGTATGTATATTATATATATATATATATATATATATATATATGCGCATATATATACATACAATATATGCATATATATACATACATCTATATACATATATATATGTATATATATATATATATATATATATATATATATATATGTGTGTGTGTGTGTGTGTGTGTGTACAAAAATTTATTTCTACTGTATCATGAGCTTAGACAAATTGCTTTCGACCAGCGATTTGTATGAAGCATTGCATTAGAGGTTTCTTTAGGATATTATCCAATAATCATAAACATTAATTTTCTCATCTTTTTAAGTAATAACCGAAACGTTATTTCCACAGCTTTCAGTAAATCTACGAAACCTTATTATAGAGACGAAAATCGTTTGCTTCTCTTGCAATTGTCACGCAGAATGTTTCCGGTAATTGTCTTACTCATAAAACTCCAGTTTTATTTTGTACTTATTTCTTTAATATCGTATTGTGTCATTAATTTTATTTTTTCAAACGTATTTACTCGCTTTCTCGGAATTTATTTCACAAGAAGGTCATTGACATTCAAGAGTCTCTCTCTCTCTCTCTCTCTCTCTCTCTCTCTCTCTCTCTCTCTCTCTCTCTCTCTCTCTCTCTCTCTTTATAATAAATAATTGCTGAAATATTTCATTATCATTGTTGTCATTATATTTGGTATGTTCGAGGGATGATAGGTGTCTAATCCTTTAATAAGAGGTGACTCTTGGCTTTCCTTAAACTAAGAGCACTATATCTTTGTTTACGCATCAAATATTAGTTTTAATCAAGCTCGTTTGTGTAGGAGAATTATATCTCAAGAAGTTTGAAAATCCTCGCGTATTCTCATAGTATCAAAGTTTTACCATTCGTTATCATTGTTTCATAACCATCTTTTACTTATTTGGATACAGAATATGAAATTTATCTATGAATTCTTCAAGTTATTTATGGATGATCATCTGCTCTTATCTTTGCGTAATGGAGTTGGAGAACATAAACATGGCTTGATGGAATGGCTTTGCCTTGATAATGTCACTCTTTCATCTTTTCTTCTATCCAAAGAAAGAATTTTTTTTTTATTTTTTATTTATTTTTTTTTTTTTTTAAGATTATCTGACATCTCATATTGATGTCATTGTTGATTTTTAACGGAAATGAAGATTTTATGTTTGTTTCTGCTTTTGTTGTTGAAAAGGATCGAAGATTTTGTTCGCACTTGATTGCGTAAAGAAAACTCATACAAAAGGTGAAGGTCTGACTTATCCTGAGAAAAAAAGAAATCATTATAAAACTTTAGTCGGATTTTATAAAGCTTATGTTCACTCATTTCTATTTCAAAATATTCTCGTAAAAGTAGAATAATATATTTTTAATGTTTTCTCAGATAAGGAAATGTTAAATCACATTTCCAAAAATAATATTTTATACAAAACAATAGATATTTTATTGAATTTTTGGGGTACGAATTTTAGTGTAAGTTACATTCATGTTTTTTTGTTTTTTTTTTTTTTATGTGTGTGTGTGTGTATGTGTGTGTTCAGTTAGCCTTGTACTTGAAACTTAATTTTCTAAAGTTTTCTACTTAACATTCATGCGGTATTCAATATCACTATAATAATCTTAATCATCTTTTTAGCTAGAAAAAGCCTTTGGGTGATTTTCTAAATCGACCCGAGGTAACTTCGAAAAAGATCATTTTAAGATACGGTGGATTTCCCTAATCTATTTGAAGAAAATTTGAAACTTGAAAATATTGATTTAAACATGTTTTATTATGTAGTTTTATAGGAGGATGAAATGTTTTATGCATTTCCTGTTGATTATGATTGATTTATTATTAATTTTTTTTCATATTCTTAAAACATCTATAACTTCAACTTCTTATGATATAGCTGATATATATATATATATATATATATATATATATATATATATATATATATATATATATATATATATACAGTATATATATATATATATATATATATATATATATACAGTATATATATATATATATATATACTGTATATATATATATATATATATATATATATATATATATATATACTGTATATATATATATATATATACAGTATATATATATATATATATATATATACAGTATATATATACAGTATATATATATATATATATATATATATATATATATACAGTATATATATATATATATATATATATATATATATATATATATTTTAAATATTGATTTATATTTTACTAATGCATTTCCCAGATTCGTAAAGATTTTTATTTTAGTCTCAAACTATAATGACATTCTTATTCTTCTATCGTTTTAATAACCATGATTATGTAAGGTTTCTATGAAAACCCTTCAAGGTCGGGGCTTCTCACATCCCGAGTGGCGATTTATTTCACGCCCTATTTCATCCCGTTCGCTGCCCGATGTGGGAAAGGCTTTGACAGATCCTTTTTTTCCTCTCTCGTTGGTCGGGAACGAAAGATAATTCTCCAGGTTCTTGGAATTTACTATTTTCCTTCTTCATGGTCATAGCCTTCAATTTTGAGATTTTTAGCTACTTAATATTGATATTTTTTTTTACACAATGTCAGTTTTCTGGTTTTGGCTGCGTTATGTATTATGTTAAAGTAGTGTATGCTACCCGTAAAAAAATGAAGACTAAATATCAATATTAGGATGATATGCGCACGCACACGCACCCCCACTCACGCTTTGTAAGATACTGCCCTAGCAGTGTGCCAAATTTCATGCTTGTATCACCAAAGGCACATTTGTTTCACATATCTGCCCGGCTATAACAATTAATAATTTGTTCCTTTACCTTGACTCCTGGATCTACCACATAGTTAATATAACATAGGCTTACGTCCTTATCTTTATCTTCAAAGATATAATCTTAAAGTATTTTGAAAACGACTTGAAAGAAGAGCGGCAGACATTGTGGTACGCTCCTTGACATAAGAAGGTGGAGGCATAGGTAATAAATGTAAGAAAAACGCCATTGGTGAAAAATGTCTTCCTTAGGCCTTTACATTCTCAAAACAGATGGAAATTTGTTAAGCCTTTATGGCTGCGGGGAAAGATTTAAGGTCATTCTGGAGTCATTCTTGTGTGGATTGGAAACCATAGCATTTAGAATCAATTGGGGTCAAACGAAATTGAATGTATTACTCATATCCTTTACTTTTACCATTATTAGTTGGTGGTGTTTGCTGAGCAATGAAAAAGGAAGAACATGTAATTTAAAGTTATAACTAAAAAGACTCTCTAAAAGTGACACCCATCTGTTGAGGACAAAATTATTAAAACTTTTCAGAGGTTAAGGAAGCAGAAAACGTTTATTCGTTTATTTCCTAACTGCCATTGCGTAGTTTACCCAACATTTTCGGCAGTCCCAAATCCAAATCACCATTTTGTATTTACTTTAAATATTACATTTTATTTTTGGCTCGCAATCAGTGATGGGAGAAGCACGGAAAATAACTCAATCCTGCGAATGGAGAGAATCTGAATCTAAATCCACACTGCAGTGAATTCTGGAATAGTTCCAAGTTAGCCACTTCTCAGAAGGAGTGTCTATGCAAATTCTGACACTGAGAGCCTCCTTTCCTCCTTTTCTCCCTTCCTTCTTTGGTGCCTCCCTCTCTCCCTCCTTATACTCATTGAATTTCTTGTGGGCGAAATATAATACTGCACCTCCCGTCCTCCGGAGGTTGTTAGGGATATCAGTATAATGAGAAAGAGCTCGTCGTCACGTGAATGCAGTATTTATCGCTTCCTTATTAATTTCTTTGGGAATATAAAAATGTAATTCTCACTATACTGTATTGCACGATATTCGTCAGATTCAACCTAGAATTATTATTCCATAAAAAAAAATGTATCTGTGTTTTGTTATAAATGTGTCAAAAGTAATACATTTAGGACAGCTGTGCTTTTTCTAAAATGCCTGATGCGAAACCTTTAATTTAGAAACGTTTGATTTAATACTTTTTTATATTAAAGATGATAATCTAATTGAAAATGGTGAGATGGAGATTTTTTTCTGTATATTTTTTGGATGTAGAATAATGTCATGTTACGTGAACATTAAAGTAGTTCACTTTAGTTTCTTAAATTCAACGTGAAGAGTATCATTGTAGACTTATAAATTTCTTAAATTTCAAAATGAAGAGATTTTGATTTTGAATTATTTCGGCTAAATCAACTATTCACACATTTAAAAAATTAAGCCGAATGATTAATTAAACATTCCTGCATATAACTACTAATAAGGCTAATTTTATATAGAAAAAATAAAATGGCCGTAAGAAATCAAGATCAAAACTCAAAGATTTTTTTTTTTTATATAGTTACCCTTATTGGTTATATGCAGGAATGATTGATTGATTATTTGGCTCAAATTTCAAAAAGTGTGAATGGTTGATTTTGAAAGTGTAAATATACTTCTTTTTAAATATTAAAAAAAATTAAATTTAATATTCTATCTAATTTTAATAAATTTTTGGTGACGCTGAATAACCTCGCCAGTACCTGTGCAAGACATTTGGCCACAATTTTAAAATTCATTTCCTGAAAGCACAGCATAATTATGGTATATTCTGAATGGTTCAAAGGGAAAATATTTAACAATACTGGATTTAAAAAATGACTGTTTCTATAGATCTTGACCTCGGTTTTACAATCGTACCTTGACTTTAACTATGCTTTCTTAGATTAGGATAAACAAATTATTAACTTACAGTTTCCTTGAGATTTATTTCGAATACGAAAATAGTTGACTTTAATGAACATTGATGGTTCGATCATTAGCTAGTTTATGAAGGCCCGTTTAATGATCTTATGAAAGCATATTTCACTTATATTGATTGACAAGAAAATTATGAGAATATATCTAGGCTGAATGATTATGAAAATGTTTCCCTAAAAAGAAGTAAAAAAAAAAAACTTGAGTTGTCTTCAACAATTGTGTCAAGAAGCTCAAATTACTAAAGAATTTTATAAAGTAAGTAAAAGTCCTGGCAGAAAATGGAATGAGAAGGTATGAATATCAAATAACGAAGCCATTTTAGGTTGTTTAGTGAACATTTGGTTAGAAAATAAAAATGAATAGAAGACTAGTGTAACCTTCTACACCAAGGAAAAAGCTCAACATAGGGCTCCTCTGCCTGTCATTAGGACCAAGCACCTTTAGAATTTGGCTCGGCAGAACAGTGGACAATGACTCAGCATAAATAGTCTACAGCAAAGCCGTTTCATTTTCTCTGGGAAGTTGCAGAATTCGTCCAAAATTTGCACTTAAAATATAAACACAGAGACACCGGTAATATTTGGTTGATCACAGATTAAGAATGCTTAGAATCTTTAGTTTATACGCAAACACGAATAACACACACACACACACATATATATATATATATATATATATATATATATATATATATATATATATATATATATATATATATATAATTCAAACATCAGTAAGGAAAGTCTCTTACCTATTGAAGTTTATGCTAATATTTTAGAATTTTAGGATATTCTCTCTCTCTCTCTCTCTCTCTCTCTCTCTCTCTCTCTCTCTCTCTCTCTCTCTCTCTCTCTCTCTCTCGTACATTTCAAGATTAATTACGCATTTGTAGTTAACCAAAGATAAAAAATGATTAGATGGCCACATAAATCCATCCGTTCATAAATCCGAAGGAGCTAATATAGAGGCATTACTCTCTATATCAAGATTTTTTAAGTCAAGTTACCTAAGAATTTTTATGTCCCCAATTGCGCTTTTCCTTCTTTACCATTGACCCCCATACCAAAGGAATATATTTTTTATTGTCATAGTTTTATTGCGCAATAAAAGTAAAATGGAAAGGAAATTATTCCTCAGGAAATTGCTGCCTTTTAATGGCCCACTTGGGCAGAAATGGCTGAATGTGGGATTTTGACAAATACCATATTTTTTTTTTTTTTTTTTTTTTAGTGTCTGCATAGCTATACTTTTTCTGTTGGAAAAGATAAAGGAGATATTCTCTTACAAATGAAAATGGAATCACCTTAATAATTACAAATCTTATTTTAGTTTGCCAGTCATTTTGATATAAAAACTACCGATTAACGTGGACTTTCAACCTTAATTATTATCACAGCAACCTAGAGGCATTATGTCAAATAGGCAGTAGATCTGGAAGACAAGAAAGCGATTCGAATCGAGTATTGATTGCAAAAACAGAGTGACCCACTGGCCCTACTGTAAATGAATGGATACTCTTTTATTGTATACTGATATGATTAATATCATTATTAAAGCTTTATGCGTATTAGTTAAACCATAGGTGACCTTTATCAATGCGACCTTAAGGAGTGAATGTCATCAGTGCACCTCACTCGGTAGACTTCCTTCATTACTGAAGTGGTTTTGCAGCGTCATTTCTGACCCTAGCTGGCTGTACCCCCTTTTTAGCCCTATACTCTACTTCCGTTCGCGTATCTGTTCTCCCATCTAATTGCCCAACCCCTTTCAACCATTGTAAACTTCGTAATGCAACTGCTGCGAGGGTCTTCCTTCACCCAGCTGCACCTCGCCGCTGAACGGCCTCCCCCGCCCTATTATAGGCTTATATAACCCAAGTTCTTCAATGTCTCATGTCCATTCATGACTGTTTGTTTCAAATATAGTGTCAGTTGTGCATTCAGGTATACAGTGCTGTTAAACGATTCAATTAATTCTTTTAAGTGCAATAGTCCTTATTAGAAATGTGTTGTTGATCAAATTCAAATATTGAAGTCTCGCATGAGGTTTTTAAAACTCTTAACCTTTAAATTCAATATAAATTTATTATAGTTCGTAAACATGATTAGTTGTAATGAATGTAGGGAGTCAGGGAGCACGCGTTTTATTCTTAAACATATATGCAGGTCTAATCGTCTTTTATTTTTTATTATTTAACATATTATTTATTTAAAGAATATGATCAATATATTTTTCCTTTCTTGTTTATAACACGACAAATAGGGAAAACTTTGAGATGAAAGTAAAAAAGAACATGAGAGCAAGGATTTTGAATTGTGTACGATTAGCCTAGTTGTTATTTGTCTTTTGATTTTTAGTTGAATTAGGAACAATGCAAATAAAACGGATGAAAATACGAAAAGAATATTGTTTCTACCTAATTACACATTAAAAAATTCTGTATGCAAGCACACCCTCATGTGTTTATTTATATATACTAATATATATATATATATATATATATATATATATATATATATATATATGTGTGTGTGTGTGTGTGTATAAATGTATGTATATATGTATATAAGCGAACTGGTTTTTTCTTATCGATTAATAATCTAGCTAAAGAATTTGGACAGCAACTCACACTGATCTAAGCATAAATACCTTGTCTGAGTAGGAAAGAAAACAAAGTGTCTTCTAAATACACATAAAACCAACTGGAAGTTAAGATGAAAAGTCAATGTTTAATCTCTTTCAATAATATAATTACGATTTTTTTTATTAAGAATGTTTTACACATGAAAAACAGGTATCTGGGAATTCTTTTTTTAAATGTATAACACATTTGAATCTTTAGGCTTATTTGGTATATCCATCGAACTTTTATAAAGTAGAATACTGGAGGGGAAAAACAGTTTAGTAAGTTTCTTTATGTATCGTAAAAATATTTTGTGAAAGTAAAAAGATCAAATTTTCTTCTTGAACTGGTTTGCCTTTCTTTCCAGCATCTAAAATCCTCTCAAAGTAAACGCCTACAAATGAAGTAAAGGGCAAAGCTGGATCTCTCTCTCTCTCTCTCTCTCTCTCTCTCTCTCTCTCTCTCTCTCTCTCTCTCTCTCAAATGTGAAGAGGGGAATTGAGTTTTTGGTATATTGGTAGAATTAAATTTGTCCCTTAGAAAAAAGAAACCCGGGAAACCCAGACAGACTAGGGGGCCCAAGATCATCAAACGCCGTTCAGATCATACTAATAGATAAGATTGATGACATTTCGCATCCACACCCCCTAGGTCATACCTGAAGTATACATATATCCAAAGTCTGCTTTGAGAAAATAAAACTATCTCATAGAAGAGACCAATTCTGAATTCCATGAATATGAAAAGTTACATACCAGTGTTTCATAGTTAGATAATGGTTATGGATGCGCCGTAGTCCACAAAGATGAGTCATATTTAGCTAAATTATGTGACTGTCCCTATTTTCACTGCAGAAATGTAGCTTGCCTTAAAAATTTGTGGGTAAAACTTCCGTAATTTACTGTGACTTCAAGAGTTTATTAGTGCCTTCAAAGTTTTAATAGTCTACACCCATTAGTTCAGAAAGCTCAAGAGTGTCTCTTTCATATTTCCTGTTGGCACAAAATTGTTCATTTCTGCGCTGTTACTCCTCATGCGGGAATTCATTGAAATAAGGTAGAAGACAAGGAAGCGAAAAAAGCTGCTCTAAATAAAAAATTACTACATAAAAAGGATGCCCCACTTTGATATGAAGCAACGTTTTAGGTCTTTTTTTTTTTTTTTTTTTTTTTTTTTATTTAGAAATGGCAGGAGAGTGATCGTTTCCTGTCCTCGGCAGTAATGAAAACATGAAAGCATAAGGGCTTAAATTAACATCTGCTTATAATATGTTTTTAGCAACCAAATCTTTGAAGTTGTTTTAACCAGACTGAGGATCTGTCATATTTTATAGCCGGTTCACACATGAATATGATCTGAGAACATTCTTGTGTTCTACTGAAAATTAGCCCAGAAAATCCCATCGCTGATATTTTAGATTTTATTGGTGATGCTCTTGTTCAGTATCTATGAAATCGATATTTTTAATGAAATTTTATTTATTTATATTTCTTGAATGTGTGAATAGCCTAGTTATGAGTGAATATGGCTTTTGAAGTATTTTTTAAAATGTTAACAACTTGACTTTTATGACGGCACTGAATGGCCTTGCCGGTCCCAGTGCCGATCAGAAACTTTATGTTTCAATCCAATCCTAAATTTTAAATGCCATTTTTTTTGTCGCAGTTTATTGAATATAGGAGTGTTAGTTAGAGGTTTACTTCGTGATAAATCTTTTATGGAAGGTGCTCTCCTGTTAGTTGATTTCATAGTTCAAGGGAATATATGAATAGTCATACATAAATTAACCAGAGTATTACCATATTTAATTGCTGCTCGAGTCCTCGTCTCTTATTCGTGGATTTTATTATAAAAGCACCATTTCACTTATCGACTGTAGCGTTTGTTTAACTTTGTTTCTTGTTATAATGTTTCTTCAACATGATCAGGTTAAAAAAGGGAAAAAAAGTAGGGAAACTGATGATACTTTATAAATCTAAGTGTATGGAATTCAAAAGTCTACATATTAATGATAACACTGTTAATTCTTTTCGTGTTAAAAACAAGTACTATTATCTTGCAATTGCCCGAATCCTGAAGAAATAGGGATTCGGACAAGTTTCCCTTCAATGTCCGTTTCAATCGCCATCAAAAAGATTTTAGTGTTTTTAGTCTTTTCTTTTGTGTGTGTGTGTGTGTGTGTGTAGAATGTCAGAATTGCATGAAACTCGGTTCAATCAATATAATAACAATTCACGTAGAATGAAGATTTAGAAACTTTGAGAGTATAGAAGCTTTTGTGCTGATTGAAGTTAGAGATAATTCGTTTTGATTGAAGTTTGTGTATGTATGAACATTCCAATAATCCTTATAGGACGTTGTTGCTCGTAATTCTGCAGGCTGTTTGAGTTATACAGCACAATTATCGGATGCAATAATTATTTAAAAAATGACATCTAAATACTTAAATAGATGTGTACACACAGACACACACATTCAACCCTTCCCACACACTCCCCCTTTCCTAACTACAACCCGTTGTTTCGTAATTTAAGGGAGATTGCGGTTTCCGAGTGTACCTCACCAAGGTATGACTATACTGTCCCCAAGTGTTTAACAATATATATATATATATATGTATGTATGTATGTATGTATGTATGTATGTATATAATCAGACACGTGTTGTTTACTATAATAGGGTAGATTACAAACAGTATATTTCTCTCTCTCTCTCTCTCTCTCTCTCTCTCTCTCTCTCTCTCTCTCTCTCTCTCTCTCTCTCTCTCTCTCTCGTTTTATTTCATAGGTATGATATTTATCACCTTAACATTATTATTATTATTATAATTAATTATTATTATTATTGCTATTATTATTATTATTAGTTATTAATATTATTACCATCATCATCATTTCAAGTTTCGGTGATATATTTGTTGCATTTATAGGATGAGTTTAATAACATTACAAGAGATAATCTTCTAATACGGATATCCAATTTAGCCCTTGTCTCTTAAGATATTTTAATTTCAGCAATATAAAGTTTCACAATTTTCTCAAACATTCATTACTATGGAGAGTAGACTAATGCACTGCATTTTATATATTTTATCTTTTATTTTATCTGTTGTTATGGACGTGTTGCTCTCTGTAACAGACCATGATTGAATTTTAATTAAACATTGAACACAACACAGTCTGCAAAATATATATAGATATTTATATCCTGTACATTTATATCAACTGTGGGCGCAGTTGTCAGATATAATTCTTTATTTACAGGTAAATAAATTAAACGTTTTTTCTACACGGATGAAACTGAAGCCGGGCAAAATCCAATTAGTTGTACGATATGAGGTTATAAATCTGACATGATAAACAAATCTCATAAGTCATAATTTTATTCACTGATATTTGTATATGTTAGTCTTTTATCGTCATTTCATGAGCGAGCAGAAATTACAGACATCTTTGAAAGGATATCGTCCCAATTAGGGAAAACTAGGTTTTAACACTTTGCAAGCCGTATAATCAGTTTTTGGACATTTTTATTCAGAAGAATAAGACAGAGGATTTTTCAATTGACGATTGAAATGATAGTAGATATTCACATCGCCTCGGCTTATATGTAAATGCATAGCAATATTTGGAAAGAAGTAATATCTGCATTTATGATAAAGTTCAGTGAAAATGGATAGTTCAATATCACGGATAGGTTCCTACCTCCAATTCAGAATCAGTAATGACAAATCAATACTACATTTTATTGTTCTGTGAGTAGCGATTGATAAAATTAGACCTCTGGATATGTTGTCAACTTCCTATCAATCCTAATTGATATAAAAATTTAAACTGTAAAGGCGAGGTTCAATAGAAGCAGGCTTCCATTACACTTGATTGTTGCCCTTTGTACCTAATTTTGGAACTTACTGGACTTTTTAGTGGAATATTCAATACCATCAGAGTTTATACCTCAGAGGATATACTTGAGTGAAAATCAGATGTATTTGGAACATAATTTTATTTTTTTGATAAGCTGTTGATATAGATACTAATTAAATATTTTGGTAAGTCTTTGTAAAATTCATTTGCTCACCGTTTTTTTTTTCTTTTTGGCAGTTGTTGATGACATACGATCTGATGTTACTGTTCATCCGTTTTTTTATTTTATTAGTATCATATTCATTATTATAATGCAATTCGTTATTATTTTTAATGAAACTATCTTGTAGTAATGTTAACGTAATTACCATAGAACATATTTCAGCAAATTTCATGATTAATTCTCATTAATTTTTTTTAAATAACGTAAAGGAAAGATATATAATTTCCCATCAATGATTATAAAAGTACGAAAGTGCAGCTCTCAAGTTTCGCCAGTAATTAACTGCCGAGCAAAGTAAAATTGACAGGAAATAATGAAATAATTAATGGTAGCATAAGGAAATAAGTCAGTCGCGTTTATATTTTAATGAATGCTTTCTATATGAAATGCCCTTCCATTATAATTTAATATATCGTAGCTATTACTTTGTGAACGAATATTTATAGCAGACCCTTCACTTTTGTCTAAAGACAAATTTGAGAGAACGCTATGTAATAAGAACTTCTGTAATAAATAACTCGGAAACATGAATTAATATATATATATATATATATATATATATATATATATATATATGTATATATGTGTGTGTATATATATATATATATGTATGTATATGTGTATATATGTATATATGTGTGTATATATATACATATATATATATATATATATATATATATATATATATATATATATATATCATAACGCGTAATTATTGGACTGGAGGACAAAGGCCTCAAACATGTCCTTCCATTCTGGTCTGTTAATGGTCTTTTTATTCCAGTCTATACCCTCAAATTTCAATCCATCTCTTCTCTTCCTTCCTCTACATCTTTTGCAATCTCTAGATACCCATTCTGTTATTCGTAAATTTAAGTATATATATATATATATATATATATATATATATATATATATATATATATATATATATATAATATATATAATGTATGTATGTATATATATATATATATATATATATATATATATATACTGTATATATATATACATACATACATACATACATACATACATACGTAATATTCAACCCATACATGCAAAATTACAGATGATATAACAAGCCTTGCGGGGCGTAAAGTTCTATCCCGCCGAATCATGCTCTAAGGTGCCTTAATTTTCCAAACTTTCCCTATACGGAGGTGAGTCGGGAGTAAAATTGTCCTCGCCAGACTTCGGAGTTAAAACTTATAGTTTTATGCGGATACTGTGTATGGTACACATAGTTTCATAAGCAAATTGTGCAATTATGTGCATCATTGAATAAGTATGCAATGTTATCTGGGAACTGAAAGGCACCTACCCTTCTGAAAGGGACAAGGGATTATATTAAAGAAAATATGTGATGCGAGAAAATTAGTCTACGGTCATAATTACTTTGTATCAACTATAATTTCAGGGATTATTTGATTTTTTTCCCCTTTTTTTTAAAAGCTTATAAGAATAGCCGTTGTAACTTTATATTTCTTAGGTGGAGCTTAAAAAATTAAACATTTGCCTATGAAAAATGTTAGAACAACTTTGCTTCTGCAAGATTTTTATTTTGTATCCGCAATATTTCACCAGTTTAGCTTCGAAAGGGTTTAGTGCCTACAGTTCATCTCAAGCGGTGAACTGTAAGCACTCCTAACTGTGTTTTTGCAGCGGCTTTTCGACCCGTAGCTGTACTCACTTTTTAACCATCTACAATACCTCCGTTCCTGCTTCCCTTCTTCCAGCCTTTCCCTTCGCATTGTAACTTGTGGATTTCAACCCTGTTGCATACTGGGATGAGTGGCCTCCCTGGCTCCACTGCTAGGCTTTCTCACCCAAGTTTATAATCAATCAATCAAGCTTATCAGTTTAATTAAATTTCATGTAAATTTTATAATCGAGGATGAGAGAAAGGGAGAAGTGTTAATTTCAAGCTCTATTAGATCCATGATATTTTTCGAATTCTCTTAATAACATTTTCAGGTTTTCATGAAAAGTTGTCAGAAAGGATTTAATGACGACCAGAAAACTGTTACGAAATTATTTTTTCTTCTTTTTATCAGAAGATCGTTTAAGTGAAAACGACAAATATAATGTCTTAGTCGGTTATAAATTCCTGGAAGCCGTGTGAAAATTAGATGACTGTCTTGCAGCGGAAAGAGAATTCAAAGCTTAGCAAGAAAATACCACTACTGATGTAAAGTATTTCAACCTCTGTAATCCCTTTGTTGCAGGATTTATTCCGTGTGAGAGTTGGTGTTGTAATCTTGTACTTCAATCTTTTTTTCTTTTTTTTTTAAATTAAATCATTATGCAAAGTGGGATTCGCTCCGATAGTGGAGCATAGTGATCAAGTATATTACTTATTTTATAACAGACTTATGCACGTTGTTAATATCTTCTTCGCTTCACGTTCCAACGCTTGTGGAAAATTAGATTACTAACCTTATTTTTCTTGTTTCAGTTTTCGTGCAGTTTTCAAAATTAATGTAATATTCATTTTTCGTTTTGCTTTCCATTTTTTTCCATTACATGTTCTGTTAACTTATATCGGCTTGGGATTTCTTTGGGATGGCATAAGTTTTATGTTTATGGTCATCAATTTGCTTGTTGATGCACTGCTCCTTACATTCTCAAGAACTTTCTCTTTAGCTATTCGCGTGTTTGAAAAGTCACATATCTTCATCAGTTGAATGTGTACATATTTTATATAGGCAAATATCCATGTTAGATTCAAGAGAATGTAATAAATTATAAAAATAACTCTCTCTCTCTCTCTCTCTCTCTCTCTCTCTCTCTCTCTCTCTCTCTCTCTCTCTCTCTCTCTCTCTCTCTCTCTCTCATAATTTCCAATGGATCAGAGTTTCCTCCCAGCAAGATCCGTAATACAGTAAATTGACGAATTAATAGTTGAGACTTTATTAATCTGTAGCTATTAAACATGCTATTACCACTTCAATTTGAGCTCTTACTTTAGACCAATTATGACCAAACATATAAGTATTTCATGTTACATTATTCCATTTTAATTTTATTATTTTTTTGATGTTTTTTAAATAACTGTACACGGCATATACATTGGCAACTTGAATTTAAATGGAAGTCAGACAGCTAACGTATCCTTTACAATCCCGTGAGAAAGTCATAGATAATTTAGAAAGAACCTAACTTGTCTCTAGTTGAATTAAATTAATTTTATCAAAGATATTGGAGAAAACTCCGAATAAATTGTTAGTGACATCTCATGGGTACTAAATTAATCATTGGTATTAAGCCACTGTTGATAGTACCCTGCAAAGATCCAATTTAATTTCTTTGTAATTTGCATTACAATGGCTAATATCTTACCTGATTCGTTTTCGACATGTGCATGGAAATTCATAACATCTGATGATTTATAATCAATCAGAATGACTTAGTAAAAATATAAATTTTTTTCAATATGCAAAATATTGTGGTAAAGATTATAAGCATCATGTGTGAGGAAGTGTGATCTCTCTCTCTCTCTCTCTCTCTCTCTCTCTCTCTCTCTCTCTCTCTCTCTCTCTCATGTTAATAACATACTGTTAGAATGGCTATTGAAATAATCATATTTATTTATTCTCAATATTAGCATATAATCAGAATTAATAATAACATTGATAACGTTGATTTTATTCGGGAGTTTATTCCATTATAAAAACTAATAACAGTGTTGGGGGTAATTTAAAGCTGCGCTTCAAAATCTTTTCATGTTTAAGAAAAACTAATATTTTGTTCTTGCTAGATATAGTCTGACGTCTTACTTTCCATTCCCAATAAAGGAATCGTGAAACCTCTTTAAGGAAGATTTTGAAGTTTTCAACTTTCGCAATCTATACAAAGTGTCGAAGGCAGGAGAAATATATAAAATGAACCACGACATTCATAACGAGAACTATCTTCTCTCCTCTTCTTTTGAAGAGATCCCAGTCGTCATTAAAAGATACCCAGACTACACCAAATCTTTTCACCAAAGATGCCTTCCTTTCCCCTACATTAACATTTGTGTGCGTGTACTTGTGTGTGTGTTTTAGGTGTGCGTAGGGTGGAAGCTGGAATGAAGCTGCAGTAAAAGCTCATGTCTTTTTCATTTTCTTTTTATCTCGCAAGTCTTGTTTTTCACCCATCCCCCGTCCCACCCCATATTGAATTACTTGGGAGTTAGAGCTACCCGCTGTGATATGAAAACATTCAAATGTCACTGCAAGAATGCACAATAAAATGCTATTATGTTTTCCTCTCCCAAATTCTTTGACAGTCTGACCAAGCATTGAAATATTATCTCTCTCTCTCTCTCTCTCTCTCTCTCTCTCTCTCTCTCTCTCTCTCTCTCTCTCTCTCTCTCTCTCTCTCTGGTAAACCATTGTTAGTTCTGTCTCCATGTTGTTGTTACCACCATTGCAATCACTAAATGGATTATATCCCATTTGCTTCGTTTACTATTAATTTTTAAAGAAGGCGGCGAAGAGATTTGATAAGGGGTTTTCCATGGAAATTGCTGCTGAGAATTTACAGCTGTCTTCTGCAGACACCTTCCTAGTTATTATAACAACATGGAGAAAAAAAACGGGAAGGTAATTTAGTAGTTGCTCGGTATGAAATTGTATCTTTTCGATTTTGTTAAAGGCTGGAATTGATTGTTATCACTTGAAGCAGGTTCGGGGATTTTGATTCTTTACAATGGTTAGTTATAGCATTCGAAATTGATTATTTGACTTTACAAACCTTTTACTAATACTTATATATACTTCGTTTAATGGAGATATGTTTATTAACAAACAAAATATAATTTTATAATTTAGAAGCGACGTGCTGCTTTCACCAAACAAAATTTCAATGTTGTAAACAAAATTGGTATTGTAAAATGTGTATGGTATAGATGGACTTGGGTGGAAATATAATGATTTTATATTCCCTTTAAAATATTCCTAAAGTGACATTTGGTGTCTATAATATGGTGTTCCAACTTTGAGGAGTAGATGTCAAGGGGTTTTCATTCACAAGGTCTCCTTTTCTTAAAATTAGATTTTAGTAGCGTGGCTTTGCTTGGAATAATAATTTTGTATGCTCTATTATGCGTCTTTAATAATTTCCTATTCAAATATTATGGGAGGAAAAATAGTTTCGTCACAATTATAAAACAAGATAATATATTATAGTAAATAAAAGTAGCGAGAATCAATTATAGTAAAGAAATATTGAAGTGAAATAGGAATGTGAGCTATAATCTTAAGTGATTTCATACTCAGTAA
>NC_090749.1:57862978-57915478 GCF_036898095.1 Palaemon carinicauda
CCTGCCTGTTGATCGCCAGACTGGGTCTTGAGGCCAGCTCAAACTCGTTAGTTCCTTTAATGCCTGCAACCTCACCATCCTTGTGAGCTAAGGATGGAAGTTTGGAGGAGCCTATAAGTCTACTTGCTGAGTCAGCATCAGCCATTGCCTGTCCCTCCTTGGTCCTAGCTTGGGTAAAGTGGGAACTTTGGGGCTGATCATATGTATATATGGCCAGTCTCTAGGGCATTGTCACTGTCCCTTGCCTCTGCCCATTCACGAGCGGCCTTTTTAAACCTTAATGTATTAAGATATGATTCCTCTGACACCTATACAATTATTCATCCGTGGAAGGGATCCAACAAAGGGTTATCGTTGACGTGGCTTTTGCTAATCGCACTTTAGGATATGGCAGTTCGTGTTGTGTCTGAATGGGTCGGTTGTGGAATTTTAATATTACCTGTATATATTTACAAAGGGGAAATATAGTCTAATACACTCTTGGGGCAAGTAGCCTCGTCACATGTATGTTTATAGCATATTCAACTGCATATTTATTCTTTAGGAGAGGTGACTAACTCAGTTGTCTTATATTTGTTATTTGTATCCTAAGCGAAAGCAGTAATAAAAGTAACCGTGTAAGCACATAAACTTGGAAGAGGTGTTTAAGACTTACCAAGCAATATAATACTTTTAAAGAGATATGTGATCATACTCATTTGTAATTTTGTACTTGCAGAGACATTAATTTTGCAAGTGCAGACATTCACACGTATTTTAATCAACATACCTTCACTAAAATTTACATACAGATATTTGCATAATAACACCGAAGTCCACGGACTTCCCACGGCTGTTATTTTTTTCCCGTAATTGAGGCAGGGAACGGAAGCGAAGTATGGGATTTCTTAGGTTTTTTAGTAAATGACACTCAGCGATTAAAAGGCAGGCAGGCGAAGGAACGGTTGGATGATACAAAATGAACGTTTGGGAAAGACCAAATGAAAACTGAAATCGAAAAGGTTGGCAGAACGAATAAGATAATTCGGAGAGTGTATGACTTGATTTAAACCATTTTTTTTTTCATATTAAGTAAGTAGATCACTTTTCCATTACTAAAATTGCGTTGGAATTATGGAGCAAGTTACATATTTTCCCGAAAATACTTAATTTCGTAATCGAAACATGAAGGGAATTCAGTACTCATTCAGTAACTCGGAATTGCAGTCTGATCAAAGATACTAATAATTATCATTAACAACCGAAAAATATTTATAAAACTGAAAGTCAGTATGAAAGCCAATAGTGACCAACCATAACTAGTTACCCATTTATTTATAAAGTTTTAGACTCCGGAGAACATTTGGAATTAACCGAACGGAACGATGCCGTCGTAGATTTTACCAATGATCCTTGTCCTGGTCACCATATTTCTTTCACTTGGAAGACTTCATAAAAAGTCAGATCTCAATTAAAATAAAATATAAACGTTTACGATATTTTTGTCATTCCTTGCTGAAAAGAATTTTCTTTGGCTTGCTACAGGTAATTAGAAGTCATAATCCACTTGAAATTATCTATTTTACGCCAAATGAAGAGAAGGTTTGAAAACCCGATCGCCCATTTATTTAGATAGTTGATATTTGCATAATTTTGTTGCAGTGAAATATTATGTCTCAAGGATATGCACGCAAAGTCGAGAGAGAGAGAGAGAGAGAGAGAGAGAGAGAGAGAGAGAGAGAGAGAGAGAGAGAGAGAGAGAGATATATCAGCTGTAGCAGCATTGGAAGCCATAATACACTTGAAATGATCTATCTGTTTAATAATATTTAACATATAATATATTTGACAAGTTCGATTTTATATTTGATTATGGTTGAATTGAATGTTGCTATAGGATTAGTTTATCAAATTTTGAATTTTTTGTTAAAGACAAGTTTCCTATGCGGCTAACATTTATAACTAAGTGATAAAGGCATTTTAAGAGAGATTAAATATACGTTGTAACTAAGGAGGATTAATTTCTCATATATAGCTTTTTTATTACTAAAGAACCTGAGATTTTGTGAGATATAAATGCAAATTAATCGTGAGCTTAACTGTCATACGTATTTACCGTAATATGACGAAAGTCCAAGCTTATCACTCGTAAAGACGCCCTGGATGTCTAGGCAGCTGAAATGGTGTATAGCGACCCGTTTGTCATCCCTGCCGAATTGTTTCCGTCTACAACCTCTTACGATAATCTCCAGCGCCTACGTCACGTTTTGAGAGTTTACTCCATGCCGCCAGACTTACAAGCCCCCAGCGAAGCAACACTTACAGATCTAAACTCAGCAACGTAGGTTTTCCTCCGCAGCGACACTAGCAAACCATCGCTAACGCCTCCTTACACAGACCCTTTCCTCGTGATCCGTCGTACGCAGAAAGCATTCTTAGTTGACATACGTAGCAAAGGGACTGGGTCTCCATTGATCGCCTAAAACCTAGATATCTCCCGCCAGATGACCCGCCTACAGTACGCCTCTCTACAGCAAGGCACTCTTTCACATGTATGTCTTTTTTTGAAGGGTAGCCATGTACCGCACGAGTTTCATACACGCTCATACAATGTAACGGTTTTGATTTTTTATCTTATCACGTGCTCTTCGTTGCACTGTTAATAGACCATCCTGTGTTATCATGCTAGTTCATGTTTTATTATGTTTGAATTTTGTGACGTTCTTGCTCGCAGGTCGCTGTATATAAACTCGATGATTGTTGAATAAAGTTTAGTTGCATTCACCTAGCCTCTCAGTTATCATTTAATGGCTCTCTCTCTCTCTCTCTCTCTCTCTCTCTCTCTCTCTCTCTCTCTCTCTCTCTCTCTCTCTCTCTCTCTCTCTCTCACACAGTTCATTCTGTTCGAAGAATTTCTCTGATTGTCGTATTAAGCAATAAATTTTTTGGGGTCGTCACTCTTTCTCATTGGATTATTTTTTACTATCGTTATTATTATTCACTTTTAGTAATATCGTCGTTATGGCTTTAACGAGAGCTTTTGTTTTCATTCCGATTATTATTATTATTATTATTACTATTATTATTATTATTATGCTGTTAAGCAGTTATCAAAGATGTCAAAGATGATGGTCAGGTGAAAATGTTTGGTAACATGGCAACATCAATGACAGTGACAATTTACCAGTGGTAGTAGTAGTAGAGAACTTGTAACACGTGGTGTGAAATTTTTAACCAAACTGCAAATATACCTTCGATTCTGGACTATTCTTCTTTACTTCGATAAGTAATATTCTGTTTTACTCGAGAAATGGAAGCCTTCACACATCAGAGTTCAAAGAACCCCTAAGGAAGATTTTGCAATTCATGTCACATGAATCGACCCTTTGGAAGAATCACATTTTCCATTTGGCCAAACTTCTGTCTGAAGGATCCTGGACTTTCCATTTTAATGCCTCCTGGTTTGTTGGATCTGCGTCGTCTCCTACTTCTTGTGAATCTGGGAAGTTTTCCCTCAAGGTTTGCAAGAAAAATTATAATTTTTTTTTTAAGGTATGAACCCTTTCAGTTCCGGCTTTGACTAACTTTAGTTCCTTAGTCGCTTTTTTTCCCTAAAGTAGAGAGCTTTCCAAGACCTTTTTTTGTGAAAAGCAACGTTTCTTAGTCGTTGCTTGGAGCAATTAAGATCTTAACATCTAAATAAAAACGATTAATGTTTCTACATACTAGTCTTTATCGCTTTCCCTTCTAATTAAAAAAAAAAACTATTTTCGACCCTTTCAATAGTATACGCAATTTCCTTCAACATTTCATTTTTTTCAAAAGCAGGTAATCTTCCTATTCTTCCATAAAGTGATTATCACCACCTCTTCGAAGCATTGTTACTTATTAGATAGAAAATTTTGCATTCCCACAAGTGGTAATTGTACCTTCAATTTCTAAGTTAGGGAGGTGACTCTGATTGCTTTGAATAATTAGTAATTCCATTTAAAAGATGGGAAGTTTTTCATTTATCTTGGGTCCATGCAGTCCATGGAAACAATAACATAAAAAAAAAAAAACTTGTAAATTCGTATATGCTGGCTTCTTTTAAATGGTACTATGAACAATAACGTAAAGAAACAATTAATTTACTAATATTTCATTCAACAAATGTCAGTGTAAAAGACATTACTGATGCATAAACCAATCTCCATAGCCGAAATCTGTTCGGAGTGCTTGTGTACAGATGCACCGCCTTTTCCTTGCTCAGCAACGTGCATTGCGTATCAAATTGCATTCAGTGGCGGACTGTAGTGCCAGGAGGCAAGTTCCCATAGATAGACTTTTTTTTTTATCACCGAAACGCCAACATATTCTTTTGAGGAACTTTCTCCCCACATTCATTTTGAAGTTGTAAACGTTAAATGTATTTCCCATCTTCTTGGTATTAACTTTTAATAATCGTTTTTTTTGTGTGTGTGGTTTTGTAGCTTGTTTTAGTGATATATGTGTGTATATATATATATATATATATATATATATATATATATATATATATATATACATTCATTCATACATACATACATACATATATACTGTATATATATGACTGCAGATTTACGTCATGGTTTCCATTAAAAAGTAGTTTCTGGCTAACATTATAATGGTAGATATTGTTTTTATCTTTCGTATCACTTCTTTTGTGTCGTGGAATCGGTTGAGGTCATTAGGCTTATTTCACATGGGAAGGGATGCAAGGAAAGCTAATCATTGATTCTGTAGTGGTTATGTTAATGGAATATGGAATAGAGAAACAGGGGGTACGTTCTGGTATGCATTCAGCGGAGCGGAAAGCCTACATATTAGATTTCGTCCCTCGCGTGGAAACCGTAGATAGTAGTTTCTCTTCTGTTTTGTTTTTATGTTTTTTGGTTGGTATATAGTTTCTTTTTTTAGATTTTTAAACATTTGATCCTGACTTGTCAGTATGGAAAGAAAGAGGAGACTAACTTGGGAAGTCAGTATTATATGTTAGTGTGCCTTTTTTATCAGGCCATAAAATTATCTGCGCACCTAGCATTTGTTAAATCCTTAGATTTTCTTAAAATAATCAGACTATGTAAACACTAGAATTGTAACTTTTCATCAAAGTAGATAGATAGATAGTAATAGATGGTGATGTTATCGGAAAAATTACGGTCACGTAGAAGAAAGGTTCGTATCTCCTACAAAAGTTGAGATATCGGTTATCGAGGTATTATTTTTACCTCTGCCAACGAAGTTGGAAGGAGGTTATGTTTTGACCCCTGTTTCTGTGTTTGTTCATGTGTGTGTCTTTGTTTTTGAACAGTATCTTGACCACAATTTGATCGTAAAATAATGAAACTTGCTGTGATTAACTGTAAAAAGCTGAAAATTATTAAAATTTGGGAAGGTCTAGGTTAAAGTCACGGGCAAATAAAATGTCCAATACACGTAATCAGCCATAAGTTTGGACATCGTTGTCACAGAGACTTCAAACTTAGTTCATATTTAGCGTTTGAAAATCCAAGTCAATTAATACATGTTAAGGTCGAAGGTCAAGGTGAAGCAAAAGGTTAAATATACTGCCATACTGCCACAATTTTAACCGTAAAGTAATGAAACTTGCGTGGATTTTAAACTGTTATGTAAAGAGCTGGAAATGATAAAATTTTGAAAGGTAAAGGTCACGGATGAGCAAATTTTTCAAATTCAGTCCAAAAGATCGAGAAATAAGCTGTCCTGGTGGAGATCTGCCCCCTGCTGAGTGCCCCTCTAGTTTAAGTATGTACCGATATCAAGATATTCCTACGGAGTGTTTTTAATTGCTGTTTAATATACGTGTTTTGAGAAATAAACACATGGACATAACAGTTCTTACGTCCATTATGTGCACGTGTACTAGTGCAACGCCTTCACAAATTGTATATATCTCACATGTAAAGGAGTTGATTTTAGTAGTTATATATATATATATATATATATATATATATATATATATATATATATATATATATATATATATATATTGCAATGTTCTATAATTTTCCTATATAACTATATAAATTATATATATTCATATTATATCTATGTATATATATATATATATATATATATATATATATATATATATATATATTTATATATATATATATATATACAGGTATATATATATATATATATATATATATATGTGTGTGTGTGTGTGTGTGTGTGTGTGTGTGTGTGTGTGTACAATAGGCCGTTCTTAAAATGTTAGTTCAAAGTACTATGTGTTTCTTGTCAAGCTTTTCCGCAGTGGGTATCGCTTAGTGATGCTTGTTCGACAACTATACAGAGTATAGTAAAGGCTTATTGTTACCGTTCTTTTGACCTCTGGTACATTTTTTGTGGCCTTTGCTTAGCATTAGTTTCCTTTCAGCTATTCCTCCTAAGTGTCAATCTTCCTTAACTTTACTTTGCTCCAGTTTTCTCCTCTATATAAAATACTAAAAGTGTCTTCAGTAATATTTTAGAAACCCACGTGTGTCCAATTTTTCTTGAAACACTTCCTCCGTAAACAAGTTTTTTTTTTTAAATCTGATTTTTTTTTATGTAAGCCACATTGTGTGTTCTGGAGAATATTTGTTTTTGGAAGGCTGTGACAATATATTATTATTATTTTTTTTTTTTATTACGTACAGCTTCATTTGGATTTCATGGGACTTTTGCGCCCCATTTTTCCGTTGGTTTCGTAATGAGGTTGTTCAACTGTCCTCTGGTGACGAAGTAGAATCTACAGTCATCATCTCGAGAGATGCTGGGGTTATGTTTCTCAGTTCTCAATTTCTCAAAAGGTCCTGTGCCGAGAGCAGTCTCTTTTTCTCCTTATTTTTGAGTTTTCGGAAGTTATTGTTGCAGACGAGTCACTACATCTTTGTGTAAAAGAAACAAAATACATAATGCCATTTAGTATTTCCTCTGTTTAGCTGCCTTAATGACTAAAGTATTGTATAAATGTTATTTTTTAGTGTTTAGATTCAATGTATTTGAAGAAATTCCTTTCAGAAATAGAATCAGAAAAACAAAAAGCACTATGGCTTGAAGAATATGTTGAGGCTCAGAAAGGTGAGAATTACAAGGAAAATTAGGTCTCCCCACGCTTGTATCTTGAATTAGTACGAAGATATGTGAAATGGAGGAAAACTGAATAGAGGAAGAGTGAGTGAGGAGATATTAATTCGGGAATAGGTACAATTACACGTACTTGAGTGGGCGGAATGTAGTTAAAGGACAATGATTATTTGTTAGAGAGAGAGAGAGAGAGAGAGAGAGAGAGAGAGAGAGAGAGAGAGAGAGAGAGAGAGAGATGCCAAGTAAATTTACGTGGGAAAGTTTAGAACAAGGCTACATTTGGTCAGCTGTTGTTAGTGTGGCAAGATTAATACCACGCCTGTCAAGAACTTCAATATCTTTGACAATGAGAAAAACTAAAGACGGATTCTTCATTAAGAAAATAATCGACTTCTTATTGTTGAGTTTTCCAAGAAGAGATGTCATAAAGCAGAGTTGGCTATGAAAGGAACCGCTTTCGTTGAGAACAAAAAGATTTATTTATTTTTCCCCCTCTGCGGAATTTTTCATGAAATAAGTAGGGTGGTTTATTTAGTCCCTAGAGGAAGAGTCGAGTCTCAGTGGAGGTATCTCGAGAATAAGATTATTTTCAGCAGAGTCTCTCGAAATCAAAGGTCACTTGCAGGTACTGTATTTTTAAAAGAAATTTACCTTACCCGATATTTTGATGCCAGAGCTACACTGGAGGCTTAAAGTACAGAATCAAGTATTATGAATACGAGTGACAGTTATAAACCCAACGTTTTCATCACACGGTAATTCGAGTTGCATGATGTATTTTATCCTACACATAGACATCTTTTTTAAATTTCTGAAACCGAGGCCACTTTTATTGCTCAATTTATTGATATCTTATACATTTGAGCCATCGATCCTTCATGAACAACAAAACTAATACGCCAAAGGAAGTGAGTGCTTATCAAGTTCAATGGCGCAGTAGTTTATTTCTTTGGCGATGGTATAGCTGTAAATGACTGTCATTATTAGTGTCAATACGTACCAATGCAGCCCTTTGTTGGTGTCACATTGCGTAACCTATGAGTGAATAGGCTGCAAACCACCAAAATAGCGCTCCTTGCCACGTTACATTGCATGGTGTTATGTTACAGGGACAAAAATTGTGTAAGTGTAAGGGTGGCATTATAGGGGCCAGGGGCCACGCAATGCTGCTTTTCGGCCATTTCTCATTTTTATTTTTATTTTTATTTTCTTATAACCTTCGATATACATGTAGTCATTCATATAAAGTTAAAGTTGCGGGTTTTAGGTCTCCACTGAGACGATCTACATCATTCTCCTCGAGCGACCGTATGTGTACATGTGTGTCTTAAGTTGATCTTGAGTAATATATCGTACTTTCATACAATGTTGAAAATTATAAAAAGGGGGAATAATGACGATTAAACGTTCACCGCTTTTTTTTATCCATTTATGTATAGGTTTGTGTGTTTCTCTGTGTTTAATGGAGATCATAGCTTCTGCATATCTTGAAGAGTATCATAATCAAATACGAAAGTTTTTTCTTGTAATAGGGTAATCAGTTATATAATTTTACTTTTTTTTCGTAACTTTCTTTCCTGTTTTTGTAGTTCAATGCCCTTTTCTTCCAATACTGCCACCCAACCCAGCTGAGTAACCTCCCCACTCCAACACTATTCCCAAACTAAGTGGTTGATTTATTTGATGCATCTTCCCCAACTGTTTCTGTCAAAAGCTTCTGCTTCTGCCAAATCATTTTGGGGGGTAGCTGACATCAAACAAATTAAAAAAAAAAAAGGGGGGGGGGGCGCCTTTCCTCTCTACGCTCCTCCCAGCCTGACGAGGGACAAAACCGAGTTCGGCAAGTACCGCTAGGGTGACACAGCCCACCCTCCCCCGTTATCCACCACAGATGAAGCTTCATAATGCTGAATCCCCTACTGCTGCTACCTCCGGGGTCATCCAAGGCGACCTGAGGAAGCAGCAGGGCCTACAGGAACTGCGTCAGAATTGCTAGCCATTCATTCCTATTTCAAGCACACTCTCTTGCCCCTCTTACATCTATCGCTCTAGCACCCAGAGCTTTCTTCACTCCATCCACCCACCCAAACCTTGGCTTTCCTCTTGTACTTCTCCCATCAACTCTTGCATTCATCACCTTCTTTAGCAGACAGCCATTTCTATTCTCTCAACATACCGTTAGCCATACCCCTAAACACGTGCACGTCTTTCAATCTTCCAAACATTCTTTTAGTTATCAACACATAATCCAATAAAGCCCTTTCTACCGCTCTTCCATTTGCCACTCTTACACATGTATACTTGTTTTTGTATTTCTTTTTGAAAATGCTAGAACTTATCACCATCTCTTGCTCAACACACATATCTACCAGTCTCTCACCACTCTCATTTTCACCTGGTACGCCATACTTCCCAATGGCACCTACATCTCCAGCGCCCACTCTAGCATTTAAGTCTCCCATGACCGGTCATATATATGAAGGAAAACGAAAACCTAACTGTCATATTTTAAAGTTTTCTATAAGAATAATCCTTGTGTAGGTTTAGATTTTTTTATAATTTTTAATAATATTATTTTATTTAGTTGATTATCTAGGACTAACTACACAGGATATTATTATTTGAATAAAATGTGTTAATAAAATGTTCTTAATATTGTCTCAGACTTTGGAGAAAGGTCGCAAAGTTTTGTATGTCGCCATTTAAAGATTATAAGAAGTAAATGACATGATTCCAAAAGTTTCTGGCGCCGAGAAAACCACCAGCTGGTGCAGCAAGTATGAAGGAGGAAGGAAAATGGTAATATATATATATATACATATATATATATATGTATATATATATAAATATATATATATATATATATATATATATATATATATATTAGTGAAGATACCTTAACGTGGTTAAAGGGTTTCCGCATGGCCACGGTCAGCAGAGCTGTACTAGTCAGGACCACCCATACTAGGATGGTTTGCTGTGAGCAGTCAAACTAAAATCTCCCACCATCACCAATCCGCAGTGGCGAGCGTGGTAATGAAAACTGGCCAAACCCCAGACATGAATTGATGTCTAAGTCGTTTGTCCTGCAGTGCGCTATAAACGGCTGCATTTGTTTTTGTATTGATATGCATATATAGGTATATATAGTCTTATGGATATGTGAATATAATTTATACTATATATGCTTATATATACATATGCATATATGCTTATATATATACATATGCATATATGCATATAAAATATTTATATATATATATGTGTATAGATATATATATATATATATATATATATATATATATATATATATATATATATATATATATATATATATATATAGACAGTTTCCAAATGTTTTTGTATCAAGATTTCCACCTCCGTTGCCTATTATATTTGCTAATACCCAAGATTTTTAAACACGACATGGAGTTTTCTTCAAGTTGTTAATATTATTTTTTTATTGTTGCAATATGAGCGTTCATTTAAATGGAATCATCTCTCTGACCATTAAGTGTTTTTGTGTCTTTGGGCCACTGTCTGTTAGGGGAAACGATTCGTTTTGGATGTAAATCAAATGACTACGTTTTAGTTAGAGGAAAAGAAAATTTTTAGTAAAGGCTTCTCTGGAAGCCGTGTTTCATGAACGGACATCATAAAAGTTCTTTCACTAGATTTTACTGTGGAATATGTATGGGCCTTGTACTGTATATTCGCGAATAGCATGTCAGTACTTACACGCACCCTTTATTTCTTGGTTAGAGGAGAATTAAAAAAGGTGGCATCGCTTGAGTTTTTATGCATATGGTTATTTCTTGCACTGTTAGTTATCTATGTTTTTCAGACATTTTGCGATACCCTTTTGATGACTTCAATAGCACACGATATCACAGTCTGTATAGTTGTTTTTCCTTTATGATCATCCGCTGTCTTTCTTCTTTTCATCACAAGTTGCAGTAAACCAAAAGTATATCATAACCGATTGATTTTTATCAGTCTTTTGTCTGGAAGTGATGATAACGATAACAGAAATGAATCTCAGGAAATAAACAATAACGGGTTCGCTGCATTTATATTTAGATCATTGTTAACAAGAAAAAGAAGTTTTAAAAAGGGAGATGCATCCGGCAGCACTGGTCGGCTAAAGAATGTTCTCCGAGGGCTTTCTGTTCTTTGTAAATTTACATCACAATATTAATTGTCATCGACAGAGGCAGGTTATACACGTTGCTTTTGATATTCATTTTCCAGAGATGAAACCAAAACTGGTGAAGTTGTGCAAATATTCGGCTCGAAAGCCAAAGGGTTAGTAAATTTTTAATCTAAGGATAGGACATATCTTAAAGTGGCTTTGTTAAATAACCCAGTAAACTAGTCAGAAGCTTAAACCTCATTCTCTCTTAATCGCCTTGTCACACCGTCCTAATAAACGAGCGATGTTCATTAGGGAAAACTTTACCTGACTTAAATTCATCCGGCAGCTTTATGATCTAAAGATTCCACAAGTAAACTTTTGAACATTTAATCTGTCATTTGATCCTTTACAAAGTTTCTTGTGTTTTGTGGTTGACTGTGATGAAAATGAGTGATCGTGGAAGCTTTTGATAGTTAGAGCTTGTTACGAGATTCACGTTAAAGCCTTATTAGTTATTATTGGTATTTATTTTTGAAGAGCAACGATTTAGGTTTAAGAATCGCATGTTTATTCTTTTATTTGTACTCCAGAAGTGACGCAATATCAAATACGTAGGATGTTACGTTCATTTTAACGTACAAGTTCCTGTTGTCGATGTATATTTTGGAATTAATTTTGCGTATAGTATCCTGTTGTTGATGTACAGTATATTGTGGTATATGTTTTGCTTTTTTTTCTGCCTGTGTACCTGATAAAAATTTAATATATTTCACAAAAAATAAATTTTTGCGTAGGTAAAATGAAGCAACATATTGGGTCAAATTGCAATTTACGCATTTATTGGATTTTCAGACTTTGGTTCGGTTTGGTGCTTCATTAAAGAATTAACTTTTGGTTCCCGAATTATTTATGTTTGTATTTTGGAGGAACATTTGGTCAGCAAACCATATCAGGGGTCCTGGGAAACTACAGGGCTACTTTCAGTAGATAGTTTTCAGTTATAAAGAAACCAAGTCACGATTATTTGCCCTTCGATGTTGTATTCTGGAAAATTACCAACTCCCTTTACTTTTCTTTACTACGCAACTCGTGTTTCACCATATGCAAAACAACGAGGGTATTATGAACTGCTGCATGTATGGATGCTATGCTTCCTTTTAGAGATGAACTACTATATAAGTAGAAGGGTTTACTTTTGAGTTAGATTTCCTGGTATTTTTCGAGTAATTCACGCTGGAATGTGTTTTTAGTTTGATTTGATGACTTCCAAAGAACTTGTTGCTGTATGTGTGTATATATATATATATGTGTGTGTGTGTGTGTGTGTGTATATATATATATATATATATATATATATATATATATATATATGTGTGTGTGTGTGTGTTTGTGTGTGTGTGTATATATATATATATATATATATATATATATATATATATAGATATATAGATATATATATATATATATATATATATATATATATATAGATAGATAGATATAGATATATATTAGGGCCGATAATCCTCTTTCTTTTGTCAATAATAATCCGTGATGTGGATAAAATTACTTCAAACTTAAAACAATTTTGCCCGCTTGTTTTTTTTATAATAAAGATTTTTATCTTGCTGTGTAATTGTACGGTCAAAAACATCTATTTTTCTGCATAATTGTCAAGTACTCTATATTTTGTAGCATAGTTGTAGGGCGTTTATACGTTAAGCGTTAAAGTAGAAGTTATAGTCGAAAAGTTAATACTATACGGCACAATTGGTAGTTCATTGTTTAAAATATTTACCAAGAAGTTATAGTTGAAATGGAAAACTTGAGATATCAGTGCAAACATCCTCATTTCTCCTCTCCAAGCAAGACCTGAATGTACCAAGACCCGGATGGCATAAGACAAGCAATCTCAGTTGGAAAGAAATATCCATCAGTAAACATTACGGTGTTTTCATCATAAACAACTCTGAGTCGAAGCTGAATTCATTTATATTAATAGGTTCTGATTAGAGGCAAAAATATTGGATATTTGTCTTAATTAACGAGAATAAAAGTGACTATGTTAGATATTAATCTTTGGGGGCGGTTGTTCAATTAGCTCATTATGCAGGTTGCATAAGATTTTTCATATTTTTTGACCATCCTTTACATTCAGATCTTCCCGGATAGTTCCATCCTGTTCGTAATACTAGGCATGCAGTTAATTCTAATAGTAAGGCCTTCTCCATCATGAGGCTCAATTCTACACAGTATTCCAGAAGTTTTATTCCAGCTGTGACCAAGTTGTGGAGTGATCTTCCTAATCGGGTAGTTCAATCAGTAGAACTTCAAAAGTTCAAAGTTGCAGGTAATATTTTTATATTGAACAGGCTTACATAAGTCTTTTTATAGTTTATATATATGACAGATCAGTTTTGATGTTGTTACTGTTTTTAAAATAATTTATTGTTATTTTTTTCTCATTGTCTATTTATTTCCTTATTTCCTTTCCTCAATGGGTTATTTTTCCCTGTTGGACTCCTTGGGGCTTATAGCACCTTACGTTTCCAGCTAGGGATTTAGCTTGGATAATAATAATAATAATAATAATAATAATAATAATAATAATAATAATAATAATAATAAAAATGAAAATAATAATGATAATAATAATAATAATAATAATAATAATAATAATAATAATATAATGAAATTAATAATAATAATGATAATAATGAAATAATAATAATATATAATATAATAATATAATATAATTGTAATATAATATAATTATATAATAATATGGAGATTCTTTACCTCTAGTATAATAATGATAATAATAATAACAACAATAATAATAATAATAATAATAATAATAATAATAATAATAATAATAATAATAATATGATAATATATTAATAATATAATAATAATAAAATTAATAATAGTAATAATGATATTAATAAAATAGTAGTAGTAGTAATAATAATAATAATAATAATAATAATAATAATTTGATTATATAATGATATAGTAATATAATGATATAATAATATATAATTATAATATAATATAATTATATAGTAATATGGGGATCCTTTACCTCTAGTATTAGAGGTTTTTTAACTATTTAGTAGCTCATTACCTCTAGCATTGAGGGTCTTTGACATCTATTTTTGAAGTGCCATACTTCTATCAGTAGAGATTCTTCGACCTTTATTTTGAGGTGCCATACTTGTAGTATTGGAGGATCTTTGACCTATATATTGATGTTCCTTACCCCTAGTGTTAGAGGTTGTTTGACCTTCATTTAGTAGCTCTTCGGCTCCAGCATTAGAAGGTCTTTGACATCCAGTTTTGAAGTGTCATACTTCAAGCATTAGAGGGTTTTTGACCTTTATTGTATGGTGCCATACTTCTAGTATTAGAGGTTCTTTGACCTCTATTTAGTAGCTCTTTACATTTATCATTAGAAGGTCTTTGACTTCTATTTATGAAGTACCATACTTTTGGCATTAGAAGTTCTTTGACCTATATGTTAAGGTACCATACTTCTCATGACATTAGGGGTACCACAGGAGTAAGAAAACTATTAGATAAGATCCAAGAAAGTAGACTGAGGTGGTACGGTCATGTCATGAGAAGAGATGAACAGTATATTGGGAGGAGAGTGATGGAAATAGAGGTACAGGGAACAAGAAGGAGAGGGAGACCAAAGCGAAGGTGGATGGACTGTAACAAAGATGACCTTCGATCAAAGGGATTAACCGGTGATGAGGTGTGGGACAGAGGTAGATGGAGAAAGCTGACCAGAAACATCGACCCCACATAGAAGTGGGAAAAGATGTAGACAAAGAAGAAGAAGATTTATTAAGACGAGAGCTCTTGACCATAAGAAAAGTTTTCTTTATTCTTCCTCCCTCACATTAACAGTACTTTCCAATAGTTTGTTGTTGAATAACTGCTTTTTTAGCAAGTCTGAATGAGGGCCAAAAGAAGAGCCATAAAAAACTGACAAATGTTATGATAATAATGAGGTAGAAGAGCATGAAAAGGATAAGAAAAAGTTGATGATGAGAAGGAAAATGAGAAACTGAAGAGAAGAATTCAACACCAGACCAAAGAAAGCCTGTTGCGGTTTAGTTGGATAACCAGGGGACGTGTGACAGGATACTCTCTTTCTATGCTGCCCTGTCTGGGAACCCCAAACCGAGAAGTAGTCCTGAATCGGAAGACACCCAAGAGGAAGGATCCTCAACGGAGTCGACTCTTAGAGCTTGACCCGAAGCAGGACTCCAGGAAATCCGAGTGTTTTTACTTAAGATTACCCAGGACGATACAGACACCATTGCCATTACTGCTCAAAAAGTGTTATTATTTTATGCAAAGTTTATTAATTTATTTCATAGATTTATAGCATTTGGCATGCGTTAATGATTATGAATTAAATGCTCTTAATATTAAATATCATCACAGCTACGTGGGAATTACAAAGGATTTTTTTATCAAATAATTGGCCTTGGGTGTCATCAGGCCAAAAATCCTATTCCCGAAGAAATACACGTACCAAAATATTATTATGTCTTCGATGTTAAGAATTCTTATGAGGAAATGTATTCCGTTATTTAAACTGAATATGATTATGAAAAAGAGAAATAAGTGATATGGGGCTTGAGATCACAAACTCCACTAATAAGTGTAGGCCTACGTGACTCCACCCAAACAAACTGTTTTTCTTAGTCCCTTTGGAATAATTGTAACACCGAATGTTGATGTTTTGTATTGAATTTCATGGAAACACAACTTACTTAATGTTATATTTTATTAAAGAGAAGTTTCTTAATAATAACATTCCTGCGTTAAACATCGTTGGTATTTTCCATTCAACAACTTCAACTGAATACATAGTACGATTCTCGTAAACCAAAGAAGCTCTTATTTCTTTACTTGCTACGTCAAAGTGAAGAGTTTGGAAAGCAAAATTGAGGAAAGGAAGCCAGAATGGAGAAATAGTGTAAGGCAGAAAAGAATAAAGAAAAATAATATCGCAAACAAAATATTTCATAGTGGGATAAAAGGCTTTAGAAGATTGCATCCGACTTAAAATCCCTCTTTGTCTTTCCGGGTATCACAGGTTGTCCAGACTTTCCCTTTTCATTATCTTTATCCTTTCCTTTTTCCTTAATGTTATCGTCTCTATCCAAAGTCCTCGAGGGAATAATAGCTAGCTCTCGTTTACCGGTCAAAAGCTTCGTAGAGGGTTTGCTATAGCTGGTGATAATATGTAGGCCTACATATAAAAATACCTCTTGTATATAAAGAGAGAAGAAGGGATTAGCATGGCTTAAGTTCTATTTGAATTCAGTTTTTTTTTTTTTTTTTTTTTTTTTTTATATATACATTAGTGAAGTCCTAATATCCTAAGCTTAAGTTCCATTCAAAATTATCCTTTCCATCTGCACAGTTTTGTTTGTCTAATTAAACACTTAGTGAAAGTTCACTTTTTACCCAAAGGACTTTATAGATCTGGGGTGTTTTCCCACCCTTTTTATTCTACTCCACTGGTCTTTGGGCCACTTGTTGACCATCATATATATTTTATGGATACAAATGTCGATATTTGAATTGGTTGGTGGTTGGTGAAGATTTCCATGCCTTGGCATGACTTGGCTCTTGTCAATCTGTAAAAAGGAGTCAAAATTGCAATGTTAAAAGGAAGGGTTGGGTTTGCTAGGGGTATCCAGAACAGGAAAAGGTGCAGGGTGAGTGATTTAGGAGGGATTTGATAAGGACATGAAAGGGAGGGAAGTAACCCGAAAAGGAGACTCCTTTTTAGGTCCATGAAATGAAAAGTTTTAGTTAGAGAAAAAGTGTTGATAGCAGCAAGTCTCAGTAAGTAGGAGAGACTGGGAGAGGAGAGAAGTTTTTATCTGCAGTCGGAGAGGAAAGAAGGTTTAAGCAAAAAAGCTTATCTCTGCTCGCTGGTTTGGAGCTGGAACTGTTGCAATAATTGCGTGAAAGTTGGGGTTTTGGCTAAGGAAAGGATATGGGTGAGGATTTTAAAAGCAATGGAAATGAGGTTTTCCAAGGACATGGATTCGATTTACTGTTCCAAGGATTGAGGTGGGTTGGAGGATGTGGGTTTAGTAATTGGTGCTGGTTTCAGCTGGGCGGCAGTTGCAGGAACAGTTGCAGTGGGCGGCTGTCGCTGTCTCGTCTGGCGAGGAGGTAGCTGGATAGAAGCTGGTTTCTGTTGTCAAGGAGAGGAAGTATTCTTCATAGCTGCTATCCTCTTCAGTCGCTCTGGGGAGCGCTTATTCCAGGTATGGTGGGGCCTGGAACAGTTAGGCAGTTGGATATTGTTGATTTGCCTTCTTTGTGGGCTTTAATGCACTCTTCTGTGCAATGTCGCTGGCTGCAAATACAGCAGACGATGGGGCCTCTACACTCCTCCTTGTGATGGCCGAAACGTTGGCATCGATAACAGCGAAGGGGCTTGGGTGTATAGTCCTCGATGGGGAATGTTCCCCAGACTCCTAGATCCAGTTTGGAGGGAACTGGACCGATGAAGGTGGCGATGAGTCGTCGAACAGGGACGTTGTCCTTGCTCATGCAGCGAACAGCACTGTCAATGTTGCTGCGTGAAGTTACAATGGTGATTGGCATCGTGACAGGATACCTGGTAATGACAGCTTTCTTCCTGATAAATGCAGGATCCAGCAGCGTTAAATTTGGGTCTTCCTGGAGGGATTTGGCTGTCTCGAGGTCCTTGGGGTAGATGATTAGATCACATTTCCTGTTGGCTCTGGCAGTGAGCTGCATGCCAGGCTTTGCAGCCATAGCAGCAACAGAGTCTTAGGAAATTGCGCTGTCCGTTTGTGAAATCTGAAACTTCGGCAGAGGTTTCTTAGGCTGTAAAGCTGGGATGTTCTCTGCAATGGAAGAGGCTTCTTGCAGGAGTTTCGTAAGGCAATCAGTGCAATTGCAGTCCGTGGAGTGGATCTCCTGCTCAGTCTCCATGGTATTGGAGGACTCAGGCACGGCGGTTGAAGGGTTGACTGCTGCTGCAAACGACTGCTGAGTAGTTGTAGGGACAGACAAGGACGAGTCGGTGCTCTCAGTCATTGGTGTCCTCAGTGGCGATCGTGGGACTGGTACTGACGCTGGTGGAAGACGTTCAGAGCCCTACCTTGTCTTGGGAGGGGGTGTAGTCTCTTCCCTGGTAGTTGATTTCAAGGTTCTGTAATACTTAAGAACCTTGATAGAGGCGACTTTGCTCCCCCCTGCAGCTGCACCTGACATGATGGTTTATCAGGGTTTTGTCGTCTACGTCCGTGGTGCGAAGGCCAACGGTGTTGAAGAGGTGGGCACGTCGCTTCTGGTACGACGTACAACAATAACAGTTGCAATCTAAATCATTGTAGAGGTCCCTGCAGTGTCCTGTCTCTTTCAGGATACAAGTTCCATGCCCAGTTTCCGATACGAAAGACCGACATGGAGGCGAAACTCTACGGGGGCTGCAATGAGAAGTTGACTAAGAGCGGCCCCGAGAGCGAGAGGTGTTGCGTGGAGTTGCAGGCGATGATTCGTTGAAGTCAGCACGAGTGGCGGCTGAGTCTATTTGAATTGTGTTTTGGGAATCAAAACTCGAGAATATAGATGTTAAATGTGAAGGTTTTAAATCGTTATGATTGTTCCTCCTGTAAACTACCGTGATATTTTTATCATTTTTTAATTTTTATTTATTGTTATTTTTATGTTATTTTTATTTGTTACTATTTATTTATTATTGTTACTATTTATTTATTATTGTTACTATTTATTTATTATTATTGCTATTTTATTATATTATTGTTTTTATTATTCTTTTATTCTATTTTATTGTTTTATTATTTTATTATAATTGTTTTTATTATTATTATTATTATTATTATTATTATTATTATTATTATTATTATTATTATTATTATTAGCTGCGCTGCAAACCTAATTGGAGAGAGCATGATGCTTTGAGCCCAAAGGCTGCAGTAAGGAAAAATATCCCAGTGAGGATAGAAAATAATAGAATAATAAAATACAAGAGAAATAATGAATAATTGAAATAAAATATTTTAAAAACAGTAACAACATAAAAATACTTTCATAGATAAACCATGAGAGACCATTGTGTCAGCCTGTTCAACATATAAACATTCGATGACATTCCCTGATTAAAGAGATCATTCCACCATCTGCCATAGCTGGAATAAAACTTTTAGAGTACTGTTTAGTATTAAGCCTTTTGAAGGAGACTATATGAATATTACTAATAACTGCATACCTAGGATTACGAGCAGGATGGTACTGTCTTTGAAGATTTAAATGCAAAGGATGACTAGTCATGAAAAATCTTATGCAACATTATAACAACTGAACGACGGTGCCAGAGATTGATATCTAGATGAGGAATAAGAAAATTATTTTGAACACTTGCATTGCTTTAATAAATCTATTTTCATTATTTCCTATAAAAAATAAATATTAAAAATAATACCTTATAAATAATATTCAAAGATAGCTATAAAATCTTATGATTTTTTTGTTATATGTGGAAAATATTACATAAAATATTCTTATTTCAAGAACCATAATCAAGATATTGGTCACTATGTTTACTGACTAGGTTGCTGTCAGCATTAGGTGCTCTTTGACCACTTAATATTTTTGAGAGTACTAGCTCTGAAAAAGAGCTAGTGCTTAATATGATTACGGTTCAGTTAAAAATAAAACCCTACATTATTAGTGGCCGCAATATTTCAATCAGCATTGCCAAATGTAGGGAATATCCCGACTTGTTGTATTTTGTAAAAAAGAAGTTTCTTAATAATGATATTCCTGCTATAAACATCGTTGGTATTTTCTATTCAACAACTTTAACTGAATACAAAATTGCTTTCGAAGACAGAGTGGAGAAAGTGTAAGGCTGAAAAAAATAAAGAAAAATAATATCGCAAACAAAATATTTCACTGTGGGATAAAAGGCTTGAGAGGATTTGTCTTTCTGGGTTTCACAGGTTGTCCAGACTTTCCCTTTTCATTATCTTCATCATTTCCTTTTTCCTTACTTTTATCATCTCTATCTAAAGTCCTCGAGGGAATAATAGCTAGCTCTTGTCTATCGGTCAAAAGATTCGTAGAGGGTTTGTTACAGTTGGTGACAATATGTAGGGCCACATATAAAAAGACCTCTTGTATATAAAGAGAGAAGAAGGGATTAGCGTGGCTTAAGTTCTATTTCAATTCTGTTCTTTTTTTTTTTTCCATTAGTGAAGTCCTGATATCGTAAGCTTAAATTCCATTCAAAATTATCCTTTCCATCTGCACAGTTTTGTTGGTCTAATTAAACACTTAGTGAAAGTTCACTTTTTACCCAAAGGACTTTATAGGTTTTAGGGGGTTTTCCCTCATTTTTTTTTACCATTATACATATTTTATGGATACAAATGTCGATAATTTGAATTGTGTTTTTGATATCACAACACGAGATTAGATATTTTAATTGTGAAGGTTTTCAACCCATATAAGTTCCTGCTGTAAACTACCGTGAGATTTGAAATTGGTTATTATTATTATTATTATTATTATTATTATTATTATTATTATTATTATTATTATTATTATTATTTTTATCATTATTATTATCATTAATTATTATTATATATTATTCAATATTACTTAGTTTTATTATTTATTTTTGCTATTTTTATTTTTATTTATATAAATTTGTTTTTATTTATTGTTATTTTCATTTGTTATTTATTATTGTTGTTATTTATTTATTATTGTTAATATTTATTTATAATTGTTATTTTATTATTTTATTATCATTGATATTTTATTATTTTATTATTATTGTTATTTTATTATTTTATCATTATTGTTATTTTATTATATAATTATTGTTTTTATTATTTCTTTATTATTTTTTTATTTCATTCTATTATTTTATTATTTTTATCATTTTATTATTTTATCATTATCATGATTATTATTATTATTATTATTATTATTATCATTATCATGATTATTATTATTATTATTATTATTATTATTATTATTATTATTATTATTAGCTGCGCTGCAAACCTAATTCGAGAGAGCAGGATGCTTTAAGCCCAAAGGATGCAGTTAGGAAAAATATCTCAGTGAGGATAGAAAATAATAAAATACAAGAGAAATAATGAATAATTGAAATAAAATATTTTAAAAACAGTAACAACATTAAAATACTTTCATAGATAAACCATGAGAGACCATTGTGTCAGCCTGTTCAACATATAAACATTCGATGACATTCCCTGATTAAAGAGATCATTCCACCATCTGCAATAGCTGGAATAAAACTTTTAGAATACTGTTTAGTATTAAGCCTTTTGAAGGAGACTGTAAGTGCCGTGAAAACTGAAAAGTATCTTATGGTGAATTCAACTAATACATTTTCCTAATACTATACAATTTTTCGAGGACAGAAAATGAACAAGATCATTCTTGTCATCTGATGAAAAGGTTTAAGAGAAAGAAACGTGGGCCAAAGGAGAGAAGGACAATCCGCCATGTCAAACAGTAGTTTGAATAACTTTCAAATCACTTTATAGAAAGAGAAAAGGAAGACAGGCCGGTGCACAGGGAAAGCAGCGGCGGTTAGAGTTCGGGGGAGGTTAGCCAAAATGTGACATCATCTGCCCAAAAAGAATCCCTTGTAGATTACCGGTTAAGGAAACATTGCTCGTCTCTGTATTCATTTCATTCCGTTAAGAACATTTATTTATTTTACATTTTGATGGTTTAATGAAATTAGTGTTCGACTAATGTTTTGCAATATATCAAATGCATCTTTGCCTTCATATGATGTGTGTCGCATGCATGATGAAGAAGCGGATTCATTTTATAATGCTCTATAGCAAAAAGAGAAAAAGGAGAGAGAGAGAGAGAGAGAGAGAGAGAGAGAGAGAGAGAGAGAGAGAGAGAGAGAGAGAGAGAGAGAGAGAGAGAGAGAGAGAGAAACTACATTGATTAATTTAAATTTATTTGATATTGCCTCCCTGGTTTAAACTTCAACCGCATCCAAGGAGCGAGAATAGCAATTGCTTTATTTTTACATAAATAGCATAGGCAACAAATTAGGATGCTGTTACCATGATACGTTTGTTACGTGTTCCCGCTGCAAACTTTTGATAGTATATTACAGTTGTCTCAACTAATTTCAGCGGATTCAGTGAAATATATCGAGTGGTCAAATTAAAGATGTCCGGGGATTCTGTTTATTCCTCTATCGTAGTCATTGTGACTCTTGAAATAATTCACTTGATTAATGCAACGTCTGTTTGATTGCAGTGGACGGAAATTAGATGCTTAACATAAAATATATATTAACCAGGAAGTGGATGAAATCATTTACGTCACCTGATCAGATATTCAACAAACTTAATATCAAAGGGTCAGGAAACAGGAAATTTTGCCATGTTAATTATTTTTTTTTAATCATCTTTCAAATCCGTCAGGTATGGAAAGGGTTTGTGAGGTAAAAAGGAGTTTTCCCTATACAGGATAATAATACAGTCTTTAAAGAACCGGCGTCAATAACCTCAGATGTCAGGATGCCTGAAAACTTTAAATCAATCAATCAATCAATCTTTAAAGAAAATCCTTCCTACTTGGTTAATGGATTCCTCTCTTCCTGTCAGGAATGAGATGCAATCTTCTAGTGTCGTGCCAACATGGAGTTCACCATTACAGAAACTAACAAGGGAAAGAAATGCATAATCTATGAAGGTTACAAGTTTAGAGTCGACACAACATTAAGTGATGGAAGTTTTTCATGGCGGTGCACAAATGGGAAGTGTAAAGCTCGAGTGAAAACAGACTGTGAAATAGGTAGCATTGTCCCTGTGCAGTTGCAGCACAATCATGAAAATGATGAGAGAAATCTTGAACGACAACAACTACGTACTGCAGTGAAAAGAAAAGCAAGTGATGACATGACAGCAAGGCCGGCAAAAATAATTAGGACAGAACTTTGTAAAGTTACGGAAAACAATCTGCAGTCTGGTGATCTGAAATGTCTGGCACAATCAATATACCGTGAAAGAAGGAAGCAATATCCTGTTTTACCTAAAAATCGTGAGGAAGTTCATCAAGCGCTTGAATCCATGAATACCACCACCAGCAAAGGCGAAGAGTTCGTGTTGGAAAATAACCCAGACACAGGCATTGTTATCCTGTCATGTACAACAAATCTGGAATTTCTGGTAACTTCTGCAGAGGAGATTTTTATTGACGGGACCTTTAAGAGTTGCCCAAAATATTTTTATCAACTGTACTCTATCCATGGCCTATGTAATGGCCACTATATTCCTTTAGTATTTGTTCTTTTACCAGGTAAATCGGAGGAGATTTACCGAACCATGTGGAAATGCTTACATGATATTTGTGTATCAAAAAATCTGCAACTGCAACCCTCTGTAATACACGTGGATTTTGAATTCCCCATACTCACTATCCTGAAAGAAACTTTTCCGGATGCAATAATCAAATGCTGTAGATTCCATTTAGGGCAGGCGTGGTGGAGGAAAATCCAAAACCTTGGCTTAAGTAAAGAATACAAAGACAAGAACAGTGACATAGGACAGTGGTTAAAGCTATCTTATGGTCTCCATTTCATTGATCCTGCTGATATTGAAGACTGCTTTATTGAGGAACTGATGTCATGCGCACCACAGAAAGAAAAATGTACTAATTATGCAGACTATCTCGTTGATAACTATGTCACACCTCATTCCAAGTTTCCACCAGTGCTTTGGGCTGAAGTACCCTCTAACGACAAACGCACAAACAATGCGGCTGAATCCTTTCATGCGCATTTCAACGCACAATTTTACAAAGCTCACCCAACCATCTTCATCTTCATGGATGTAGTCAAGAAGCTCCAAGCAACAACGTACTTGAAAATCAGAAGTACCGGCATGCCAGCTGTCCCAAAGAAAGTGGATAAAGAGAAGTGTGAATATGCCATAACTCAGTTCGCCAAGTACAAGTCGCAGGATATTAACCGACGTCAATATTTACAATCTATGGGTTGCAGTTTCATGGCAAGAACTGATTTGATGTGAACGGAAGATATGATGTGAACACACTTAAGTGACGAAAATACGATCTGAACACATTTAAGTGACGAAGATATGATATGAACCTTTAAAACCTTTAAAACCGCTTTCAAACAAAATATTTTTCCTGCTCAAAAGCCTACTTCCACCTCCCCGTGGTGAGCAGGGGGCAACAGGTATTTACATCTGGCTAACGGAAGAGGTAATTAAGACGCTCATCTGTTGTAAAATGTAGCCGCTCTTTTAATAGTAAATCTGTCGCTCTTTCGAGAAAATGTTGCCGCTCTTTTAACATATAGTTTCGCTCTTTTGTGAAACTCCGAGATTGGGCTGATAATCCATCTGGCCAGCTTTCACTTTTTTTTTCTTTTATCTACTTCCCTTCCAAAAAATAGTTCATTTATCTCGAAATGAATTTTTCAATAGCCACAACTTATGTCTCATTTTACCTTAGTGGCCCCACTTGTTCAACTTTTCCAATAGTCTCATTCTATCATCGATCCACTTTCTGTCATCGCTTGAAAATTCCCCTCAAGAAATATTCTTCACTAATCTTTCAATTCTTCGTGGCTCTCACTAAAATCTGCTCCATGTCATCATGAAACAAAACACCTGCTATGCCACTTTTCATTTCCAATCACTACATTCATCCTAAAGATTTTGCCCACATTTCGTTTACTTCTCCCGAAGTTCCTTAATACTCCGTCCAGTTTAAGTATAAGACCTTTGTTTGAGGTTTACTTTTAAACCCAACATGTCCTCTTAAAAAAAAAAAGTTTTATAATGCCAACAAACTAAACCATATAAGATGTATACTCTAAAATTTTCATGTTACAACATTATCCAAATGATCTTAATAATCTCAAATATCTGATTTATGAATTCCATTTGTATGGACCATTCGTCCATTGAAATAAATGGAAATGAAACACTCCGTAATTTCATTTCATGAATAAAAAAGATGAGCTACGATGAAGGGGATGAAATCAGGGCCGTCATATGATCAAGTATTCAATGCGCACAATGAAACGAGGTCAAAGGAAGAGATAAAATGTGGTCTAGATCAGTCGTCGCATAAGTTAACTTTTTAAATGCTTCCTCTACGGAAGGAGGGCGGTGGGGGGGGGGGGGGGGGGGGAGAGAAAGAGTCTTTCACGGAGGATTACACCACAGTTCAAAAGCAAATTCTGTGAAATAAAGTTAATTATCGCTTTGTACTTAATTTTTTCCCCTGGAGTATAATGTTACACTCTTAATCTTTAATCTCTTAATGAAATTGTTAGAAGACTGACTAATTGTCTGCAAATGAGAGAGAGAGAGAGAGAGAGAGAGAGAGAGAGAGAGAGAGAGAGAGAGAGAGAGAGAGAGAAATACAAACATTATGGCAGGCGAATACAAAAGTATGGTGAACCAAAGCAAACAAAAACAAATTTTTCCCATATGTACGGATGGATGTATTCCACTAAGACCTGTTATTTTTCTCCTGTAGATGGATGAATATATTATGAAATTGTATTATTATCTAAAGTATATGGCTGAATACAATACGAAAATAAATTACGATATCGATGAACTCTCGACTCTAGCAATAGCATACAAAATGAAGCCGACAGAAAGTACCAATATAACGGAAATGTGTCAAATGAGAGGAAAGGAAAAATACCAAAACTAATCAGAGATAACAAGTGACAAGTAAAAAGGATTGACGTTGTATAAAGGGACTTTTCGGTTCGGACTCTCGCGTTGGAATGAGGAATGACTCGAAAGGGAAGGACAGAGTGGAAATGGGATGAGATAGATTTGAAATAAAAATGCTGGTGGATGAAGTTATCTGAAAATAAACCAATCCATTAAGTAAAAACTTGGTTAGATACGATCGTTTTAGTTGTTAAACAGTTAAAAAAGGATAAAGGTTTTAAAAAGAACATTCACCAAAAAATATTGATTATTTAAATGGAGGAAAATACGGTAGAACGAGATAAAAAGCATCAAGTATGATACAATAATAAAGATTTCTATGACTTTAAACCTGTCCAAAACTCATCCATGAATAAATTTGTGTACGTCAGAAATGCTTTTATTTTTATGAATGAATCATTACATGAGGTTCATGAACTCTGTTTCATTTGGGATTCTCGTTTTTTTTTATAGTGATTTGTCCTATTTCATGTTAAACTGAATAAACAAATTAGTAGAATCGGTGTGGTTTAACAGATGTCATTTCTATTTCAATTGAGAATAAGTACGCTTGCAAATGTTGAGACCCCCAAAAATCTAGAATTAGATTGAACGCCAAAGTTTATCAAGAATATTCCCTATATAATATTCCCTTACAACGTCAAAACTTGTCATTCGTAATGAATTTTCTGGCTTCTTGCTGTTATAATTATCTCCCGAACTGTCAAGATTTCAATACTCATATGATGGTAAAATGGAGACCTTTGCGGTCATAGTTCCTTGTTATAAAATTATCCTAAGTTTTAGCTGGTCGGAAATGAGGTAAACTTGTTGCTGATTTCGAAACATCTACAAAAGAACATTGTTCAAGACGCCATCTCCTAGATGCAATTCTTTATCGCATGTCATCTTAAAGAAGCTATATAAATGGTATGTTTTCTTCGTAAAACAACAATACAAAGTGGTTGTGAAACCGCCTTGAGTTTTGAGATAGTCTTCTTCATCATATTAATTAAAAGACCGACCAAAGAAACTTATGAACAAGACAAAATCTTAAATAAAAAGGGGAACTAAAGATCCAAAGCTTAAAGGGAGATATTAGGGATATCGAAGTAAAGATTAAGCTTCAAAGACTATGGGTATGAAGAAAGAACTCTATTCACTTCATTTCAAAGTTAACGAATTCCAAAGGAATATCGACGCATGTTGATAAGTGTAATACGAGCTTCTCATTAATTGGTGGGGATGGTAGAAAAAGGAGGAAATATAGTATTATATTAATATACACTAAAAATAAGGGCATACTTAGTTAAATCGTGATAAAGTAACTGAATTTCTGTGTGCAAGTTTGCAATTAAGTTCTCAATTTCCTGTGCAAAGGCACGTGTATATATATATATATATATATATATATATATTTATATATATAATGTATATATACATATATACACATATATGTATATATATATGCACCAAGGCACTTCCCCCAATTTTTGGGGGTAGCCGACGTCAACCGAGTTCGACTGGTACTGATAGGGTGCCACAGCCCATCCTACCCCGTTATCCACCACAGATGAAGCTATATAAGCTGAATCCCCTACTATTGCTACCTCCGCGGTCATCCAAGGCGACCGGAGGAAGCTGCATTCATTCCTATTTCTAGCATGCTCTCTTGCCTCTCTTTCATCTATTCTCCTATCACCCAGAGCTTTCTTCACTCCATCCATCCACCCAAACCTTGGCCTTCCTCTTTTACTTCTTATATCATCTCTTGCATTCATCACCTTCTTTACCAGACAGCCATTTTCCATTCTCTCAACATGGCCAAACCACCTCAACACATTCATATCCACTCTAGCTGCTAAATCATTCCTTACACCGGTTCTCAGCCTCACTGCTTCGTTCCTAACACCATCTACTCGAGATACGCCAGCCTTGCTCCTCAGACACTTCATCTCAAGCACACTCAATTTCTGTCTCTCTGTCACTTTCATTCCCCACAACTCCGATCCATATATCACAGTTGGTACAATCACTTTCTCATATAGAACTCTCTTTACATTCATGCCCAACCCTCTATTCTGTAACATTCCCTTCAATGCCCCCAACACTTTGCAACCTTCATTCACTCTCTGACGTACATCTGCTTCCACTCCACCATTTGCTGCAACAACAGACCCCAAGTACTTAAACTGATCCACCTCCTCAAGTAACTCTCCATTCAACATGATATTCAACCTCGCACCTCCTACCCTTCTTGTACATCTCATAACCTTACTCTTACCACATTAACTTTCAATTTCCTTCTCTCACAAACCCTTCCAAATTCTGTCACTAATCGGCCAAGCTTTTCTTCTGAGTCTACAAGCAGTACAGTTTCATCCGCAAACAACATCTGATTTACCTCCCATTCATGATCATTGTCGTCTATTAGTTTCAATCCTCGTCCAAGCACTCGAGCATTCACCTCTCTCACCACTCCATGGCGACATCACATCCCTGTCTCAGCCCCACTCTCACTGGAAACCACCTACTCACTTCTCATTTCCTATCCTAACACACGCTTTACTACCTTTGTAGAAACTTTTCACTGCTTGTAACAACCTTTCACCAATTTCATATAACCTCATCACATTCCACATCGCTTCCTCATCAACTCTGCCATACGCTTTCTCCAGATCCATATGCCCAACATACACCTCCTTACCTTTTGCTAAATATTTCTCGCATATCTGCCTTATTGTAAAAATCTGATTTTTACATCCCCTACCTCTTCTAAAACCACCATGTACTTCTAAGATGGCATTCTCTGTTTTATCCTTAATCCTATTAATGTGTACTCTACCATACACTTTTCCAACCACACTCAATAAACTAATACCCCTTGAATTACAACACTCATGCACATCTCCCTTACCCTTATATAGTGGTACAATACATGCACAAACCCAATCTACTGGTACCCTTGCACCATAAAACACATATTAAACAATCTCACCAACCATTCAAGTACATTCACACCCCCTTCCTTAAAACATCTCGGTTTTCACACCATCCTTACCAGTTGCTTTTCCTACTCTCGTTTTATCTAGTGCTATCGTTTCATCTAGTGCTATCCTCACTTCCTCTCTTGTAATCTCTCTCTCTCTCATTCTCATCTCCCATCACTGGCACCTCAACACCTGCAACAGCAATTATATCTGCCTCCCTATTATCCTCAACATTCAGTAAACTTTCAAAATATTCCGCCCACCTTTTCCTTGCCTCCTCTCCTTTTAACTACCTTCCATTTCCATCTTTCACTGTCTCTTCATTTCTCGAACCAGCCTTCCTTACTCTCTTCACTTCTTTCCAAAACTTTTTCTTAATCTTTTCATATTTACGACCCAATCCCTGACCCCACCTCGGGTCCGCCGCCCTAATTCTCTTTACTATTACTCTGCTGCCATTCTTCAAATGCCCTCCTTTTCTCGTCCACTCTTACCTGCTCTACTTCGTTCCACCATTCTCTACCCTTCCTTATACTGCCTCCAACAATCTTCTCGCCACACACATCACTTGCAATCCCAACAAAAGTTTCTTTCATATATATATATATATATATATATATATATATATATATATATATATATATATATGTGTGTGTGTATATAATATATATATATATATATATATATATATATATATATATATATATATATATATATATATATATATATATATATATATATATATATATATATGTATATATATATATTATATATATATTGTATATATACAGACATACATAAACACACACACACACACACACACACACACATATATATATATATATATATATATATATATATATATATATATATATATATGTATGTGTGTGTATGATGTATGTATATATGAATGTTTGAACATGTTACCAGAAACTTTCTGAAAGTCTGTGCTGAAAAACTAAAATTTAAATCTTATAAGAACCTTGCCATCTCAAGGTGAGATAGATGATAGAGACATCACATCCCCAAGTGGGATTTTTGGGTCAGTAATTAACTCCACTCACAAAATTCCAGTAAAATTTATTTGCGAGCAATGGTTATTTCCATTGTTCACATTTTTTTTTTGTATGAAAAAGTAGGAATTATAAATGTTAGGACTCTGGAAAGATATTTCGATATATAGATAATAAAAAATGAGGCAGTATAACAGCAGTAGTAGTAGTAGCTGGTATTAGTATCGTTGGCAACCAAGCTTTTATGGCTGGGAAATATTTAAACTGGTATCAAATTAAAAATCAGGTATTACTAATGACGACGTTTTGTAAACGGTGTAAAATTGCTTTTAACCCATTAGGCATCTAGACTGATATCAGAATTTTAGTTCACTATGTAATGTCAATGTGTGCAAAATTGCCAATATCAAAAGTAACCACTTTCAAAATATTTTTACGTTTACTGTCGTTTCTACCTTCTCTTTCACTCCCGTTAACCTCGGAGGATTTCTTGCTGATTGGCCAAATTATAGATGCTCATCTCTTCGTCATCATCATCCTCCTCCGTCGTCATGATCTCATTTTAAACCATTTCAAAACTACGAGTAATGTGGGCTGCCCATACGCAAGAACCCGCGTTATGCCAAATGAGGCATGGCAATCCTTGAAATCCTGATTCATGTTTTGCCTACGTTAACTTTTATCAACCTATTTTTCATATTTTTATGTCCAACCCTCTAGTCGTTTTAGAAGGGATAATTATTCACTACTCAGAAAAGACTATTCCACCTGTTGAAGGTGAACGGTCTCAATTTCTCTTGGTCATATGATTTTTAATGAGGGTGGGGAGAAGATTTTGTTCATGTCAGCAATAACACTATTTATGCCCACCAGCTGATGCCATCATCAAAATGAATAGCCAATCCTTTTTTCCCTCAATACAACATGCACAAACCACCTAGACAATGTCTGTGTGGATTTTTATAAAGGCTATTTAACAATATAATATGATAGTGCCGGTGCTCACGATTTAGCCTTATATTAATTTATCTCCGTTACAAATGTCTTGTTCTTGCTCTCCAAGGGTGGATTTTCGTAACATATTTTCTCTTTGGAATTGCTTTCTTACTATGGCGAATAATATGCAAGAATAATGTTTGTAACTCATGAATCAATATTAAAAAAAAGAAACATTAATCAGCACAACTTGAGACAGCTAACCAACAAATATCCCTCGCGCGAATTCTTAAACGCTGCATTCCGTATTCTAGGTTTTCTGCAATCTCTCCCCTGACGCCTGAAGTCGGGCCAAAATCTCTGCTTGAAACTGTTGTTTTCTTTGTGGATAGAAACTCAATTTCTTTATCACACCTTATATCTTCCCTCTTTTATCCTTTTTTTCAAAATAGTATCTATACCTCGATTTCCTGCAATTTGATCTAATTTTTTCCCTTTATTTGATGTTATTTATTTTGATTCCTCTCTTTGTTTCTTTTGATTTTGTATTCTTCATATATTTTACTTCTTGAATACTTTTCCTTTTAACATTGACCCATTCCCTTTTTAATTTTCCTTTGCATAGATAAAAACCAGCTCAAAAACCAAGGTAATTGCCGGAGGTGAATAGCATTGCCATAAAATTGAAATTAAATGAAGTAAATAGAATCTTCTAGGGAACTATTTTTATTTTCGTAATGAATAAGGGAAGCAGTAAAATATAAAACACAAATTATTGATGAGTGGTCTTTGTGATATAGTTTTTATCAAAATCTTTGTCATATTGACTATCGCATTGATAGTTTTACAGCGTTCTTACTTTTAGTAATCAGAGAAAGATAGAGATATTTTATTAAGATTGTGAAAAACGTCTTGCATCAAGCTACATAAAAACACAGAAAAAAATGACAAGAAAAAAAAGGAAACCAAGTCATAGTGTAGGGTCATTTGTAATTTCGTGTAAATTTTTGGTTAAAGCAAAACCCTAATTTATCTTGAAAGAAGGTATCATAAGCTTTAAAGAAATTAGGATGGCATTTTTATCTGAACATTCTAAGGGTATGAAATCCAAAATGGCGTCCAAAATAGCACCCGCTCACCAATAATTCCCTGTCTTCACAAGTACATATGATGCTATTACAATTGAGGTGTCTAAATGTGTTTTATTAGACAAAGAAACTAATGCATTCATCAACTTTAGGTTACATGCATCATCAACCTGCCAAATTTCAAGATGATCGCCACAGACCCATAATCTTAGGTTAAACCCTTGCAAACATTACAGAGCAAGCACGATTTTGTCATTACGAAACCAAATATTACTTAATAACATGTATTTATCATAAAGAATACATAATTAGAAAGTTAACAATCATATCTAAATACAATGAAGCAATTTAATTTGCTCTTCAATTTTGTTTTAGTCATTAAACAAGAAAATGCAGTAAGTCATACTGAATAAATGCATGCATTTCAAGTCGCAGTTTTATACCAAGTGACATCACTTGAATTAATTGAATGCATGAATGTCATAGATGATAACGTCTCAGTCTTCACATTACTCATCTATAACTGGCTGAATAGCTTTGTTGTTACAAGTGAATAATCAGCATCTGCAAACTTCTTGCGACAGCTGAATCTTCCTTCGCATCCACACTTGCACCCACACTTGCACCCACACTTCATCAGGAGCTGGTGAATTCAACCAGAAAACAAAATAAAAGTGACTTTAACCTGCATCATGTCCAACCAAATGCCGCTGGTTCTGGGGGACATGGGTGATTTTCAGTAGCCTTTTTCCAAATGATTAATATGTAGTGTGCCCATCGAATGTGTAAGTCCAGCGAACCAAAAGTTGGTGAGAGGTTTTCTCCTTCAGCTGCACGATTGGAGTAGAGGAACTAACTGAGCTCACTTGCTTTTGCATAGATTTTTGACCAATACAAATACAGAAAAAGCATCCCAACTGATAGCATCCATCAGTGGGCAGATCGTTATTACTCCTGAGCATGGCTAGTGCATCCAGGATTTCATCATCACAGGACATGAATGCTGTGAAGAACGAATCTTTGGTTCTGCTAGAAAATTTTCGACATATTGGAACCTGTAGATCATAAAAACTCAACAGTGCAGAAGTATTCTTTGGTCCCAAGTTATGTATATGCTCTACACAGAGATGTTCTTCTTCAGCCTGCCCTTTCATGTGATTAAGGTTGTACATATTGGTGAGCTTGAATACATGTAGACAAGCAATAACAAGATGTCTGTGTCTGGCGAAGTGACAACAAGCTGTGTATCATTGGGAACATTTATAGCACGCAGTGCAAGCAAAGTATCTGCTTCTTGGATGTGAGTGAGGTGTGAACATGGAAAATCAATGTTGCCCTTGGTTTGTGTTCCTGATGTCACTATTATTTTCTTCAATCTGTTATTGGAGCTCTTGCTGTAATGTACAATCTTGTCAGACAAATACTTGGACAGTTCTTTAGTCCAGATATCTGAGAGAAAGTCCTTCATGGAAATATTTTGGATTAAAATGTTGTCTTTCACATGGTAATATGTTGACCTAACCTTTGTCCTCATTTGTTCCTTGCGTGGTGTTTTCATGTACCGGTCGAACTCGAATCTGACATCATACTGTGCTGCCATATTACAAATTATTATGGACAGAAAGGCCTATGCAAAGATTTGGCATGTTTGTATTGGTTCCTTTTGGTAACTGAATTTAATGCAGCCATGCCATCAGTGATGATCACTTTGTATGATGATAATTCACCTGCTGGACCCTCACGTTCATGTTCCAATGTTGTGTCTGCCACCTGTAAGACTACTTGCATTGCTTGTTTATCAGATAGTTCACTTTCAGCTGCCCCATTTCTGTCAGCATGGACCTGTTGTACTGTATCTAGTTTCTCAAGATATGGAGTACTAAAGCCTTATCATATGCCAGCAGGAGGGATCCATCTGAAGCAAACGGATCGAGGGACCACACCAAACTCATAAGTCCAATGCACTCTATGAGGTCCAACTCTGGCAGACTTCTAGAAATAACAATGAAACATTGTAAAATTCCTTGCTCTTCTTTGATTTTGACCACCTTGTCTCCAATTCTAATTTTGGCCATTGCATTAGCACTTCTTTAAGTTCTCGGTTTCTTTTTGGACAATTTCTCTCACAGAGTTTACTTTCTGTTAGGCCTTCATTTACAAAACCTTCAAACATCTGTTGTTCAATCTCATCACGCTGGGTGATATCTTTGGTAGCAGTCTCAGTCATAACTGCTTTAGTGAGCAGGTTGCATATTTCATCCTCATCAGAGGATTCAAGAGGGTTCACTTGCTCCTGAAATACTGCAGTGAGTGTGACTGGATTTTATGTTAATCGCGTGAGTTTTCGCCCACAGGTAGCTTATGCTGCTGTAGTCTCTTCTCTTTGTTGCCAGTGCAGTACTGTCTCACAAATTCTTGTTTTACAGTCAAAATTTCGAGTGCAATGAGAAAGTATTTGCCCAGTAATTTTCCAACTATGCCTTCAATAACTTTGAGTTTGAGATTTTCTTGTTCAATCCCATGGTCCAGACTAATTGATGTGAATCTAGCAACACTTCTGGCAACACTAAATCTCCCTTTTATGAACTCTCCCAAGATATCAGGATGCTGCTGTTCTGTCTATTGCATTGTGAAAATGTACAGTGAGAGAAGGCACGAACAGCTTAAATGTTCAAGGGCAAATAAATACTGTACTTCCTTAGTGATTCTAGTGATTTCAGTAATTATTATTATTATTATTATTATTATTATTATTGTTATTATTATTAATATTATCACTTGCTAAGCTATAACCCTAGTTGGAAAAGCAGGATGCTATAAACCCAGGGGCCCCAACAGGGAAAATAACCCAGTGAGGAAAGGAAACTAGGAAAAATAAGATATTTCAAGATCAGTAACAACATTGAAATAAATATATACTACATAAACTATAAAAACTTCAACTAAACAAGTGGAAGAGAAATTAGATAGAATAGTGTGCCCGAGTGTACCCTCAATCAAGAGAACTCTAACTCAAGACAGTGGAAGACCATGGTATAGAGGCTATGGCACTATGCAAGACTAGAGAACAATGGTTTGATTTTGGAGTGTCCTTCGTATCGTCCGATGGCTCACACAAATTGGAGGATGGTCTTGAACTGCTTTCAATGAAACTCTGAATTATGTTTGCAGTACCTTCAGATTATTTAATCTTTCGAAAGATGTCGCTGGATTCAAACATTTTGATAGGTTTTATAACGACATCACTGTTGCTTAGGGAGTCTGTTAGCTTTTACTATGTCTCGCTTTGCATAGCTTAAGCACAGAAGGTGATATTACATGTCTTTAGCAACTACTGAAAGGAGATGGGATAAGCCTACAACTTTACAGAATCTGACTGTCAGAAGTTCATTGTTTGTCTGTTGGCCAATGGCTTTGAGTTGAGCTCCCATATTTTCAGTAGCAACATCTTACAATTTGTCTGCTTTACTTTCCTGGCAAAAGACATACATTTCCTTGTTAAATATCTTACTTCTCGTAAATCGCTGCGATGTGGAAGCACTTTCAGATGCAACATCAGATTTTGCCAGCCTTCATTTAATCTTCTATTTTGCATAACTGACGCTGCCAGTTTCTTGTCTTTTCTCTTATCTGACCTTACTCGTTCAATGCATGTTTTGTGTATGAGATCCTAATAACATGTCTTGTTGTAGGAAACACTATTCTGTAACAGTTCATCATCGGACAAACCTCTGATAGGACACTTCAATGGAGAGAACTCTGTTTCGTCATGTGAACATTGAACATCAGTGGTTGTAATTAGTTCCACCACTGAAGGATAAGAGGGCTGGAGCACAAAGTTTTTATAAACTGTTTGTTTGCTGCTTAAATGACATAGAAAGCATAGTGCAAAATCCACCCTCTTTGATTTCTAGTTAAATGCTGACTCCTCCATTTTGCTTACTTTGGATATTTTAAGTTATGTTATCATGTGCTGTGAGGACTTGTAGCCTATATGGACACCATAAACTTGTCAAATGGAGCACTAACCAAATGCAAACAATCATTGCTGATGACTGAATATGAACGTCAAGGTCTGGTCAGATATATTGAAATGATATTGGAAGTCCTCGTCTGAAAGTGTACAAATTAAAATATTAATAGTCAGGCTGAAGGTATTGTTACCATGGTCACCTTTATGTACAATTTTCCAAACAGTATATGAAAAAAAAATTAGCGTCAAATTTAGGCATTCCTACTATTATGGCGGCCATCTTGGATCTCAGGTCGTTAGAATGCTTTGAGAATGCCTCCCTATTTTTTTTAGTAATGATCATACTATTATCTAACAAAGTCAATAAAGTTGTTGCTTTTACCCCCCCCCCCCAAAAAAAAAAAATATATTTTCTATGACAAATGAGCCTACACTCTCTTGGTGAATCTTGAGATGAGCTGAGGTTTGATGGTAACAGAAGAACCGTGTTTACACCTCTGGGCTGAATTTTATAATCCACTACAATACATGTCATGAACCCCTTTTCCATGGGAAACCTTTCCACCGGTTTCCAACAGCAACTGTGAGACAATTGATTCTCAGAGATAATCGTTGGGTCTTTCTATAACAATAAACGAATGAAATTTTTTTCTTATCTCCAATAAACTTCTTGGCCTTAGTCAGGTCGGAGTTATGTCGTTAATTTCTGATAATCACATTTTCTTAACGTGATCTTCGAAGCATAGCACGTTTTCCCCTTTCATGTAAAGAAACAAACTTTTTGTCTCTTGGATGCTATTTCGTCAAAATTTTGCTTTTCTTATTTTTCTCTTTTCGTTTCTCATCCACCGTCTGCATCAATTCCGTCAATGCATCATTGCCAAAATTTTGCCCCGTTTTCATCAGAAACTTCGGTGGAAGTCATTACAGCTTTTCATCCTGAAGTCTAGATTTCTTTTCTTCTTCCCCAATAGTTGGTGGGGAGGGAAAAGTTTGAGCCTAAAAGTCATTATAACGCCATTAGCTTTCCCATGTCAGGCACGACTTTTTTGGTCATAATAATAAATAACGGTTTCCTCCTAGGAAGAAATGTCTGTTTCAAAGAAGAGGAATATTCCGCTGATATTTTGTGTATTGCTTAGTGAAATGTTTGGGGGCCGAAAGCTATACGACATAATAGAGAGAGAGAGAGAGAGAGAGAGAGAGAGAGAGAGAGAGAGAGAGAGAGAGAGAGAGAGAGAGAGAGCTATTTAGATATGGCGGAACTCAAACGAAAATGTGAAGCTCTGCTAGGGCTAGGAAATCCACCCACCTCTAAAGGTCCCTTTTTCCCCAAGTTACATTCCTATCTCTTCCCGACTTTCATTAATACTGTAATTGAAAAACACTACACCAATGTTCGATCGCCCATCTTTTAATAGGTGTGATCAACCAGTGAGTGATGAGACTGAAGGACGGAACACTCAGCTCTGTGTAGGAAAGTTAGGGAGGTAATACTGCTGTCAGTGTATCATGCGTGCTGTACTGTAGGCTTCCCTTGAGTGTTTAGGTGCACTTACATTTTAGTCCTTTACTACACCTCAGTTACTGCTGCTGTTCTTTTATCTTGCTGCCCAGCTTCTCTTAATTTTTACCTGATAGTGCAACAGCATATGTTTTCCATAGTTGCACCAGGTTGCTGAATGACCCTCTGGTCCACAGTACTGGGTCTTATTGCCCTATTACATAATCTGATCCAATCTATTTACTTTACTTAGTGCTTTCTTTGGATATACATGTTTAGGGGTGGATGTATTGAACACCGTATTATGTTTACGGCGGTTATGCCTCTTCAGAAAATAAAGGTTCGTGATCAGTCGGTTTCAGTAACATCAACACTATGGGTAATGAAGCCCCCATTTTAAGCCCACTCTTGCTCCAACCTGTGGTTTTGTAGCGTAAATACAGAAGTCAGGAACATCATGTCTATTATGAATCTCACGAAATAAAATTCAATGGTCAATGATAATGTCCAATATGATTTCTAAATTTCGTATCTTCCGACAAACGGACACATTCGACTAATTTATCCATGTACTCTGCAGTACTTTGATAAAGGTTTTCTGACCGTTCTTTACTTTCATCTTCTGGTGTAATAGATATGAGAGAGGGTCCTGTCTAACGAGAATTCCAACAGTTGAAAGGAATCGAGAGTTCCGTCTGTTTAGCTTTAGAAGTAATTCAAACAGACAAAACCTCACCCGAGATTCAGTGAGGTGAATAATGCAAGGCCTAAACACTGTCTCTTGCGATTATTCTGGAAACTTAATGACTTCAAAAATTAGAAGTATGGGAAGCCATATCTCCTCAACAAGAAAACTAAAAATGTTACTGGAAAAAGGAACAGAATTTGAGGAACTTATCTAAAAATTAATACGAAAAATATTGAGACAACCTAAGCGGCAATATTGTATTCTGCAGTATCTTTGACACTTATGCTGTTACAGAAATATAACATAAAAAGGTTATTGTCTTGCCATTAAACATTTGTGGCTAGTTAGGTTTCAAGTACCGTAATCATTCGAACTATATCTACCCTGTGCGTCAACTTGTAATAAAATGGAGTAATAATGGTATCTGCATCTGAAAGTCTTGTCAAAGTATAAGCACACCAAAAAGCTCATTCAAAATCTGCTTTACTGTTTTGTACTTACAGGAAATCTTTAGTTTTCAATTATAAGATATCTATTCTTTGGGAAAGCAAACTCGGCAAGTGAGAGTCAATAAACTATATCACACAGAACAAACAAATCACTGGATTTTTCGTTGAAAAGATAAAGAAATTCAAGGAGAAAAATACTGAATAAATAGGTAAAAATATTGTTCAGGTCTTCCACCTGAGAATGTTTATCTGCTATCAATGTAAGACCGGGATCTGCTGCTTCTTAAATCGCCTGTGGCGTTGGTGGGTCTTTTATCTGCTGTGGCAAGTTGGTGAACTGACATCCTTTCAATCCAGCAGGGAATTTCCGAAACAGTTCCTTTGTCTTACCATATTATATAATGATGTTACGACACAGTCATATAATATGTGTCTAGCTCGAAGGTAGGCTCTAGGGTATCTCATATAAACATATTTATATAAGTGCAACATAAACGCGGATACTCAAGCGAGCATATACAAACACCTCACAAATATATATATATATATATATATATATATATATATATATATATATATATGTGTGTGTGTGTGTGTGTATGTGTGTGGGTATGAATAGTGTGTGTGTGTGTGTGTAAACAGAAACACCATAAGCAGATAACTAGATATGTATGCTTTTATTATAGCATGTTCAATTCATAAGCATATACGTGCAGAAATGAAACACATACCCGCTCAATTATACATTCTTGATATATATATATATATATATATATATATATATATATATATATATATATATATATATATATGTATGTATACGTACACAAACATATAGGTTGTAATTGGGCAAGCCACTAGCCACCCGTTGAGATATTACCCCTTATTGCCTTATTGCCTTATTTCCTTATTTTTTGTTTGGGTTCCTCCAGGTTCCTCAGTGTGAGGCACCTCGTATATCCACCAGAGAGTTGCTAATGCATCTTCCGGTGTATTTTGCATCTTCCAGTCTTGGATGGTCTGGGATGCATCTTAGAGTTATTGGTCCTTTGATTGGCCAGACAGTACTACATTGGGTCCCTCTTTCTGGGTACTTCTCATATCATCTTTGCAGACAAATACACAATTAATGTAGACATCAGTGTCTCCGTATATAAATGCTATTACAAAGTAATTGTACTGAATATTATAAAGTCAATATATCTTACCGGGAATATCGCTACCCCATGTTATTTAAAACAAATTATTTACACAATGTACCTGAACGCTTAACCAAGATCAGCTTACTCTGTATTTATATTTCATGTTAACTAGCAGCTTTCTTGTTTCAGTTACGGGACATTTAAAACTTTACGTCCCCTTTTGAAAACCATCGAAATGGGAATAGTGCTGTCTAGAAAAAAAAATTCATTTAGCGGTTTATATCATTTAACCATCACGTTATTGTAATCTAATTTTAGTGAATTTTATACCGAGATGAAAAAACAGAAATGTCAAATATGCATAAATAGATCCATCTATTTTGTTGATCACCTTGATTATTAATTAATGGCGATGATTTGAAATGAAGTACCCGCCAATTGACACACTTAAAAAGAAAGAAAGAAAGAAAAAAAAACTAAGTTCAAAAGCGCTACCTTCCACCGTGAAACTCCACTGAAATACCAAAGGATTGTAACTATATTTTTTTTTTTCATAACATCAAATGGATCATTCTTCTTCTAAAGACTGTATAAAAACAAACCATCAGATTATTATTATTATTATTATTATTATTATTATTATTATTATTATTATTATAAATTTGCACATATTCATAGCGAAATGTTAAATGTATAAAGCAAATTACTTTGTTAATGAGGATAACATCTTGAATCATTAGATATTCTAAAAAAAATAAGTGTATAAGATATTCAACAATAACAATTACTCGTGCTAAAGATTACATTTAGAATGAAATTGGGAACGTCCCTGCCTGGCTATCTTCTGGACGGGAGTTTGAGACTCCCTCAAGTTCGATAGTTTCAAGTAGTTTCTGTAACCTCACCATCCTTGTGAGCTATGGAGGAGAGGTTGGGGAGCTTACAGGTCTACCAGCTGTGTCATCAGCAACTGTTGCCTGCCTCCCATGCTCCGAGCTTGATGGAGAGGGGCGTTGGTCATATGTGTATATATGGTCAGTCTCTAGTCTAGGGCATTGGCGGTGCGGTGTGGAAGAAAAAATAAAAAACTACGAAATTGTGCACTCACAGATAGATGAACGTTATAACACACAGACACACAGAAACACACACACACACACACACACACACACACATATATATATATATATATATATATATATATGTATATATATAAATATATATGACGTAGCAATTGTCATCGAGCAAATAACCAAATAAATACGGGTTTACTAATCTGCGAATATGTTTACGGGCAATTGCTTTTTTATCACCTTCTGGGAGATTGAAACTCTGTGTAGCAAACGAATCACAATCCCGAAAAATGCGAGTTGCATGACTAAGGACTGATTCACCTTTCCGAATTTTGGGTTTGTAATTTTCTTTTATGTCCTCTTTTCTCGCATCAGGTAAGACGTATTTTTCAATTAAACGTTTTATTTCAGTATAACTTCTTAAACCGTCTGGTGGCAAAGACATTACCTCCATTGCCGGAGCAGCTTTCAGCAACCTACTGTAATGACTTGAATTGCTTTTTCTCTTTCAGACCACCCATATGTGGCTACTTTAAAGACTCTCAAAAACACTTCGATCGATTGAAACCCTTCATTTGGCCGCTGATCATCGGAAGGCCTAACACTTGCCTGGAGTTCTGGCAACTTTCGAACTACGATGTTTTGCATATATTCCCTCTGCTGTGCATGTGTACTTTCACTTGTGTGCGTTTGAACTTCGTTCATGTGCGTCGGATATGCTTTTATTTCACCGGCTTAAAAGACAACTTGGCTCACAGCATACACAAACAAAGGTCTTTGTAAAGCTGATACCAATGATGTCCCATGTCAACGGGGAATGAATCAATCGGTGGAACTTCCCAAATTCAAATTTGAGGCAAATGCTTTTCTGTTCAACAGATTGTCACAAGTCTCATTTTATTATTTATTTAGGACTGATCTGTTTTGATTTTGTTACTGATCTTAATATATTTTAGAATTCATTTTTATTATTTTCTCAAAGTTTATTAATTGGGTCTGTATTTCCTTTATGTATTGGACTGCTTTCCCTGCTAGAGCCCGTGGGACTTAAAGTCTTATTTTATAGTTTGTATATGAATGATCTGTTTTAATATTGTCACTGACTTTGATATATATTATATATTTTTTTAATTTTTACTAATGGGCTGCTTTTCTTGTTGGCGGCCCTGGGCTTGTAGCACCCTGTTAAGTAGGGTTTTATCATAACTAATTATATATATACACACACACACACACACACATATATATATATATATATATATATATATATATATATATATATATATATATATATATAAGGAAAAGAAAAATTGCTATACATTTAAATGTTGAAGAGTCCAAACCAAATTTAATAGAATTATGTTCGAGATCATAGACTTTGCTTTGCAATTCCATTGATATTTAGTTTTACCTCTGAAATTCGATCCCTTCTCCCGCCTTCTCTTCTTTCTTGTGTTCTTTAAGATTTAAAAAAAAAAAAGGAATTTGGCTGCTCTCTTTAGCTCTAACTAGATATCATTATTATATATATTGATCGGGTTTACAAAGTGGTTAATTGCATTAAATACATCCACTATAATAGTAATTACATTAATAACAAATTATTTTATATAAACTTTGAAATCCATATATTTATTGTAATTCAATTGATGTTTTTTAGTTGAAATGTCATGACAAATTGGTCAGGAATGTTCTACTCTCATCAGACTGAATCTAAAAATGGAAATTTAATGTCAAAGTTAGTTTTATGGTTATTATGACTCATCATGAATAATCCTTTGAAACTTCTTGATGCACTTTAAGCAATATTTTGAGATTTATATCTTTCCATCGGCTCCCAGCTCATCAAATAACTAATAAACTCTATTTTATTATATGGCTTTAGTGCTTGGCTGAAATAAACCATATCCGCTAGATTATTGCAGTGTGTATTTGTTATAATGTAAATGCAAACAAACGCTCTTTCTTTCGGCTTCATACGCCCCATTGCGATTCGAGGGTCCTGCTAACTCTACTCGGGAGGTCGGATGAAAGTTTCCTCATCGTCTGACGTAAATAGTTGATGCCGATTCCAAACACAGGCCAGGCTTAGTGTTCCTTACACTTATTAACTGAGAATCCAGCACTGTAACGGTATTGGTCCTATCCAAGTGATGAATAGATCTTAATTCATAATTATACGGTAAAAACTATTGAAACATCAAAACATTAACCCTATAAATTCACGGTGTCAGATCACTGTTAGTGTTAACTAACTTTTCAAATTAACTTTGTTTTGCTTTTGACGTCATTCTTACTTTATCTATCTTTGTTCTTTCAGAAACTGGTTCTAATTGTGACACACAGTTTCCTTTGCTCTTACCGAATCACGTCTCCTCCTAAACATTCATCGCCCACGGAAAAGGTAAGGGTCAACTTTTTATTTCAAGTTGAGATAAAGTACAATCTGTCAAGGATCCCAGTTTGATTAATGATCATATTATCATCAATCTCTCTCTCTCTCTCTCTCTCTCTCTCTCTCTCTCTCTCTCTCTCTCTCTCTCTCTCTCTCTCTCTCTCTCTTTGACTGTTCTTAAAATTGAATATTATATATATATATATATATATATATATATATATATATATATATATATATATATATATATATATATATATATATATATATATATATGTCATACATATATTTGTAGCACAAACACACCTCTGAATGCTAAAGGTGAATAAACGAAACAGAAAACGTGGTTTTATATAATTTTTGTGAAGTAAAGATTAGGGTTAATTACAAGTGATTCAAATTTTTTTTTTATATTCAAGGTTAGTATATTCCGCAGTGAAACCGTAAACTTTTAACTGTGAAACAGCGACCCATTGTCAAGAATCATGTCCCTGGATGAGGTTTTGGTTATACTTTATACAAACATTTTGTATGGATAGTTTTCCGGTAGGGAGATAGTGCTGTCGGTGCACCTCATGCGGTGCACTGTAGGCTTTACATAAGGGTCTTTGCAGTGTTCAGTCGGGTCCCTAGCTCCACTTTCTTTATATCCTGCTACATTATCTCTTTGCTGATTCTCTTGTTTCTTCTTGCTATTCAATCTATTCTAGCTGTTAATTCATGGTGCAATTACTGGCGCTTCCCCTTAGTTGCACCGGATACATTTTTAAAATCATGAAGTAAATTTCGCTCATTGTTACAATGTGTATGTGTTTGTGTGTGTGTTGGAAACCTTATCGTTTATGATTGCATGCTTACCTCATTAGCAAGAGGAAAGGACGATCAAACCACCTTTTCGTAAAACCATTCTGCCACGACATCACCTTCATCTTTCTACACCTGCGATACACTGGAGGCGGCGTCACGTGACCTCATTATTTATATCTCTTCATATCATTCCGTCGTAGTTTACTTTGTACTAATTGCTAATAATTAATTTCCTTGGTCCTTATAAGTTAGCCTAAACTGATGACTTAAAATTAAGTCACCCCTACACATAGTTTAAATATGCTGAGATTTACTTTCTTATTATGCAAATTTATTTTCATACCTTCCTTAGAAACATTTTGTTATTTCAAAGTTGTTCAAATTCATCCTGATATTTACTCATCTTTAGCTCTTGTTTTGACCTTGATGATCTTACCTCTTTTATTATTTGTGTTACATATACACATGTTTCTAGGCATTTGTGTATACATGTGTAAATGTGTGTGTTAGAGCGGAAAGCGTACTCTAGTAATTAAATTTTTGAGAGTTTGTCGTTAATTTCATCACTCATGTTCACGCACGGAAGAATAATGGTTAATGTAGATTACTTGGATAACAAATAGAAAAAGTTACTTTTTCACTATTCGAGTACTGGTTGTTTATGAGACATTGTGTTATTAATGGTCTTATTAATAACAAAGATGCACAAACTGAAGAACGACACAGCCAAAGAGAAGTACTGTATGAGCAATACTACGACAATATGAGTGCCGTCATTGTCATCAGCAATAGGTGCTGAAATCGCAATTCTATAAGAGATTTTTATCTATATTTAAATCGATGTGTAAACTTTAAATCTTGCTTCACTGGATACATTAAGAGTTTAGTAAGAAAGCTCTATAATGTGGAAGATTATTGATTAGAAACCTCATCTCAAAATACTAGATGTAAATAAAAAGACTGTTAGATTTAGAGCAACACGAAGAAAAAAAAATTTTGCTTTTATTTATCAATTCCCTGGATCATCATTCTGGCGTCTCCTGCTATTATACCACCGTGACACGGATGCCTAAGGCTAGAAAGCTATCTTTGGTTAATAACAACAGTAAAAGCAATAACAGTGCCATAATTCCTCAACCTTCAGGTTGTCAGAACATAATAATCACTAATGTATTATAAGATTATTATATACAGACTAATTGAAATCTAGGTGTACATGAATAAGTATTCTAAAATCCCTCGTACAGTTGAGGAGTCAGAAATGATACACCTCATGAACTCAACTTTTAACTTTGTCATATACCGTAGAAAAACCAAGCAACAGCGCCTGAATAATAAATTAAACCAAATTCGTCACCTACTTGATTATCGGTCAATGAAACGAGTCGAGGGATGCGATAGAGTTCAGTTATGTCAGGCGTTCGCTGAATTAACTTTTAATTCTACCACAGAAGGGGGGAGAGGAGATAAGGGCAATAGGGGAGGAAAAGGAGTGGACCCATCTGTAAGTTGTCGTTCTTCGCAAATGTTAAAAGTGTTGTTGACGAGTCGAGTCTTTTCTGTCCGTGTTGTTAGCGTTTGTATAGGAGGAGGATTCATTTTCATATCGTTATGGTTCAATGAAATGGATGATTGATGTGATATATGAAATGAGACCGAGAGAGAGAGAGAGAGAGAGAGAGAGAGAGAGAGAGAGAGAGAGAGAGAGAGAGAGAGAGAGAGAGGTGCGTAGTCATATTGAGCATTTGAAATTTCATTGATTTCAGCACCAAAGTTATGATACAAGTCAATGGTAAGACAAAGTGAGGTTATCAGAGAGAGAGAGAGAGAGAGAGAGAGAGAGAGAGAGAGAGAGAGAGAGAGAGAGAGAGAGAGAGAGAGAGGTTATAATGAAAGAATTTCCTTGGTGCTAGCAGTGTTAAATTGTTAAAGTAGTAACAGATCAAATTGCGTGTTCATATGTCACCCAAGGGGGTAACTACTGCCATGTAATTGTTCAGTGGCTGCTTTCATATTAGTAAGGGTAGAAATGACTCTTTAGCTATGGTAAGCAGCTCTTCTGGGAGGACATTCCAAAATCAAACCATTGTTCTCTAGTCTTGGGTAGTGCCATAGCCTCTGTACCATGGTCTTCCACTGTCTTGTGTTAGAGTTCTCTTGCTTTAGGGTACAATCTATTCTATCTAATTTCTCTTCCTCTTATTTTTTGAAAGTTTTTATAGTTTTTATAGGAAATATTTATTTCAATGTTGTTATTGTTCTTAAAATATTTTATTTTTCGTTGTCTCCTTTCCTCACTGGGGTTTTTTACATGTTGGGGCCCCTGGGCCTATAGCATCCTGCTTTTCCAAATAGGGTCATAGCTTAGCAAGTAATGATAATGATAATAATAGTTCTGATTAATATCAGATAATCGTGTGTCAAAATGTTGGAACAATGAGAATAGTAATAGTATCCAAGGTAATAACATTGCCTTAATTTTCTGAGGAAGACCTTGATGGGCCCATGAATGAATTCAGTGTGTTTGAAGTCGAAGTTAGCATTAAAAGACTCGAAACCCCTAAATTCGAGGGAATAACTACTGAGATGATACTGGCCGAAATTGAAGTAACTCCCAGAATACTTACAAGATTATTTTGTAGAATTTGGCATGAAAAGGCAAAACCTGATGAATGGGAGCTAGGAGTGTTGATGAAAATGGCAAGAAGAGGCGATCTGCCTGATTGCAATAATTTCAGAGGTATCGCACTTGCGTTAGTTGTCATGAAAATATATAGTATGCTCATTCTAAAGAGAATAGAGTGAAAGATTGATGAAAAGGTGAGAGATGAACATGCAGAATTTAGAAAAGGTAGAAGTTTTACTGACCAAATTTTCATATTAAGACATGTGGTACAGCTATGTTTAGAATATAGAAATCCTCTCATGATGGCATTTGTGGACTGTGAAAAAGCCTTTGATAGTCTGCAGCGGCCAATTTTGTGGAGAGTCCTGCGTTATTATGGAGTTCCTCTTAAATATGTAAATTTGATTAAATCTGTTCATGAGCATAGCAATCGCAAAGTTAATGTTAATGGGGTCCTATCAAATAAATTTCCAGTGAACAGTGGAGTACTGCAAGGGAATGTGTTGTCACCTATGTTGTTTATCTTCCTCGTGGATTTTGTAATGCATAGAACAGTTCGGGATGATGGAGAAGGATTGGACTGGATTGGTTCCAGGAAATTAGCCGACATAGAGTATGCTGATGGCGTTGTCCTTATTAGTAGAATATCACAGGACTTGCAAAGCATGCTTACCACAGTGCATGAAATATCACATGAGCTTGGGTTTAAGATCAATTGAGGAAAGACAGAGATGATTAGAACGGAATATGCAATGGAAGATGAAATATCATTGGAAGAAGAAAAGATTAATAAGGTGGAATCATTCAAATATTTAGGAACCATGATCTTCAATACAGGAACTTTAGGATTAGAATTTAATGAAAGATTGAAAAAAGGAAATCAGACAATGGCTAGGTTAAGTAAAATTTGGAAATCAAATCGCCTGAAGTTACATATGAAAATCCGGCTATATATATATATATATATATATATATATATATATATATATATATATATATATATACATATATATATATATATATATATATATATATATATATATATATATATATATATATATCAGTTTAGTGAGATTGGTGTTACTGTATGGTCATGAGTCGTGGTATAACAATGAAACAATATTCAACAGATTTAGTAGAATTGAAAACAAAGCCCCCAGAAGATTATTGGGAGGTAAATGGCAGGACAGGATTAGAAATGAAACTATAAGGGAGATTACTCGAGTCCCATATGTGAATGGTTAAGGGTAGATGGAGATTATGCTCTTTGCGCTCCCCAAGAGAGAAGAGTTAAACTTTTATCTGGGCTCCTGGAGACACGAGAAGAGTTGGAAGACCCATACCTACATGGTTGAGGACTATGTAGCATTAAGTTGGAGATGATAAATGGAGAAGTATTAATTTAAAAGCTCAAGGTAGAGACGACTGGCGAAATCTAACCGAGGCCCTTTGCATCAATAGGCATAGGAGGAGATGATGATGATGTTGAATTTTTGAAATGGTATAGAATTGAAACTAAGAATGGAAAATTCTGGGTTCTTGGTTCCCTCACAAATTCGGCGAACTGTATCATGAATATATTACAGCCTGGGCAAACTATACGAGAAGGAAAAATCAACGCTCTTTCTGGATTGTATCAAAGTATAACCGTTGACAAAAGATAAACAATTGCAACCTATACCGTAAGACGGATAGGTAAAAAAAAAAAAAAAAAAAACTTTTCCCAAGCTTTGTAGGATTTTGGAAAAATAATTGTGAGAACCGATAGAAAAGTCATAAACAGACTTTGTGCGGTTTTCGAATCTAACAATATAAAAAGACATCTTCAACCTTTCACTAAAATGAAAGCAGGAGAGAAGGGGGAAATGGAAATTGCATAATTGATATAAAGCTAAAGTACTTAGCATTTCTCACACATTAAGATGCACAAGCTTGGAACATTATGTTCATGAATTAAGTCTCTCTCTCTCTCTCTCTCTCTCTCTCTCTCTCTCTCTCTCTCTCTCTCTCTCTCTGTATATATATATATATATATATATATATATATATATATATATATATTTATATATATTATATATATACACACACGCACACACACACACATATATATATATATATATATATATATATATATATATATATATATATATATACATATATATATACATATAAAACTTACAGAAATGTCGCATTTGATAAGTCAGATGACCTCGCTGTTTGTTTCATTAGTAATTTTAGATAGAAATTATGACGTAAAAATTATGTAGGCGAGCTTAGAAAGAAAAGAGAATTTGTTAAATGCAATGGCGCTGGTTGCCTTAATCATAGATATACCGAATATCGGGAATGCAAACCTGATCACAGATATCTTTAGCTAACCGAGAGAGAGAGAGAGAGAGAGAGAGAGAGAGAGAGAGAGAGAGAGAGATAGGTGGAGGTCAAAGTTATAATGTTGATACTTCAATGTCGGAGGCTAAGAGCTGAAAGTCAACGCAAACTTTGATGAAAGGGTTGCGACTAACTTTGTGGACCACCTGATTGAAAACTGTGTTGACGGAGGTATATATATGTTTTCCTATTTCGAAGGAGGTTTTTATATTCACGTGCATTGCATCATTTACTTTTATTTTGTTTCCCGAAGGCATAGACTCCTTTTAAAGCAACTTTTCTGTTGAAGCGATCATATTTCAGCATTTTTTTTTTTTTGTGCGAAATTTTGAACAATTGCTTGCAATAATTTTTCACTGATCAAATGTGGTTTCAGAAAGAGAAGTATCTTGCTGATGTATCAAGAAAACTTGCTTTTTGAAAGAGTCTAGTTCTTGGATTTGGTTTTATCAACCACTGGCTGCTAATGAGTAAAGTTGTTTGTGATACATCAGATTTTATTTTCATAGCCACTTTCAAGGTTATCTTTGCCGAATAGGCTTGCGAACGGGTATTGTAGGGAATTTCGAACATAGTTGCTGAGGTAGGTAATGCATAAGTACAATGATCTCCTTCCAAAGTTATGGAAAGGACAAAGGTTTCACTGCTCATATTCATATACATGACGACTCACTTCGATTACTTTGGTTTCATATAGTGAGAGGACCGTGAAGACAATATTTTACGTTGTGCGATAACGCTTGTTAAGATTGAAGGCTTACATGGAATTGTAAAGAAAAATACGATATGAAATGAAATTCAGTTTTTTTATGAAAATATAATGAGAAGATATCTGATTATTTAGTACTAGTTCATAGTCGGTCATTCATTTCACGAGCATCTCTTTAGGATGATTCAGAGGACGATGAAAAGCATTGAACATTGCTCTTGCTTTAATCACGGGACCAGTTGTTGGATCCTCAATTAGAATACTAATCTCGCATGTTTAATTCAAGGTATGCAACCAGTCTCTAACTAAATGCTCTAATTTTTCAGTTTCATGCACAGTCAGTAATTAATTAAGAGAAAGAAAGATAATTTTACCTTATTTTTGGTAATTTCCCGTAAAACACTCCTTTTCAACCCATGCTTATAACACGGAAGTATTCTTACGCTACTCATTACCTCATTCGCATATTCTCTTCTAAATTAAGGTCATGAATCATGTGAAACTAAACTTACTGTATTGGAATACCGACTTAAAATTTTGCATCTTTTTTTTTCTTCCTGGAATAATAATTAAGAACAACAAAATTACGTAAGTTCGGGGTGTTACAACATTGTCACATTTAGCCAATCAAAATTGAATATCTATTTCTAAAGGTTAATTGCGTATGATGGAAATACAAAGAGAAAAGCGAAGAGAAGAAAATTCTTGCAAATCGTGTTATGAGTCTACTGCTGCTCCTTTGTCGACTTTTATTAATGTGAAAATATTTTCTTGTTCATTCTGTCATGTTATCACTCTTATACAATGCAAAGGTCGAATCCTTCGTCCTTTAATTCAGTCATGTTATTTATATATTTGGGTCAGTGCTAAATTTTCTTCAGCATCTCTCCAGTCAAGATGTTTACTTATTGGAATGATCAGGAATGTCCTAATGGTTAATTATTACCTCCGCCAACGAAATTGGGAGGAGGTTGTTTTCTCCCCTGTTTGTGTGTGCTTTTTGGTTTGTTTGTGAATAGATTTCTGGCCATAATTTTAATACTAATTAAACTTGGAGGGATTAATTGTTATTTAAAACGATGGAAATAATTAAATTTTGGAAGGTTAAAGTCAAAGGTCAAGGTCACGGTCAAGCACATTGTCCAATTCACGTAATCAGTCATAAGTTTGGACATCTTTGTCTTAGAGACTTAAAAATCGGTCCATGTTTTGAAATTCCACGCCAATTGATACATGTTAAGGTCGAAGGTCCAGGGTGAGTCTAAGGACAAGGACCAGCAAAATGTCAAATTCCGGTCATCAACCATACGGCCACAATTGTAATCGTAAAGTAATGAAACTTGCAGGGATTAAACGTATGTAAAGTGATTAAATTTTGGAAGGTCCAAGGTCAGGGTCACGGACGAGCAAAACGTCCAAAATCAGTCAGAGGTTGATAAATAAGCTGCCCTGGTAGAGGTCTGCGATCTACTGAATACCCCTCTAGTTATTATTATTATTATTATTATCATTATTATTATTATTATTATTATTATTATTATTATTATTATTATTATTATTATTCATCGAACAATTACGTCTTGGCAAATATAGGAGAGCTAAATAGTTCTCGTGTATCATTTTAAGGTTATTGTTATAATACTCAATTCCTTATGACAATGGACTAGGGCAGGATACCGAATTGTTTATAGTTTAATTAATTGCATTTTTAAGCTAATTCACTCACAAAACTACACTAGTAGGGTCTCTGACTCTTGATTATTACTATCCTCATTATTACCTCCGCCAACGAGGTTCAAAGGTTATATTTTACCCCCTGTTTGTGTGTGTGTTTGTTTGTTTGTGAACACCTTCCCGGCCATAATTTTAATCGTAGAGTAATGAAACTTTCGGGGATTAACTTTTATTTAAAAAGCTGGAAATTATTAAATTTTGTAAGGTCAAGGTTAAGGTCACGTCAGGCAAAATGTCCAATTCACTTAATCAGCCATAAGTTTGGACATCGTTGCCACAGAGACTTCAAACTTGGTTCATATTTGAGCGTATGAAAAACCATGCAAATTAATACGTGTCAAGGTCTCAGGTCAAGCAAAAGGTCAAATTCCAGTCATCAACTATACGGCCACAACTTTAATCGTAAAGTAATGTAACTTGCAGGGATTTTAAACTGATATGTAGAGTGTGTTACGATCTTAAAATCGTTACCGGAAATAAATGTTTACAACAACAACCATTGAAATATGGGAAATTAATCTAAAAAGAACCTCACGAAAAAATACAACACGTTTATTCACAAACATATATAAAGAAAATCAATGTGACTAATTCGTTTACTTTAACTGACAAATCAAATCAATCAAAACATCTATAGAAAAGGGGAACAGTCAGTAAGGTAGGAATACTTAAGGAATAGTTTTCTGCAGCTGATGAGACGATACTGGTATGGAGACTTCAGGCTTGAGAACGTTGCAGAAGGGCGGCTGAAGTTCAAATGAGACTGGCACGATGACCGGATTCGAAGACGTCACTTAAAGGGTGGCATCAAGATGGGACATCAGAAGTCTTCTCCAAGAATTCAATGATAGCGTTGAACCAAGGCAGGCTGCAGGCAGTGTGGACTACTACTCGTCACAAGCAGGGAGGGTTGGCTGCTTCAATTTGTCTCTTCATCTCAACCATAACAGGATTTAG
>NC_090749.1:57923874-57941374 GCF_036898095.1 Palaemon carinicauda
TGTTGTCAATGGTACCAGTAGATTGGATTTGTGCATGTATTGTACAGCTATATAAGGGTAAGGGAGATGTGCATGAATGTTGTAATTCAAGGGGTATTTGTTGAGTGTGGTTGGAAAAGTGTATGGTAGAGTACTGATTATTAGGATTAAGGATAAAATACAGAATGCAATCTTAGAAGTACAGGGTGGTTTTAGAAGACGTAGGGGATGTATGAATCAGATTTTTACAGTTAGGCAGATATGCGAGAAATATTTAGCAAAAGGTAAAGAGATGGATGACCGCGGAGGTAGGAGCAGTAGGGGATTCAGCAATATGAAGCTTCATCTGTGGTGGATAACGGGGGAGGGTGGGCTGTGGCACCCTAGCAGTACCAGTCGAACTCGGTTGAGTCCCTCGTCAGGCTGGGAGGAGCGCAGAGAGGAAAGGTCCTCCCCCCTCTTTTTAATTTGTTTGATGTCGGCTACCCCCCAAAATTTGGGGAAAGGCTTTGGTATACGTATGTATAAATGGTGCGATAAAGTAAAGGAGGATTTGGAGATTTGGCAGAAGCAGAAGCTTTTGACAGAAACCGTTGGAGTAGATGCATCAAATAAATCGACCACTTAGTTTGGGAATGGTGTTGGAGTGGGGAGGTTACTCAGCAGGGTTAGGTGGCAGCATTGGAAGAAAAGGGCATCGAACTACAAAAAACAGGAAAGAAAGTTACGATGGAAAAAAAGTAAAATTATGTAACTGATTACCCTATTACAAGAAAAAACTTCCGTATTTGATTATGATACTCTTCAAGATATACATAAGCTATGATCTCCATTAAACACGGAGAAATACACAAACCTATACATAAATGGATAAAAAAAAAAGTGGTGAACGTTTAATCGTCATTATTCACCCTTTTTATAATTTTCAACATTGTATGAAAGTACGGTATATTACTCAAGATCAACTTAAGGCACACATGTACACATACTGTACATGTGTGTATATGAATGCCTACATATATATCAAAGGTTGTAAGAAAATAAAAATAAAAATAAAAATGAGAGATGGCCGAAAATCAACATTGCGTGGCCCCTGGCCCCTGTAATGCCACCCTGATACTTGCACAATTTTTGTCTCTGTAACACCATGCAATGTAACGTGGCAATGAGTGCTATTTCGGTGGTTTGCGGGCTATCCACGCATAGGTCACGCAATGTGAGACCAACAAAGGGCTGCATTGGTACGCACTAACAATAATAATGACTGTCATTTACAGTTATACCATCGCCAAAGAAATAAACTACAGCGCCTTTGAACTTGATAAGCACTCACTTCCTTTGGCGGATTTGTTTTGTTTTTTATTTAGGATCGATGGCTCGAATGTATAAGATATCAATAAATTGAGCATAAAAGTGGTCTCGGTTTCAGAAATTTAAAAAAGATGTCTATGTGTAGGATAAAATACATCATGCAACTCTAATTACCGTGTGATGAAAACGCTGGGTTTATAACTGTCACTCGTATTCATACTACTTGATTCTGTACTTAAAACCTCCAGTGTAGCTCTGGCTCCAAAATATCGGGTAAGGTAAATTTCTTTTAAAAATACAGTACCTGCAAGTGACCTTTGATTTCGAGAGACTCTGCTGGAAATAATCTTATTCTCGAGATACCTCCACTGAGGCTCTACTCTTCCTCTGGGGGCTAAATAAACCACCTTACTTATTTCTCCCGCAGAGGGGGAAAGAATAAATAAATCTTTTTGTTCTCAACGAAAGCGGTTCTTTTAATAGCCACCTCTGCTTTATGACATCTCCTCTTGGAAAACTCAACAATGAGAAGAGGTCGATTATTTTCTTAATGAAGAATCCAGCTTTAGTTTTCTCTCTTTGTCAAAAGATATTGAAGTTCTCAACAGACGTGGCATTAATCTTGCCACAATAACAACAGCTGACCAAATGTAAGTTTGTACCTATTCCCGAATTAATATCTACTCACTCACTCTTCCTCTATTCAGTTTTCCTCCATTTTACATATCTCCGTACCAATTCATGATACAAGCGCGTGAAGACCTAACTTTCCCTGTAAGTCTCACCTTTCTGAGCCTCAACATATTCTTCAAGGCATAGAGTTTTTACACTTTCTATATCTATTCCCCCCACCCCAGCCCCCGTAAATACAGTGATAACTCTCTTTGGCTATTTATTTTCATAAATGACGAAGTTTTGGGTTGAGAATTTTCTTTCCAAGTAACAAATATAAACTGGAATAAGCGTCGTAAAAGGTAATAGATGTTGGAGCAATGGACAGTAATTATTCTTATGAGTAGATGGCATGACAACTAAAAGGCAATGCTGAGTTATTTTTCGGTTATGTTACTAGTTTCCTAGGATAATGAGTGACAGGGCCTCTGGCAATAAGGATATCTGGCATTGTATATAGACTACTGTACCTTACACCAAAATATATGTATGAGTGCATACATTCATCAGACCATGTAGACAGGAATGTAAATATATTCTGAGTGATGAGGTGGTTCACATCTTAAGTAAAATATAGAGTACCAAGAGTTCTTTCCTGAACTCGGTGATAGCTACTTTCTCAGTCTCTGCGTAACAGTAAGGTTTGTATCGAGTACCACTGCCAAAATCAAATACTCGAGTCATAACATGTAAGGACCCTGACAGCAAAAGATGGTGTTTTACGAATAGTACTGACCATCCACGGCCAGTTTTCTTCAACTTCTATAGAATTATTGCTCTTCTAAAACGTCAGTCTTGTGCTGTATGTCTCTTGATGGATTATTGTGCGTCCTAAAAGCTTATCTTTCAATATCCCAACCCCCTTCGTTATTTCTGCAACTGTAACAAAGTTCTAAGAATAAAGGGAAATTCCTTTTCGTTTTATGACGACTCACTTGCTCTTCCAGTTCATTTCGAAATTTAGTGTTGGCGTTACTCTCCTGGAATGACACTATTTCTGAAAGGAATTTCTTCAAATATATTAAATCTAAAACACTAAAAAATAACATTTACACAATACTTTAGTCATTAAGGCAGCTAAACAGAGGAAATACTAAATGGCATTATGTATTTTGTTTCTTTTACACAAAGATGTATATTGACTCGTCTGCAACAATAACTTCCGAAAACTCAAAAATAAGGAGAAAAAGATACTGCTCTCAGCACAGTACCTTTTGAGAAATTGAGAACTGAGGAAGACAACCCCAGCATCTCTCGAGATGATGATGACTGTAGATTCCACTTCGTCGCCAGAGGACAGTTGAACAATCTCTTCTAAACATTATGAAACTAACTGAAAAATGGGGCGCAAAAGTCCCATGAAATCTAAATGAAGCTGTACGTAATAAAAAAAAAAATATTGTCCTTCGAAAAACAAATATTCAACAAAACACACAATGTGGGTTATAATAAAAGAAAAAAAAAAGATTATGATTTAAAAAAAATCACTTGTTTACGGAGGAAGTGTCTCAAGAAAAATTGGACACACGTGGGTTTCTAAAATATCACTGAAGACACTTTTAGTATTTTATATAGAGGAGAAAACTGGAGCAAGGTAAAGTTAAGGAAGCTTGCCACTAAAGAGGAAAAGCCAAAAGGAAACTATTGCTAAGCAAAGGTAATAAAAAATTGCACCAGAGGTCAAAAGAACGGTGAAAATAACCCTTCCTATACTCTATAATATAGTTGTCGAGCAAGCATCACTAAGCGATACCCACTGCGGAAAATCTTGACAAGAAACAAATAGTACTTTGAGCTAATATTTTAAGAACGGCCCATTGTACACACACACACACACACACACACACACACACACACACACACACAGACACACATATATATATAATATAATATAAATATATATAATTTATATAGCTATATAGGAAAATTATTGAACATTGCTATATATATATATATATATATATATATATATATATATATATATATATATATATATATATATATATATATATATATATAACTACTAAAATCAAATCCTTTACATGTGAGATGTATACAATTTGTGAAGGCGTTGCAGAAGGACACGTGCACATAATGGATGTAAGAACTGTTATGTCCATGTGTTTATTTCTCAAAACTAGTATATTAACCAGCATTTAACTCCGTTGGAATATCTTGATATCGGTACATACTTAAACTAGAGGGGCAATCAGCAGAGGGCAGACCTCCGCCAGGGCAGCTTATTTCTCGATCTTTTGGACTGAATTTGAAAGTTTTGCTCGTACGTGACCTTGACCTTTCAAATTTAATAATTTCCAGCTCTTTACATAACAGTTTAAAATCCCTGCAACTTTTATTACTTTACTGTTAAAATTGTGGCAGTATGGTTGATGACCGGAATTTGACCTTTTGTTTGACCTTGACCTTCAACCTTAACATGTATTAATTGACTTGGATATTCAAACACTTAAATATGAACTAAGTTTGAAGTCTCTGTGACAATGATGTCCAAACTTATGGCTGATTACGTGAGTTGGACATTTTGTTTGCCCGTGACTTTGACCTTGACCTTCCAAAAATTTAAAAATTTCCAGCATTTTACTGTTAATCCCTGCAAGTTTCATTACTCTACGATTAAAGTGTGGTCAGGAAACTGTTCAAAAACAAAGACACACACACATGAACAAACACAGAAACAGGGGTCAAAACATAACCTACTTCCAACTTCGTTGGCAGAGGTAATAATAATACCTCGATAAACGATATCTCCACTTTTGTAAGAGATAGGAACCTTTCTTCTACGTGACCGTATTTTTCCCGATAACATCACCATCTATCTATCGCAAGATACACGAAATACAAATAATTCCAGACAACACAGTCACTGTCTTGGGTCTTACGATCAATGGTCAAGTCGACCATTTTCAGAAGGTAAATTCCATTCAAAAAACCTTGAAACTGATAAATTAATTTTCATCAGAAACGGCGAAGAAAATGGCATGTGATATTCGACCCATTTTTAACGATCTCGGATTGTTAAGAAATAAACAAAAGCATACACGCCAACTCTCTACTTTGATGAAAAATTACAATTCAAGTGTTTACATAGTCTGATTATTTTAAGAAAATCTAAGGTTTTAATAAATGCTAGGTGCGCAGATAATTTTATGGCCTGATAAAATAAGGCCGACTAACATATATACTGACTTCCCAAATTAGTCTTCTCTTTCTTTCCATACTGACAAGTCAGGATCAAATGTTTAAAAATCTAAGAAAATAAACTATATACCAAACAAACACAAAAACAAAACAGACAAGAAACTACTATCAACGGTTTCCACGCGAGGGACGAAATCTAATACGAAGGCTTTCCGCTCCGCTGAATGCACATCAGAATGTACCTGTTTCTCTATTCCATATTCCATTAATATAACCACTACAGAATCAATGATTAGCTTTCCTTACATCCCTTCCCATGTGAAATAAGCCTAATGACCTCAACCGATTCCACGATACAAAAGATATAAACAATAACTACTATTATGATGTCAGCCAGAATCTGCAGTCATATAAGTACAGTGTATATATATATATATATATATATATATATATATATATATATATATATATATATATATATATATATATATCACTAAAACAAGCTACAAAACCACAAAAAAACAATTATTAAAGTTAATACCAAGAAAATGGAAAATACAATTAACGTTTACTCTACAACTTCAAAATGAATATGGGAACAAAGTTCCTCAACAGAATATGTTGGCGTTTCGGTGATAAAAAAAGTCTATCTATCCAGACTTGCCTCCTGGCACTGCGTTCCGCCACTGAATGCAATTTGATACTCAATGCACGTTGTTCAGGAAGGAAAAAGCGGTGCATCTGTGCACAAGCACTCTGAACAGATTTCAGCTATGGAGATTGGTATATGCACCAGTAATGTCTTTTACACTGACATTTCTTGAATTAAATATTAGTATACAAATTGTTTCTTTACGTTATTGTTCATAGTCTCATATAAAATAGAAGCCAGCATATATGAATTTACAAGTTGTTTTTCTATGTTATTGTTTCCATGGACTGCATTAAAGTAAAAAGACCCATCTTTTAAATGGAATTAGTAATTATTCAAAGCAGTCAGAGTCAGCTCCCTAACTTTGAAACTGAAGGCACAATTACCACTTGTGGGAATGCAAAACTTTCTATATAATAAGTAACAATGCTTCGAAGAGGTGGTGATAATCATTTTATGGAAGAATAGGAAGATTACCTGCTTTTGAAAAAATGAAATGTTTACTTCCTAAAAGGATTGAGATCACTATCTTGAAGGAAATTGCGAATACCATTGAAAGGGTCGAAAATAGTTTTTTTTTTTTTTTAATTAGAAGGGAAAGCGATAAAGACTAGTCTGTAGAAACATTAATCGTTTTCATTTAGATGTTAAGATCTTAATTGCTCCAAGAAACGACTAAGAAACGTTGATTTTCACAAAAAAGGTCTTGGAAAGCTCTCTCCTTTAGGGAAAAAAAAGCGACTAAGGAACTAAAGTTAGTCAAAGCCGGAACTGAAAGGCTTCATACCTTGAAAAAAATTATTATTTTTCTTGCAAACCTTGAGGGAAAACTTCCCAGATTCACAAGAAGTAAGAGACGACGCAGATCCAACAAACCAGGAGGCATTAAAATGGAAAGTCCAGGATCCTTCAGACAGAAGTTTGGCCAAATGGAAAATGTGATTCTTCCAAAGGGTCGATTCGTGTGACATGAATTGCAAAATCTTCCTTGGGGGTTCTTTGAACTCTGATGTGTGAAGGGTTCCATTTCTCGAGTAAAACAGAATATTACTTATCGAAGTAAAGAAGAATAGTCCAGAATCGAAGATATATTTGTAGTTTGGTTAAAAATTTCACACCACATGTTACAAGTTCTATACTACTACTGCCACTGGTTCTAATTGTCACTGTCATTGATGTTGCCATGTTACCAAACAAATATTTTCACCTGACCATCATCTTTGACATCTTGTAAAATAACTGCTTAACAGCATAATAATAATAATAATAATAATAATAATAATAATAATAATAATAATAATAATAATAATAATAATAATAATCGGAATGAAAAAAAAAAGTTCTCGTTAAAGCCATAAAGACGATATTACTAAAAGTGAATAATAATAACGATAGTAAAAAATAATTCAAGGAGAAAGAGTGACGACCCCCAAAAATTTATAGCTTAATACGACAATCAGAGAAATTCTACGAATAGAATGAACTGTGAGAGAGAGAGAGAGAGAGAGAGAGAGAGAGAGAGAGAGAGAGAGAGAGAGAGAGAGAGAGAGCGCCGTTAGGTGATAACTGAGAGGCGAGGTGAATACAACTAAACTTTATTAAACAATCATCGAGTTTATATACAGCGACTTGCGAGCAAGAACTTCACAAAATTCAAACATAATCAAGCATGAACTAGCACGATAACACAGGATGGTCTATTAACAGTGCAGGGAAGAGCGTGTGATAAGATAAAAAATAAAAACCGTTAGTGTATGAGCGTGTATGAAACTCGTGCGGTACATGGGTTTCCTCTAAAAATTACATACATTTGAAATAGGGCGCCCTGCTGTAGAGAGGCGTACTGTAGGCGGGTCATCTGATGAGATATATCCAGGTTTTTGGTAAACATTGGAGACCCAGTCTTCTTTGCTACGAATATTAATTAAGAATGCTTTCTTCATACGACGGATCACGAGGAAAGGGTATGTGTAAGGGGACGTTAGCGATGGCTTGCTAATGTCGCTTCGCAGGAAAACGTGTGTTGCTGAGTTTAGATGTCAGTATGTTTCTTCGCTGGGGGCTTGTAAGTCGGTCGGCATGGAGTAAACTTTTTCACAACATTACGTAGGCACTGGAGATTATCGTAAGAGGTTGTAGACGGAAAAAATTCGGCAGGGATGACAAACGAGTCGCTATACACCCTTTCAGCTGCCGAAACATCTAGGGGAGTCTATAGGAGATATTTATTTTAATGTTACTGTTCTTAAAATATCTTATTTTTCCTTGTTTCCTTTCCTCACTGGGCTATTTTTCCTGATGGAGCCCCTGGCCTTATAGCATCCTGCTTTTCCAACTAGGGTTGTAGCTTACCAAGTAATAATAATAATAATAATAATAATAATAATAATAATAATAATAATAATAATAATAATAAGCTTGGACTACCTTGATATTACTGTAAATACGTATAACACTTTAGCTCACGATTAATTTGCATTTATATATAACGAAATCTCAGGTTCTTAATTAATAAAAAAAATTATGTATGAGAAATTAATCCTCCTTGGTCACAACGTATATCTAATATATCTTAAAATGCCTTTATCACTTAGTTATGATTATTAGCTGCACTGGAAAAAACACCATAATTTGAGAAACTAATCTTATAGCAAATTTCAATTTAACCATAATCAAATATAAAAATGAACTTGTCAAATATATCACATCATTAAACAGATAGATCATTTCAAGTGGCTTATGGCTTCCGATGCTGCTACAGGTACAGTTGATATCTCTCTCTCTCTCTCTCTCTCTCTCTCTCTCTCTCTCTCTCTCTCTCTCTCTCTCTCTCTCTCTCTCTCTCTCTCTCTCTCGACTTTGCGTGCACATCCTTGAGACATCCCACTTCACTGAAACAAAAATATGCGTATATCGATGAACCAAATAAATAGGCGATCGGTATTTCAAACCGTCTCTTCATTTGACAATTTTCAATACTGATACTCGTGAAAAAAGATCATTTCAGGTGGATTATGGCTTCTAATTACCATTTAGCAAGCCAAAGAAAATTCCCCCCTGCAAGATAGGACAAAACTATTGTAAATGTCTTCTGATTTCAATTAAGATCTGACTTTCTATTAAGTATTCCAAGTAAAAGAAATACGATGACCAGGACAAGGCTCATCGGTAAAATCTACGACGACATCGTTCCACTGGGTTAATTCCTAATGTTCTCAGGAGAAATTAATGATCGTCTAAAACTTTATAAATAAATGAGTAACTTGTTTCGGTTGGTCATTATTAGGTTAAATACTGACTTTCATTGTTTTAAATATTTTTCGGTTGTTACTAATAATTATTGGTATCTTTTGCATGAAGGAGAAATATACTTTGATCAGACTGCAATTCCATGTTACTGAATGAGTATTGAATTCCCTTCATGTTTCGATACGAAATTGCGTATTTTCTGGAAAATCTGTTTGTTGCTCCATAATTCCAACAAAATTTTAGTAAAGGAAAAGTGATCTACTTCCTTTATCAGAAAAAAAAAGGAATTAAATTCAGTCATATACTTTCCGTATTATCTTAGCCATTCTGCCATCCTCTTCGATTACAGTTTTCATTTGGTCTTCCCAACATTCATTTTGTGTCAACCCACCGTTCCTTCGCTTGGCTGCCTTTCAATCCCCGTGTGTCATTTACTTACATACCTAAGTGATCCCATACATCGCTTCCCTTCCGTGACTCACTTACGGGATAAAATAACAGCCGTGGAAGGTTCGTGGACTTTGGTGTTATTATACATATATCTGTGTGTAAGTTTCAGTGTAGATATATTGATTAAATTATGTTTGAATGTCTGCACTTGCCAAATTAATGTCTCTTCAAGCACAAAATTACCTATGTGTATAATCACGTAACTGTCCAAAAGTATATTGCTTGGCAAGACAAAAACACCTCTTGTGAGTTTATGGCCTTACATGATTACTTTTATTACTGCTTTCGCTTAAGATGCAAATACGTAATATTAAAAAAAATCTATAAGACAACTGAGTTAGTCATCTCTCCATAAGAATAACTATGCGGTGGAATATCCTATAAACATACATGTGACGAGGCTACTTACCTCAGAGTGTTAGACTAAATTGCCCCTCAGTAAATATTCACAGGTAACATTCAATTTCCAAAACAGAGACATTCAGACACAACACGAACTGGCATATCCGAAAATTATATTAGCAGAATGTACGTCAAAGATAACCCTTTGCTGACCCCTTCTGTGGAAGAGTAATTGGATCAGCAACATAAGGATCATATTAGAATACACTAAGGTTTTAAAAGGCCGGTCATGAATGGTAGAGGCACGGACAGTGACAGTGCCCTAAGGGGCCCATACACGTTCAAAAAAAAAGCGTCAAAATTTTGCATCAAAATTTTGAAATTTGAGTGTGTGTAGGACGTTTTGATGTATATAAAAAAAAAAAAAAAAAAAAGAGAGAGAGAGATTTGAAGCAAAATTTAGATTGATCAAATCCGTTTGATATTTTTTGACGAGTCGTCAAATTTTTGATGCGTGTGTGGGCTCCTGTCAAAATTTTGATCAAACTTTTTAGTTCGCAGGTGACTGATGAGGAGATAGGATCGCTATGTCTGTGAAGGAGGAGGCCGATTTTTTTTTTTTTTTTTTTATTGAAGTTTTAGGACTGTATCAGACCTTGGCAGCCTTATGGAGAATTAAGTCGGATGATTATAGCAATCGTGCTAAGGAAGTCGGAGCATATGACATTTGATTGCAGAAATATCGTGAGCATTTTACTTCCGCCACATTAGAAGATCTGAAGATGAAAATAAATAATCTGCGAACAAATTTTCACGATGAACTTAGAAAAATTTTTCTTTCAAGACATTGAACATAAAAGTGGACTTAATCATAACAGTGTATGTATGTATGTATATATATATATATATATATATATATATATATATATATATATATATATATATATATATATATAATTGTTTTATCTTTTTTGTATCGCTTAATGCCTTTTCTTGTAACTCGTTGATGAGAGGTGAATCCTTCAATGGCGTAATTCCATAAATTGTTGTTGTTGTTATTGTTGTTGTTATCATCATCATTATTATTAATATAATTATTACTATTATTATTATTTTATCATTATTATTATTATTATTATTATTATTATTATTATTATTATTATTATTATTATCATTATAATTATTATTATTATGATTATTATTATCATAATCATTACTAATTTCATTATATTATTATTATTATTATTATTATTATTTTTTTTTATTATTTTTATCATTATTATTATTATTATTATTATTATTATTATTAATATTATTATTATTAATATTATTATTATTATTATTATTGATATTATTATTATTTATTATTATTATTATTATTATTAATTTCATTATATTATTATTATTATTACTAATTTCATTATATTATTATTATTATTATTATTATCATTAATATTATTATTATTATTATTATTAATATTATTATCATTATTATTATTACTATTATTATTATCTAAGCTAGAACCCAAGTTAGAAAAGCAAAATGCTATAAGCCCAAGGGCTCGAACAGATATTATACCCAAATATCTTTGACCATTTCCGACGTTTACCAGGCGGTTTATCAGAGTCCAATGCCAACTCTAGTGCTATGGCCACTGATGCATCCATGTCTAAGATTTTGACGATACTGAATTTTGATGGGAAAAACGCCTAACGTGTGTGGGCAATTATGCATCAAAATTTTGTATCAAAGTTACACGTCAAAATTTTGATGCAAAATGTTGACGCTTTTTTTTTTTTGAACGTGTATGGGCCCCTTTAGAGACTGACCATATATACATATGATCAGCTACTAAGTACCTTCTCTACCCAAGCTAGGACCAAGGAGGGACAGGCAATGGCTGATGATGACTCAGAAAGTAGGCTTATAGGCTCCTCCAAAATTCCATCCGTAGCTCACAAGGATGGTGAGGTTGCAGGCACTAAAGGAACTAACGAGTTTGAGCTGGACTCAAGACCCAGTCTGGCGATCACCAGGCAGGGACTTTTCCAATAAGCCACCACAACACTAGCTAGGAGAGAAGCAAAATCCCCATACACAATGATGAATCTTAAAGTAATTCAAATTTTTATTTTAATTCATTTTATTCTTTTTCTGACTAAATATATAAATCATTAGAGATCATTTTGGGTGGATAATGGGTAAAAAGAGGCAATGATGAATATGAAATAGATTGTGATTTGACGTCCGTTTCATTTTTGAAAGATTTCGTTTAGCCACTGAGAGATGGGAAAGGGAAAATATATTTTGTATGTTGAAGGAACCATCAATGCCATTCAGTGACAGGAAAAGAAGAAACAAAAGTTCCCAAAAATGCAAATAGTTATTTTTGAAGTTGAGTTGGAATAGCAAAAATTCATCTTCACAAGAACATCAAGACGTGAACAGAAAATACAGACTAGAAGATGATGAAAATATTAAAACACAGGTAGAGACAGATGGCAGGAAATGTAAGACATGTTTTTTATATTATAATAATAAAGAAAAATACCTTATTCAAATTACAGGATCTGTAGAATTTCGTAGGACTTCGTACTTCAATCACTCACCCAATCACATTTTACGAATATAGATACTGTATAAGATTGTAATATGAAGCAATTTCGAAATAGAATGAGTAATTTGTGCCACTTGTCAGGATCCCAGAACAGAAATGACATTGTGAAAAAAAAAATAAAGCAATTCTGAAATGGAATTTCGAAAGTTCAAAGTTGGTGCACGCAATTGAATCGATAGAACTTAAAAAATTCGAACTTGCAGCAAATGTTTCTATGTTGAATAGGCTGACATAAGTCCTTTCCTAGTTTACGTATGAAATATCTGTTTAATGTTGTTAATATTTTTTAAATATTTTATCTTAATTGTTCATTACTTCTTATATCGTTTATCTATTTCCTTACAGGGCTATTTTTCCTTGTTGGACCTTTTGGGCTTATAGCATCTTACCTTTCCAACTAGGGTTGTAGCTTAGCTAATAATAATAAATAATAATAATAATAATAATAATAATAATAATAATAATAATGAGGCCATATGACAGCAGCGTACCATTAGGCAAAATACTATGCATATGCATAGCAATATTACTAAGAATAAAAAGAGTTGGGTTGAAAACTGGGGCTCCTCCACTCTTGTGTACAAAAATTCAATTTTGATATATCAAAAGGATAATAATGTAAAAATCTAATACACGAGGAATTTCGTGGGATTACGTATTTCATAATCTTCGCGATTTTATAAACATTACAATCCATTCTCTTGATATGATGAAATAAATATTTCCTTTCAGATATACGTTTATATCAGTTTTAAAAGCAGTTTTGGTAAAAAATATTCGAATGATCAACCAGTATATATTCCTTTTTCTTTTTTACATCTATAGGACCATTAATCTGTTTTACGCGCGAGCATAAATAACCTACTAATTTGTGCATCTAAATCGAGAAAATCTTGCGGTGAGACCTACAAATAGAAATATATATTTGAGAATAACTGACGTATGAGAATCAGCGTGGTCAAAATTCCCGTCAACCAGGACCGACAACAGGGGATAATCCATTGAAGTTGAGCAATAACTTCTCGACTCTCGCGTTGCATGTGAATCTCAAGTATTATGCTTGAATTGACAAGATACTCATAGAGACTCACCTAAACATAGGTTTTTTTTTTTTTTTTTTGAGAACACGATAACATTTACTTCAAAGTCATTGAATTCTTTATAAAAGTTATCTTTTCTCTGTCTCCCCCCCAAAATAATTTGGTCCTATGTTTTCTATAACTGTTCCGGCACCCAATATCCTATGATCATTTTCATGCATGCATAGTGGATGTCCAAGGCGTATTTCTAACTAATAATCTTTATGGAAAATTGGGTATATAGCAGTTTCTCAAATTAATATAGGCCAAAAATTGATGAAACCCCATCAACATATAGAAAAAATATTAAATAATATATAGCTAAAACATTTATTTGTCGTGAACATCTAATGCGCTCTCTCTCTCTCTCTCTCTCTCTCTCTCTCTCTCTCTCTCTCTCTCTCTCTCTCAGGATCTGATCACTCCCAGACCCAGATACTGTAGGCTAATTCCATATTCCAAAGTCGGGCAGTAGAATCATCTTACCCTTGCAGTTTATGTGTGTATATATATATATATATATATATATATATATATATATATATATATATATATATATATATATGTAAATCAATGGAACCTCAGTTTCTTGGGCCCGGGTTCGATTCCACAGCTGACCATAAACTATTATCTTTGAGTTGATTCCCCATTGGGTACAGAGAATCTAGATATTAGGATGAGTATAATATAGGGCTTATATGAATGCGCCCCTCCCCCCCCCCCACACACACACACACACATATATATATATATATATATATATACACACACACACACACACATATATCACACAATTTTCTTAAATTCAAGGAATTCTACGTTCCAAGCAAGGTACTTCGATATATATTGGTTCCCTTCACTGACAGGACAGGCGGTGATTCATTTTACTTCGTTCCTCGAACTAAAAAACCTCGATCTCGTTTATTTCTAAAATCTGTGTTCTCAAAGGTATTTTCTATTTACTGATTTTTGGACAGGAGAACCAATGACCTGCGTCCTTTCACATCGAGTTCTCGAAAATATCAAAACTCACATCTCTTTTGGTAGCTCACGTTCTTATGTAAAACAATGAGTAACTTTTGACGAAATCTGTGGAAACCAGGTATTACGAAAGGACAAAGAACAATACACAGAAAGAATTGGAATGAAAAATTCCGATTAACCTGTAATTAGCGACAAAAATCTCATGCAAGTGAATAAAGCATAAGGTAGGACAATAATAATAATAAAAAAAAAAAAAAACAGCTGCAAAACTGCTATGGGATGTAACAACGTTTTTGAAGTTACAGGCATTACAGTATTTGCCCTGAGTTCATTAAAAGATCATTATTCTCACATGGGCCGGCAATAATAATAATAATAATAATAATAATAATAATAATAATAGTAATAATAATAATTACCATAACGATAAATATAAATGCAAGCAGAAAAGGAACTTGGATAACACAAAATTTTGCCAAAGTCAAACACATTAGTACATATAAAGTTATTAATCAAATACTATTCGATATCGGGATCCAAACTGACCTAGCATGTCAAAGGAGTTATAATTTACAGCCAAAATTTACAGAAATACTTTTCGAAACCGTTCACAGGACTCTTCGGTAATTAACTATGTAGTTTCCTTTTCTTGATCCTGTGATATTGCAAATAAGGTTCAGGAATCCCATGGGGGCTAGGACATTTTCTCAAAGAGCTCCGGACAAAGTTCAGAAGAATAAATCCATCTGAAAGACGATCCCTTTAGCCAAAAAGGCTATTTTTTCTATCTCTCCCAAAAATTGTTTAGCAGTCAAGAGACCCAACTTTGGTAAAATTTTTGTGAGAGAGAGAGAGAGAGAGAGAGAGAGAGAGAGAGAGAGAGAGAGAGAGAATAATTATGAATACCTACTATCAGGAACTAATTCAACTAATAAAATTGGACTGTATTCAATATTGGTCCCTTAATGACATATGTTTCATAACAATAACTCATTTTACTTTTTCGACATGTTACGCTGCCGTGAGTTGGGTAATGAAATCCCTAGATTGTACGGTTAACTGAGAACAAAATTCCAATTTCAGGTCGGATGCAAAGGTAGTTTATAACTTTCATCTATTACTTTAGTATATTTTGTCATTTGGATTGATTACATAGATTTTCTTGCCATACGCTTTTGTGATATTAATCATCTCGATCATTGAAAAGTTCCGTAGGTAACTAAAACGATAAATGCTATGAATATTACTGAATTTTAATATGCAAGCAAAATTATATTTTTATTATACTATTGAATCTTTTTCACTACGTGTAATAAAATAAAAGCGAAAACAGTCGAAATAAAAGAAAATAAGATCATTTTAATTCACTAAAAGATTGATTTGGATTTATTGAATGCCAGCCTTATGGCTTCACATTGGGGGCGGGGAGGCCATTTAGTACACAGGCACAACTGTTGAAACCCCGTTAGTTGCAGCAAGTGGTTTACATTACAGCATGATGGAACCGAGGAAGGTAGAACGTGGAACCTATCAAATACTACCGTTGCAAAATTTTCATTAAAAAAGTAAACTGGAAATAAAAAGAATATTGTTAACACTTGTACTGGAGAATATATTCCATTATGTTGGTGATACGTCTAGTTTTTACTGATAAAATATAGTTCTATTTTATAGAATAATCTTTATATTTTCTATACTGCAATAAAAGTAAAAAATTGAAAATTCCAAAAAATTCTTCTTCAAAAATAATGTAATAGATATATATATATATATATATATATATATATATACATATGTGTGTGTGTGTGTGTGTGTAAATAACCATTAATCTATCCATATCTATGTGTTCATGCGTTCCTAAATTCCCGGTTTTCCTAATATAAGTACCAAGAAAAATATGTTAAATTCCTAAGCAAATATATTGCAAATGTAGAGATACAGTAAATGGAAATTGTTAACATATTTTTCTCTTTCTGTCAACTTTACTGAGTATGAAATTATTTAAGATTATAGCTCACATTCCTATTTCACTTCAATATTTCTTTACTATAATTGATTCTCGCTACTTTTATTTACTATAATATATTATCTTGTTTTATAATTGTGACGAAACTATTTTTCCTCCCATAATATTTGAATAGGAAATTATTAAAGACGCATAATAGAGCATACAAAATTATTATTCCAAGCAAAGCCACGCTACTAAAATCTAATTTTAAGAAAAGGAGACCTTGTCAGTGAAAACCACTTGACATTCATCTCTTCAAAGTTGGAACACCATATTATAGACACAAGTGTCACTTTGAGAATATTTTAAAGGGAATATAAAATCATTATATTTCCACCCAAGTCCATCTATGCCATACTCATTTTACATCACCAATTTTGTTTACAACATTGAGATTTTCTTTGGTGAGAGCAGCACGTCGCTATTAAATTATAAAATTATATCATGTTTGGTTAATAAACATATCTCCATTAAACAAAGTATCTATAAGTACTATTAAAGGTTTGTAAAATCAAATAATCAATTTCAAATGCCATAACTAACAATTGTAAAGATTGAAAATCTCCGAACCTGTTTCAAGTGATAACAATCAACTCCAGCCTTTATCCAAATCGGAAAGATATAATTGCATACCGAGCAACTACTAAATTACCTTCACGCTTTTTCCATGTTGTTATAATAAGTAGGAAAGTGTCTGCAGAAGACAGCTGTAAATTCTCAGCAGCAATTTACATGGAAAATCCCTTATTACATCTCTTCCCCGCCGTCTTTAATAATTAATAGTAAACGAAGCAAATGGGATATAATCCATTTAGTGATTGCAATGGTGGTAACAACAACATGGAGACAGAACTAACTCTGGTTACGCGAGAGAGAGAGAGAGAGAGAGAGAGAGAGAGAGAGAGAGAGAGAGAGAGATAACATTTCAATGCTTGGCCAGACTGTCCAAGAATTTGGGAGTGGAAAACATAATAGTATTTTATTGTGCATTCTTGCA
>NC_090749.1:57946374-57971374 GCF_036898095.1 Palaemon carinicauda
GGAGGAAGAGTCCCCCTCCTTCTTCAAGAGCCGCTCGATAGTCTCCAGGCGTGAAGGCGAAGAGAGAGAGGGTTGTCGTGGAACTTGAGGAAGTGAGGTTGACGCAGCAGGTCTGACCTGGCGGGCAGAGGCCAAGGTAGTTGGCTCGCTAGGTCTTTTAGATCCGCGAACCACTCTCTCTCCGGCCACCAGGGCGCTACCAAAGTCATCCTTAGGTTTTGGGAGGCTCTTACTCTGTTGAGTACCTGCCTTATCAGCGTGAAGGGGGGAAAAGCGTACACGTCCAAGTTGTCCCACTTGTGCTGGAAGGCGTCTTCTAGGGCTGCTTTTTGGTCTGGTACCGGGGAGCAATAGACCGGTAGTTGGGCGTTGAGCTTTGTTGCAAAGAGGTCCATCACCGGGGAGCCCCAGCGTTGAATGATGAGTCTGGCTACCTCCGGGTGCAGGGACCACTCTGTCCCCACTATCTGACCCATTCTGCTGAGGCCGTCGGCTAGCACGTTTCTCTTCCCGGGGATGAACCTTGCTAGCAGTACCACCTGCTGCTCGTCCGCCCAATGTAGGATGCTTATGGTGAGGTCGCACAGTTCCTTCGATCTCATGCCCCCTTGCTTCTTTATGTAGGCTACCACCGTGGCGTTGTCGCACATTAACGCCACGGTGTTTCCCCTTAACCGACTAGCAAAGTGCAGACATGCCTTCTGGACTGCTCTTAGCTCTAGGACGTTGATGTGGAGATGCTTTTCGCTCTCCGAACAGGTACCGCTTGCTGTCTCTTCCAGAAGGTGGGCCCCCCACCCTTGGTTGGAGGCGTCTGTGAACAGGAGGTACTCGGGGGGACAGGACCCGAGGGGCATCCCCTTGAGGGAGTTCGACTGGCAGTGCCACCATTCTAGGGCTGTTCTCGTGTCTGGAAGGATAGGAATCAACGCCTTCTGAGGGCCTGTCTGGGACCAGAGGCTCTTGAGGTTCCATTGCACGGGTCTGAGCCGCATCTTCCCTTGGGGAACCAGTTTCTCTAATGAGACCAGGTGACCTATCAGTCTCTGCCAGTCTTTCGCCCTCCTGGAATGTTCTGACAGGAACGGCTGAATGATGTGATTGAGGTTCCGTATCCTGTCCTCCGAGGGGAAGACCTTCCCCTGCACGGTGTCCAACGTCATCCCCAAGTATCCCATTCTGTTGGATGGTGTTAAGTTCGATTTTTCCAGATTGATTATGATTCCCAGATTCCTGCAGAACTGGAGGAGGTTTCTCCCTTGTTCCTCCAAGAGGGCCTTTGAGTTGGAAAGGAGCAACCAGTCGTCTAGGTATCTGATGAGACGGATACCCCGTTCGTGAGCCCACACTGAGACTGTTGCGAAGACCCTCGTGAACACTTGAGGGGCCGTCGACAGGCCGAAGCAAAGGGTCTTGAACTGCAGGATCTGGGAACCCCATTTTACCCGGAGGAACTTCCGACTCGACGGGTGGGCAGGGATCCGGAAGTGTGCGTCCTTGAGGTCGACCGTCATCATGTAATCCTTCTCCCTCAAGGACATCAGGACGGATTTTGGGGTGTCCATCTTGAAGTCCGTCTTCTTGACGAACTTGTTGAGGGCCGACAGGTCTATCACGGGTCTCCACCCCCCCCCCCCCGTTGCTTTCTCTACCAGGAACAGGCGGCTGTAGAAGCCTGGGCCTGGGAGAAGGACCTCTTCCATGGCCCCCTTCTCTAACATGGAGGAAATCTCTCCTTGAAGGGTGGCCCTTTTCATCGGGTCCCTGGGGGCCAACCATTCTGTCTGGCTGGCTGGAATAAGAGGGGGTGGGTCCGCTATGAAGGGGAGCCTGTAGCCTTTTTTCAGGACGGACACCGTCCAAGGATCCGCTCCTTGTGTTTTCCATGCTTGCCAATGAGGTCTGAGGCATCCCCCAACCCGAGGCTTGGGCGGGAGTAGGGGGCCTCTCCCTCTACCTTCTCCTAGAGGGGCGGCCTGATCTGCCTCTCTTCGAGGCAGAGTAACCCGACCAGCTGGCAGAAGCTGGTGCTCCTCTGCGGGAGGGCTGCGGAGTTGTTGTCCAGGAGGAGGAAGGGGCGTCCCTCCTCGAAGAGCTGGGGGCGGCCTGAGGAGTCACGGCGCTATCCGAGGTTGATCTCCTGTATGGCGGCCTTCTAGAAGACGCTTGTCTGGGGACGTTGGCCTCTCTCTTCTTGGACACCTTCTCCATTAGAATTTCCAGTTCCTTTAAAGGGAACAGAGACTCACCCCCCAAGGGTAGGCTACGCACAGCTAGGGCCTCCCTGTCCGGGATCTTCCTCGACAACTTAGAGAGAACTGTGTCACGTTTCCTTAGTACCCAGTTGGCCGTCAAGGCGAGCGCTTGGTACGCTAAAAACTTGAGAGTTTTCCCTCCGGAGGTGAGAAGGTCTGTCAGGAGACTCTGCTACTCTGGATCTTCAGGGTCGATGGAGGCTTGCACGTTCACCAACGTGGAGGCCCACCAGTCCAGCCATGAGGAGACGTTCACCAGGTCCCTCGACATCTCCTCCATCATGGCGGCTTCTGTAGGCGAGAAGGAAACCGGGGCTGAAGAGGCGCTTTCGTCCGAGCCGCCTTGTCCCAGGATGTCTAAGGCCGGGTCCACTTTACAGGGGCCTGGGCGCCGCCCTTCAGGAATGTAAACTTTTCCTTGTGTCTTGAGGCCCTGGAGCAGTTTCGAGGCACTCTGGGACTTGGGGGCTTCCGCATTGCTGGCCACTAAGTTATCTATGTACTCTTGTCCCAGTACTAGGTCTGGGGCAAGAGGAAGGGCCAGGGAAGACTTCGGAAGGGCGTCGTGATGCGTGATTCTCAGGAGGCTTGACCTCCAGGAATTCCCCTTAGTTGCCGAGGGTTCTGTGATCCTATGGTGCCTCCTGATGAGGCCCACCACCCTTCTGTATGCGGAGTCCTCCGACGGGGGTGCTTCTCCTCCGTCAGCCGAGGCCTCGGCCTGGCGTGGGGGCGCCGGGTTGCTTGATCGGTAGACCGGTCATCCCCCTCTTGGGTCCAGGGAGGCCGACCTGTAACCGTAGGGAGCTCCGTAGGAGGGTGGATCTCGCTGCAAGGCGGGTACCACCGGCTCAGGGAGGGCCCTCGGTTGCCCCAAGACTCTGGAAGCCGAAGTCACGGTCCCGGTGGGCTGACCCGACAACGGGAACCGATCCTTCTTGCTCGATGACCGTACCAGCTGGGCTGGTTCGGTCAGGCTGCCTTCAAAGAAGCGCGTTTCCCCCCGCTGGGCGGGGTGAACCGGAGGCCTCGAGGACTTATGCTTCTGAGCGAGGTCTTTCCTGCGTGGCAGGTCGAGCGGTTCTAGGCTGTGCGTAGGGAGCGGCAGCCTAGACGCCCGTTCACTAGAACGAGAGTCTGGAGAGTGGAGCCTCTTGGACTCTCCTGAAAGGACGTAGACCCAAGCGCCGCCGGGAGAGGCATTTCTCCTATACTTACGGGAGTGGGAGCGGGGGCGCTTCCTGCTATGTCGCGACCTTGACCTGGAGCGGGAACGATCGCTTCCGGACCGCTCCCTCTTCCCGCGCCGTTTCTCCCTGACTTCTCCCCCGGAGGATGAATCTATCTCTGACGAGTCCGAGGGCGCCACGTTCCTCGTGTAACGGCTGCCCGCGTGATGCGTGGGGGAAGCTCTTCGCCGCCGGACGTCCGAGATTGGATGCTGGAGGAAGTCCTCGGGAACCGCTGTTTTCGGCAACTTCCACCCGAAGGCATCGCTACTCGGGCGGCGAACTCTAGCGTGGCCGTCCTCTGGCGGGGGAGAGCCTGACGCACCGGCCCACGAGGGCGGGGGAGACTCTGAAATCACAACACTGCCCCATACGGGGTCTTCTGAGGACGCGTGGTCCCCTACCACGAGGCCTGATTCACCAGAAGCACTACCGGACCCTCCGTTATCTCTAGAGGGGCCTGCCCTTGGTTCTTCCCTCACACTGGGTTCACCGGGAAGAACGCTTTGACTAATCACAACACTGGGGGCTTGTTGCCCTCTCCTATGCGAAGGAGACGGAGAAGCCGAGGCTTCGTCGGACCGATCGCTGGCCGACGGTAACGAAGAAACGCCACTAACTTTTCTGGGGGAACGCTTAGAAGATTTCTTCTTTTTGGTACCGTAGCGTACCCACTGTATATCATCCCAGCTTACGCACTCCGGACACGTGTCCGCGGTGGAGCAAACTTTCCCCCTACACGTGGAACAAAGGGAGTGAGGGTCTACTTCTGGTTTAGAGAGGAAAGCCCCACACGACTTTCCGGCTCTAGAACCAGGGCAACGTCGCACATGCTCCATCGTTCGCACACGGAAGGCACAACACTAGCGAGTTATAAGTACAATGGGATATACACAGGGAGAACGCACTGTAACACTTGCGAATAACGCACTACGCAAGAAAAACACAAGTCCCCACACTGGAAACACGTGGAACACAAACGCGGCAAAGGATCGAGAGAGCGAGAGAGTGAGCTGTTTACAGCTCACGGCCAAGAAACTTAATGGCGATGCTGACCCAGAGAGGCAGTGACCTGCCCTAATCCTGCCCTCAGGGCGCATTCTCTGGCGGCGGGGGTAAACCTATATAGAACGGAGTAAGGGGGGTAACGGCGGGAAAAACCTTAGTCGAGATTGAGAGATCACAAGCGACTCCAAAGAAAAGTAGTTCTCGGTGAGTATTTGTGTCGGAACAAATATATATATATATATACACATACATTCATGTTTCCGAGTTATTTATTACAGAAGTTCTTATTACATAACGTTTTCTCAAATTTGTCTTTCGGCAAAAGTGTAGGGTCTGCTATAAATATTCGTTCGCAAAGTAATAACTACGATATATCAAATTATAATGGAGGGGCATTTCACATAAAAAGCATTCATTAAAATATAAACACGAATGACTCATTTCCTTATACTACCATTAATCATTTTATTATTTCCTGTCAAGTTTACTTTGCTCGGCAGTTAATTACTGGCGAAACTTGAAAGCTGCACTTTCGTACTTTTATAATCATTGATGGGAAATTATATGCCTTTCCTTTACATTATTTAGAAAAAATCATGAGAATTAATCATGAAAGTTTGCTGAAAAAAAAACCCGTGAGCAAATGAATTTTACAAAGAATTAACAAAATCTTTAATCAGTATCTATATCAACAATTTATCAACAAAGTAAAATTATGTTCCAAGTACATTTGATTTTCACTCAAGTATATCCTCTGAGGTATAAACTCTGATGGTATTGAATATTCCAGTAAAAAGTCCAGTAAGTTCCAAAATTAGGTACAAAGGGCAACAATCAAGTGTAATGGAAGCCTGCTTCTATTGAACCTTGCATTTACAGTTTAGATTTTTATATTAATCAGGATTGATAGGAAGTTGACAACATATCCAGGGATCTTTATTTTATCAATCGCTACTCACAGAACAATAAACTGTAGTATAGATTTATCACTATTGAAGCTGAATTGGAGGTGGGAAACTGACCGTGATATTGAACTATCCATTTTCACTGAACTTTATCATAAAAGCAGATATTGCTTCTTTCCAGATATTGCTATGCATTTACATATAAGCCAAAGTGAGGTGAATATCTACTATAATTTCAATCGTCAATTGAAAAATCCTCCGTCTTAATCCTCTGAACAAAAATGTCAAAAAGCTGATAATACACCTTGCAAAGTGTAAAAACATAGTTTTCCTTAATTGGGACGACATCCTTCTAAAGGCGTCTGTAAATTATGCTCGCTCATGAAAAGATGATGAAAGACTAACGCATACAAATATCAGTGAATAAAATTATGACAGTTATGAGATTTTTCTATCATTTCGGATTCATAACCTCATATCGCAAAACTAATTGGATTTTGCCAGGCTTCAGTTTCATCCATGAATAAAAGGGGTTTAATTTATTTAGCTGTAAATGAAGAATTATTTCTGACAGCTGCGCCCGCTGCTGATAAAAAATGTGCAGGATATAAATATCTATATATTTTGCAGACTGTGTTGTGTTCAACGTTTAATTAAAATTCAGTCATGGTCTGTTACAGAAAGCAACACGTCCATAACAACAGATAAAATTAAAGATGAAATATATAAAATGCAGTGCATTAATCTTTTACTCTCCATAGTAATGAATGTTTGAGGAAATTGTGAAAATTTCTAATGCTGAAATTAAACTATCTTATAGAGACAAGGGCTACATTGGATATCCGTATTGGAAGATAATCTCTTGTAATATTATCAAACTCATCCTATAAATGCAACAAATATATCACCGAAAATTAAAATGATGATGATCATAATAATAATAATAATAATAATAATAATAATAATAATGTTAAGGTGATGAATATCATACCTATGAAATAAAAAGAGAGAGAGAGAGAGAGAGAGAGAGAGAGAGAGAGAGAGAGAGAGAGAGAGAGAGAGAGAGAAATATATACTGTATGTAATCTACCCTATTATAGTAAACATGTCTGAATATATATATATATATATATATATATATATATATATATATATATATATATATATATATATATATATATACACTGTATATATATATATATATATATATATATATATATATATATCCTGTTACAGTCATGGGGATGGTATAGTCATACCCTGGTGAGGTACACTCGGAAACCACAATTTCCCATAAGTTGCGAACCAACGGGTTGTAGTTAGGAAAGGTGGAGTGGGTGGGAAGGGTTGAATCTGTGTACCTGTGTGTGCACATCTATCTAAGTAATTAGATGTCCTTTTTTATTAATCATTGCATCCGATAATTGTGCTGTATAACTCAAACAGCCTGCAGAATCACGAGCAACAACGTCCTATAAGGATTATTGGAATGTTCATAAAAACAAAAACTTCAATCAAAACGAATTATCTCTAACGTCAATCAGAACAAAAGCTTCTATACTCTCAGACAAAGTTTCTAAATCTTCATTCTACGTGAATTGTTATTAATTTGATTGAACCGAGTTTCATGCAATTCTGACAAAAAAAAAAAAAAAAAAAAAAAAAAAAAAAACACTAAAATCTGTTTGATGGCGATTGAAACGGACATTGTAGGGACACTTGTCCGAATCCCTATTTCTTCAGGATTCGGGCAATTGCAAGAAAATAGTACTTTTTACCACGAAAAGAATTAACAGTATTATCATTAATATGTAGACTTTTGAATTCCATACACTTGATTTATAAAGAATCGTCAGTTACGCTACTTATTTTTTTTCCATTTTTTAACCTGATCATGTTGAAGAAACATTATAACAAGAAACAAACGTAAACAAACGCTACAGTCGATAAGTGAAATGGTGCTTTTATAATGAAATCCACGAATAAGAGACAAAGACTCGAGCAGCAATTAAATATGGTAATACTCTGTTTAATTTATGTAGGACTATTCATATATTCCCTTGAACTATGAAAGCCACTAACAGGAGAGCACCTTCCATAAAACATTTATCACGAAGTAAACCTCTAACTAACACTCATATATTCAATAAATTGCGACAAAAAAAAATGGCATTTAAAATTGGATTGAAACAAATTTTCTGATCGGCAGTGGGACCGGCAAGGCCATTCAATGCCGTCATAAAAGTCAAGTTGTTATCATTTTAAAAAATACTTCAAAAGCCACATTCACTGATAACTATGCTATTCACACATTCAAGAAATATAAATAAATAAAATTTCATTAAAAATATCGATTTCATAGATACCGAACAAGAGCATCACCAATCAAATCTAAAATATCAGCGATGGGATTTTCTGGGCTAATTTTCAGTAGAACACAAGAATGTTCTCAGATTATATTCACGTGTGAACCGGCTATAAAACATGACAGATCCTCAGCCTAGTTAAAATAACTTCAAGGATTTGGTTGCTAAAAACATATTAAAATCAGATGTTAATTTAAGCCCTTATGCTTTCATGTTTTCATTACTGCCGAGGACAGGAAACGATTACTCTCCTGCTATTTCTAAAAAAAAAAAAAAAAAATATGACCTAAAATGTTGCTTCATATCAGAGTTGGGAATCCTTTTTATGTAATAATTTTTAATTTAGAGCAGCTTTTTTCGCTTCCCTGTTTTCTACCTCATTTCAATGAATTCTCACATGAGGAGTAACCGCGCAGAAATTAACAATTTTGTGCCAACAGGAAATATAAAAGAGACACTCTTGAGCTTTCTGAACTAATGGGTGTAGGCTATTAACACTTTGAAGGCACTAATAAACTCTTGGAGTCACAGTAAATTACGGAAGTTTTACCCACAAAATTTTAAGGCAAGCTAAAAGACTTCTCGAATGCTGTCATTTCTGCAATGGAAATAGGGGTAGAGTCACATAATTTAGATAAATATGACTCATCTTTGTGGACTACGGCGCATCCAAAACCATTATCTAACTATGAACCACTGGTATGTAACTTTTTATGTTCATGTAATTCAGAATTGATCTCCTCTATGAGATAGTTTTATTTTCAAAGCAGACTTTGGATATATGTATACTTCAGGTATGACCTAATGGGTGTGGATGCGAAATGTCATCAATTCTTATCTATTAGTATGATCTGAAAGGCCTTTGATGATCTTGGGCCCCCAAGTCTGTCTGGGTTTCCAGGGTTTCTTTTTCTTAAGGGACAAATCTAATTCTACCAATAGACCAAAAACTCAATTCCCCTCTTCACATCTGAGAGAGAGAGAGAGAGAGAGAGAGAGAGAGAGAGAGAGAGAGAGAGAGAGAGAGAGAGAGAGAGAGAGAGAGAGAATCATAAAGTTCTCCAGCTTTGCCCTTTATTTCATTTGGAGGCGTTTACTTTGAGAGGCATTTAGATGCTGGACAGAAAGGCAAACCAGTTCAAGAAGAAAATTTGACATTTTTACATTGACAAAATATCTTTACGATACATAAAAAAAGATTCTTTAATCTTTTTCCCTTGCATTATTCTACTTTATAAAGTTCGATGGATATACCAAATAAGCATAAAGATTCAAATATGTTATACATTTAAAAAAAAGAATTCCCAGATACCTGTTTTTCATGTGTAAAACATTCTTAATAAAAAAAATCGTAATTATCTTATTGAAAGAGATTAAACATTGACTATTCATCGAAACTTCCAGTTGGTTTTATATGAATTTAGAAGACACTTTGTTTTCTTTCCTACTCAGACAAGGTATTTATGCTTAGATCAGTGTGAGTTGCTGTCCAAATTCTTTAACTAGATTATTAATCGATAAGAAAAAACCTGTTCGCTTATACTGTATACATATATACATACATTTATATATATATACATATATATATATATATATATATATATATATATATATATATATTTATATATATATATATATATTTATATATATATATATATATATATATATATATATATATATATATATATATATATACAGTATATATAAATAAACACATAAGGGTGTGATTGCATACAGAATTTTTTAATGTGTAATTAGGTAGGAACAATATTCTTTTCGCATTTTCATACGTTTTATTTGCACTTGCACTGTTCCTAATTCAACTAAAAATCAAAAGACAAATAACAACTAGGCTAATCGTACATAATTCAAAATGCTTCCCCTCGTATTCTTTTTTACTTTCGTCTCAAGGTTTTCCCTATTTGTCGTGTAATAAGCAAGAAAGAAAAAATATATTGATCATATTTTTAAATAACTAATATGTTAAAAATAAAAAATAAAAGACGATTAGACCTGCAGATATGTTTTTAGAATAAAACGCGTGTTCCCTGACTACCTACATTCATTACAACTAATCATGTTTACGAACTATGATAAATTTATATTGAATTTAAAGGTTAAGAGTTTTAAAAACCTCATGCGAGACTTCAAAATTTGAATTTAATCAGCAACACATTTTCAGTACGGAGTATTGCACTTGAAGAATTAATTGAATCTTTTAAAAGCTCTGATTATCTGAATGCACAACTGACACTATGAAAGAAACTGTCATGAATGGACATAAGACATTGAAGAACTTGGGTTATATAAGCCTATAATAGGGGAGGGGAGGCCGTTCAGCGGCGAGGTGCAGCTGAGTGGAGGAAGACCCTCGCAGCAGTTGCATTACAAAGTTTAAAAGGGTTGAAAGGGGTTGGCCAATTAGATGGAAGAACAGACACGCGAATGGAAGTAGAGTATAGGGCTAAAAGGGGGGTACAGCCAGCTAGGGTCAGAGATGACGCCGCAAAACCACTTCAGTAATGAATAAAGTCTACCGAGTGAGGTGCACTGATGGCACTCACTCCTTAAGGTCGCATTGATAAAGGTCACCTATGGTTCAACTAATACGCATAAAGCTTTAATAATGATGTTAATCATATCGGTATACAATAAAATAGTATCCATTCATTTACAGTAGGGCCAGTGGGTCGCTCTGGTTTTGCAATCAATACTCAGTTCGAATCCCTTTCTTGTCTTCCAGATCTACTCCCCATTTGACATAATGCCTCTAGGTTGCTGTGATAATAATTAAGGTTGAGAGTCCACGTTAATCGGTAGTTTGTATATCAAAATGACTAACAAACTAAAATAAGATTTGTAATTATCAAGGTAATTCCATTTTCAATTGTAAGAGAATATCTCATTTATCTTTTCCAACTGGAAAAGGGGATAACTATACAGACACTGATATACTAAAAAAAAAAAAATATGGTATTTGTCAAAATCCCACATTCAGCCATTTTTACCCAATAAAAGGGCGGCAATTTCCTATGAGGAATAATTTCCTTTCCATTTTACTTTTATTGTGCAATAAAACTATGACGATAAAAATATATTCCTTTGGTATGGGGGTCAATGGTAGAGAAGGAAAAGTCGCAATTGGGGACATAGAAAATCTTAGGTAACTTGGACTTAATAAATCTTAATATAAAGAGTAATGCCACTATATTAGCTCCTTCGGATTTATAAATGGATGGATTTATGTGGCCAACTAATTTTTTTTTTCTTTGGTTAACTACAAATGCGTAATTAATCTTGAAATACACGAGAGAGAGAGAGAGAGAGAGAGAGAGAGAGAGAGAGAGAGAGAGAGAGAGAGAGAGAGAGAGAGAGAGAGAGAGAGAGAGAGAGAGAGAATATCCTTAAATTCTAAAATATTAGCACAAACTTCATAGGTAAAAGACTTTCCTTATCGATGTTTGAATTATATATATATATATATATATATATATATATATATATATATATACATATATATATATATATATATATATATATATATATATATATATATATATATATATAGGCCCACAGTATAAGTTATTCGTGTTTGTGTATAAACTAAAGATTTTGCGAATTATTAATCTGTAGGCTACCAAATATTACCGGTGTCTCTGTGTTTTTATTCCAAGTGCAAATTTTGGACAAATTCTGTAACTTCCCAGAGAAAATGAAACGGCTTTGCTGTAGATTATTTTTGCCGAGTCATCGTCCACTGTTCTGCCGAGCCAAATTCTGAAGGTGCTTGGTCCTAATGACAGGCAGAGGAGCCATATGCTGAGCGTTTTCCTTGGTGTCGAAGGTTACACTAGTCTTCTATTCATTTTTATTTTTTAGCCAAATGTTCACCAAACAAACAACCTGAAATGGCTTCGTTATTTGATAGTCATAACTCCTCATTCCAATTTTTGCCAGAGCTTTTACTTACTTTATAAAATTCTTTAGTAATTTGAGCTTCTTGACACAATTGTTGAAGACAACTAAAGTTGTTTTTTATTTTTTACTTCTTTTCCGGGAAAAAAATTTCATAATCATTCAGCCTAAATATAGTCCCATAATTTTCTTGTCAATCAATATAAGTGAAATATGCTTTCATAAGATCATTACTGTAATGAAACGGGCCTTCATAAACTAGCTAATGATAACACCATCATTAAAGTCAACCATTTTCGTATTCGAAATAAATCTCAAAGAAACTGTATGTTAATAATTTTATTTAATTTGTTTTGTCTAATCTGAGAAAGCATAGTTAAAGTCAGGGTACGATTGCCCAACCGAGGTAAAAATCTACAGAAACTGTCATTTTCTTAATCCAGTATTGTTAAATATTTTCCCTTTGAACCATTCGGAATATACCATAATTACAGAATGCTGTGCTTTCTGGAAATGAATTTTAAAATTGTGGCCATATGTCTTACACAAGGGCCGGTGAGGGTATTCAGCATCGTCAAAGATTTAGTAAAATTATATAAAATATTGAATTTAATATTTTTTAATATATAAACAAAAGTATATTTCTACATTCAAACTTAACCATGCATACATTTTTTAAAAATTAAGCCAAATAACTCATTAAACATTCCTGCATATAGCTAATAAGGCTAACAATATAAAAAAAAAAATATTTGAGTTTTGATCTCGATTTCTTACGACCCTTATATTTACTGTTTATATAGTTAGTCTCATTAGTTATATGCAGGAATGTTTAAATAATCCTTTGGCTTAATTTTTAAAATGTGTGAATTGTTAATTTTAACCGAAATAATTCAAAATCAAAATCTCTGCATTTGGAAATTTAAGAAATTTATAAGTCTACAGTGATACTCTTCACGCTGAATTTAAAATACTAAAGTGAACTACCTTAATGTTCATGTAACATGACATTATTCTACATCCAAAATATACAGAAAAAATCTCCATCTCACTATTTTCAATTACATTATCATCTTTAATATATAAAAGAAGTATTAAATTAAACGTTTCCAAATTAAAGGTTTCGTATCAGGCATTTTAGAAAAAGCTCAGCTGTCCTAAATGTATTACTTTCAACACATATTTATAAAAAACAAAGATACATATTTATTGAGAAATAATAATGCCTACCCGATTCTAGGTTGAATCTGACGAATATCGTGCAATAAAGTATATTGAGAATTACATTTCTATCTTTCCAAGAAAATTAATAAGGAAGCGATAAATACTGCATTCACAGACGAGCTGTTTCTCATTATACTGATATCCCTTCCAACCTCCTGAGAACAGGAGGTGCAGTATTATATTTCACCCACCAGAAATTCAATGAGTATAGGGAGGGAGGAAGGGAGGCACGAAAGGAGGAAGGGAGAAAGGGAGGAAAGGAGCCTCTCTGTGTCAGATTTCCCATTTGCATAGACACTCCTTCTGAGAAGTGGCTAACTTGGAACTCTTCCAAAATTCACTGCAGTGTGGATTTAGATTCAGATTCTCTCCATTCGCAGGATTGAGTTATTTTCCGTGCTTCTCCCATCACTGATTACGAGTCAAAAATAAAGTTTAATATTCAAAGTAAATACAAAATGGTGATTGGGATTTGGGACTTCCGTAAACGTTGGGTGAACTACGCAATGGCAGTTAGGAAATAAATGAATAAACGTTTTCTGCTTCGTTAACGTCTGAAAAGTTTTAATAATTTTGTCCCCAATAGAAGGGTATCTCTTTTAGAGAGTCTTTTTAATTACAACTTTAAATTCCGTTCTTCCTTTTTCATTGCTCAGCAAACACCACCAACTAATAATGGTAAAAGTAAAGGATATGAATAATACATTCAATTTCGTTTGACCCCAATTGATTCTAAATTCTATGGGTTCCAATCCACACAAGAATGACTCAAAAATGACCTTAAATCTTGCCCCTCAGCCATAAAGGCTTAACAAGTTTTCATCTGTTTTGAGAATGTAAAGGCCTAAGGAAGACATTTTTCACCAATGGCGTTTTTCTTACATTTATTACCTATGCCTCCACCTTCTTATGTCAAGGAGCGTACCACAATGTCTGCCGCTCTTCTTTCAAGTCGTTTTCAAAATACTTTAAGATTATATCTTTGAAGATAAAGATAAGGACTTAAGCCTATGTTATATTAACTATGTGGTAGATCCAGGAGTCAAGGTAAAGGTACAAAATATTAATTGTTATAGCCTGGCACATATGTGAAACAAATGTGCCTTTGGTGATACAAGCATGAAATTTGGCACACTGCTAGGGCAGTATCTTACAAGCGTGAGTAGGGGTGCGTGTGCGTGCGCATATCATCCTAATATTGATATTTAGTCGTCATTTTTTACCGGTCCCAAACACTTCAACATAATACATAACACAGCCAAAACAAGAAAACTGACATTATGTAAAAAAAATTTTCAATATTAAGTAGCTAAAAACCTCAAAATTGAAGGCTATGACCGTGAAGAAGGAAAAATAGTATATTCCAAGAACCTGGAGAATTATCTTTCGCTCCCGACCAACGAGAGAGGAAAAAAAGATCTGTCAAAGCCTTTCCCACATCGGGCAGCGAACGGGATGAAATAGGGCGTGAAATAAATCGCCACTCGGGATGTGAAAAGCCCAGACCTTGAAGGGTTTTCATAGAAACCTTACATAATCATGGTTATCAAAACGATACAAGAATAAGAGTGTTATTACATTTTGAGAATACAATAAAAATATTTACGAATCTGGGAAATGCATGAGTAAAATATAAATGACTATTTAGATATATATATATATATATATATATATATATATATATATATATATATATATATATATATATATATATATATATATATATCAGCTATATCATAAGAAGTTAAAGTTATAGAAGTTTTAAGAATATAAAAAAAAAATTAATAATAAATCATTCATAATCAACAGGAGATGCATAAAATATCTCATCCTCCTATAAACCTACATAAAAATACATGTTTAAATCAATATTTTCAAGTTTTAAATTTTCTTCAAATAGATTAGGGAAATCCACCGTATCTTAAAATGATCTTTTTCGAAGTTACCTCGGGTCGATTTAGAAAATCACCCAAAGGCTTTATCTTGCTAAAAAGAAGATAAAAATTATCATAGTGATATTGAATACCGCATGAATGTTAAGTAGAAAACTTTAGAAAATTAAGTTTCAATTACAAGGCTAGCTGAACACACCAAAAAAAAAAAAAATATATATATATATATATATATATATATATATATATATATATATATATATATATATATATATATATATATATATATATATATATATATATACGAATGTAACTTACACTAGAATTCGTACCCCCAAAATTCAATAAAATATCTATTGCTTTGTATAAAATATTATTTTTGGAAATGTGATTTAACATTTCCTTGTCTGAGAAACATTAAAAATAGATTATTCTACTTTTACGAGAATATTTTGAAATAGAAATGAGTGAACATAAGCTTTATAAAATCCGACTAAAGTTTTATAATGATTTCTTTTTTTCTCAGGATAAGTCAGACCTTCACCTTGTGTATGAGTTTTCTTTACGCAATCATGTGCGAACAAAATCTTCGATCCTTTTCAACAACAAAAGCAGAAACAAATCTTCATTTCCGTTAAAAATCAACAATGACATCAATATGAGATGTTAGATAATCTAAAGAAAAAAAAGATAAAAGATTCTTTCTTTGGATAGAAGAAAAGATGAAAGAGTGACACTATCAAAGCAAAGCCATTCCATGAAGCCATGTTTATGTTCTCCAACTCCATTACGCAAAGATAAGAGCAGATGATCATCCATAAATAACTTGAAGCATTCATAAATAAATTTCATATTCTGTATCCAAATAAGGAAAAAATGGTTATGAAAGAATGTTAACAAATGGTAAAACTTTGATACTATGAGAATACGCGAGGATTTTCAAACTTCTTGAGATATTATTCATCTATTCAAACAAGTTTGATTAAAATCAATATTTGATGCATGAACAAAGATATAATGCTCCTAGTTTAAGGAAAGTCGAGAGTCACCTCTTATTAAAGGATCAGACACCTATCACCCCTCGAACATACCAAATATAATGACAACAATAATAACAAGTGAGCAAGTCCTGAACGCGGACATGGTCCTCGTAGAGGACATACCTCCGCCAAGGTGAACTTGACCTTCACGTGACCTTGACCTTCAGGTGACCTTGACCTTCACGTGACCTTGACCTTCACGTGACCTTGACCTTCAAGTGACCTGCTTGACTTTTGACCTTCAAGTGATCTTTGTTCATTTGCCACTGATACTTAATATGACATTGATATAATGCACCAATATGACCTTGACCTTTGACCTTTATAAATTTGAACATCACCCATGGGTTGCGCCTGGACTAGGACTTCCCTGTTGGCTTATGCAAAAGTCAGTGCTTTATTTCTGTCTCTTGATATGGCCACTTATGTCATAGTGACACCAGTGACCCCTGTGACCTTGACCTTGGGGTGACCTTGACCAAAATTTAATCAGTTCTTCCATACACATTGGGGAACTACTTGGCCAAGTTTGAAGTGATTCCGTGTAGAAATGTGGCCTCTACGTTGTCCACAGACAGACAGACAAACAGAGAAACAAACAAACAAACCGAACCGAAAACATAACCTCCTGGCGGAGGTAATGAAATATTTCAGCAATTGTTTATTATAACGAGAGAGAGAGAGAGAGAGAGAGAGAGAGAGAGAGAGAGAGAGAGAGAGAGAGAGACTCTTGAATGTCAATGACCATCTTGTGAAATATATTCCGAGAAAGCGAGTACATACGTTTGAAAAAATAAAATTAATGACACAATACGATATGACAGAAATAAGTACAAAATAAAACTGGAGTTTTATGAGTAAGGCAATTACCGGAAACATTCTGCGTGACAATTGCAAGAGAAGCAAACGATTTTCGTCTCTATAATAAGGTTTCGTAGATTTACTGAAAGCGGTGGAAATAACGTTTCGGTTATTACTTAAAAAGATGAGAAAATTAATGTTTATGTTTATTGGATAATATCCTAAAGAAACCTCTTATGCAATGCTTCATACAAATCGCTAGTCGAAAGCAATTTGTCTAAGCTCATGATACAGTAGAAATAAATTTCTGTACACACACACACACACACACACACATATATATATATATATATATAATATATATATATATATATATATATATATATATATATATATATATATATATATATATATGTATGTATGTATATATATGCATATATATATATATATATATATATATATATATATATATATATATATATATATACATATATATATATATGTACATATATATATATGTATATATATATATATATATATGTACATATATATATATATGTATATATATATATATATATATACACACACACACACACACACATATATATATATATATATATATATATATATATATATATATATATATATATAAAAGCATCAGATTAAAGAAAGAAAGAAACATACAATATGGAATCCATTCCTGTAAGAACATACCAAGTCGTCAGGGAAAGCCATATGAATTTGTTTTTTACTAATACTGTACATTGATATGCGGAAAATAAAATAAATAAATAAAAAAAAAACGCTACCTGGAGAATTTATTATAGTGATGCCAGTCAAAAGCCGGTAAATGGGAAGGATTGAGTGTGATGTTAGTCTTCCTTGCTCGCAGATGTCAAGTGTTAAGCTACACAAATTCTAATAATCTTTAGTGATAGAATAAGCGGGATTGGTCAGCAAAGAGGTTTGATCACCAACAGAGAAAAATATAACTTAAGAATGAATTATCTAATCATTCTCTTTTCTGGTGAAGCCCCTTGCCCAATTTCGCTTACTTTTACTGTACCAAGAGTGATAATAAATGCTTCAGATGTTAAATATATTTCATCAGTTTGCGACTACAGATAGGGATCATCATCTGCCGTAACTAACCCACTACATGACAAAGGCCTCAAACACGTTTGTTTATGGTCTTTCTCTGCCAGTTTATAACAGCAATTTTTTAGTTCGTCAATCCATTGTCTACTTTTCCTTCCTCTGCTTCTGTTTAATCTCCATGGAGCACTTCGATTATTCTTAATCTCCATCCATTATCTGTCATTCTCATTATATGTCCTGCTCAGGTCCATTTCTTTTTCTTACATGTTGTTAGAATATCCTCTACTATAGTTTGCTCTCGCATCCACGTTGCTCTTTTTCTGTCTGTTAGTGTTACTCCAATTATTATTCTTTCCATAACGCTTTGAGTTGTAACTACTTTATGTTCTAAGGCTTTAGTAAGGCTCCAAGTTTCTGATGGATAAGTTAATACTGGTAGTACTATCTGATTAAATACTTAATGCCAAATACCCTTCGTTGCAACTGCATGAACAAAGAATAAAGAAATTTGCGTATTTGTCCACAAATCCTATTACATCAACGAAATTTTCCAAGAGTGTCACCTTTCATCAGTTTGTGAGAAAACCGATTTTCTCGACGTATTTTCGATATTGATTCATACAAAGACAATACCATCTAGTAGGATTTCTGGGGCAGTGAAACATTGTCATTCCCAGTCGCTACATGTTTCGCTCTTCTTTCTTAATGCTAGAACCCCAGAAAGCAACAATGTATTACATAAGATCCTCTTATCAATTACTGTGTATTCTATATATTGCAGATTGCTCGGCGTAACCGTAAGTGACTTGAGGGTACAGTACTCGAAGCTATTAAACATCAAATAACGCCACCTGGCAGGGGTACTTACATTTCAAACAGCTCCCGGTTCCTAAAATTTCTTTATTTTATTCTTCTTCATTTCCTGTAACTCTCAGATCTTTATAACTCGAGTTTCTTTCAACATCGTCAGTCATTCTCAGAACAAATCATTCAGACAAATCCTTGTGAATCTAGATCTATAATTAAACAAATTAATGATAATTATCCTGAAATGCCAAATTAATTTCTAGTTATCTGGATTCCCGTAGATATTTATGTCAAAGTTTATTGGAATCTCCATCATGTTTCTGGTATATAATCAATTTAAAAAAGGTCATAGCGTATTCTTATAAGGAAAACAATAAAACATAAAATAGCAATGTCCACACTGTTTGTTGACCTATACGCCAATTATCACTTAGAAAAAAAGAAAAAAAAAGTTTAAAGGCCCCATCAAGACCCTGTTCAACTCTAATAAACTCTTTTAGGACTCCTCAACCACAAAGCGTCAAAAAATCCATGCATAACATTTCTAGGGAGATCTTGGACGAACACTGCTGTCAAACACAAGCACTGTTCTGGGATAGAAGAAACAATGAAAAATGAGATGAATACCAATTAATTTAAGTGTATCTCATTAAAGATTGATAAATCAGGTCAACTCTTGACCCACCTGAACCAATTAGCATAACAAATACTTGAAACTATATTCCTACAAAACAAGAGGAAGATGGAGAACCGTAAACTTACGGATACCAAATTGGAAATGATTTCGAATTTCATTACAAATAATTCAAAACTTACGTAATTAAACTGTAAATAAAATAATAAGTTTTGAGAAACGCCAAGATGAGCAATTTCCAAAAGGAAAATGAGAAAATTCTGACACTGAATAACAAAACCTACAGTCAAAAATAAAAGACGAATTCTCCACTCTTCCTTCTAGAGGAAAAGAATTTCGAACCTTCAAGATGATGAAGGAAGTCTTGGATTTAGAAGAAGCCTCTCACGAGAAGAGTGAATGAAGGATATATATATATATATATATATATATATATATAATCATTATTATCACCATAGCTATTGTAGTTGTTGTTGCTTCTGTATCATTATTTATATTAATGCAGCACGTTCAAACCGCATAATGCAATTGGAAAAGCACTATGCAACATGCCTTAAGGTACAAAATAATAAAATGAGCCAGGGCAGAGATGTTCCAACTATAATTCCAACTATAAAAGATGAATAAAAAAAGAAAAAAGGCAAGATAAATAAAAAGTCCAACTGAATAAGTAACATGTGAACTATGATGCAAGACTTTTGTCAAAATACTAAATAAAAAATGTTATCAACAAGGTTGAACTTTTTAGATTCCACCCATTTAATTGAATGAATATGAATACCACTCCACAATTTGGTCATATCCGGAATAATACTTCTGAAATACTGTGTAGTATGAAGTTTTATTTAAAAAATAAAGCTTAAAATTTACTAAAAACCTTGTACCCTGTTGTCTTAGATGTAATCTACTAAGATATAAATGTAGAAGATGGTCATCATTATGGAAAATATTACAGGGTATGCACGACCTAATTGAACGGCGGTGCATATGATTAATATTCATACTAAAGATAAGGAATTTATCAGGCACTGAGTTTTTGTCCAGATGAAAGTCGGCTGCCGAAGACTAAACAGAGAACAATGCTCAAAACATGGTAAAATTTGACCATTAAAATGTTTCTTAAGGATTAAAAGCCTCCCAAATATTTTGAAACATTTTGTCAACATACCATTTTTTAAAGGAGACCGAATATGTTTCTCAAAAGTGGATTTTAAATCAAGAATGAGATAAATTTTCATATGAGCTTCATGAAATTAGAGAAACATTACCAATGAGAATATCTGGGTGGAGAGGATACAATGTCCTACATCTATCAAAAATCATACATCACGTTAATTAAATTTCATACTCCATAATTATTTTATGCCATTTAATAATTTTTAGCTAGATCTTCTAGATTCAGTAACTTCAGGCCCATAATCAGATGAAGTCGATGCCAAGAGAAGCATCCACTAACGTTAACTTTGCACTTGCTCTGCTCATGAATAGACTTAATCTAATTTACATATTTAACAGGAACTCCATAATTATATAAAATGTATTTTTGATAAAAATATAACACTGCATTCTATAAAATAACCTTTCTGGCTTATACTGAAAAGTACAATTATATGAGTGAAAATATCCATTACATTTTTCAACATGATTAATGATAGAATAGATTTTTATTTGTGCAATTTCTTTTAAGGAAATATACTATAAAATTACTATTACTATAATAATGATAATAATAATAATCTAATAATAATGATGATAATAATAATGATAACAATTATTATCATTATATCTAAGTTAACATATTTCTTTGTTTCTTAACTCATGATAAAAACCGTTCTATTACATCTCATAAAATAATCTTCGCATTATAGTTTCTCTTTGAAGCAGTCTCCTATTCGAGTTGGGAGGTGTAATTTCACAGTCAATTTCTTGTGCTAATTTTGCTCGTGTGTGACTTTAATGAAAGGGAATGGACGCATCCTCAAATGGAACTTCTATTCGCAAGACACGTCAATGAACACGAGACTTTCAATGGGTTCTGGTTGGTATCACTTTAAAAGACATCCAACAATGAAGTCAGATTCATGGAGCTGCATATTAAGACAGACAGATAAACAGACATGAGAGACTAGTATTAAAATAATTTTGTGGATATTTCTTGAAGCATTTTGTGATAATTGATCTTTATCTGAAATGTTTTTTTCGCACCTGTTAACATCTTTTCATACCGTAACACATTATAAACTTTCCATTCAATGAATGTGCCGTTATTCATATCTAAACTGGGTTTGCTGGTAATAATGAAAAAAGTAAAACGTATCTATAAGAGCATTTAAATATTGATTAAGAACGTAATGAGAGAGAGAGAGAGAGAGAGAGAGAGAGAGAGAGAGAGAGAGTCAAATTTCCCTGATTACGATACAATTACAGAAATCTAATTTCTAGTAACTACATCGATGGACAAGATCTCTAAAGATAAATGGGTAAATGAACTAGGTCATCAAAAAAGAATGTAAATGCAATATATGCCCTTGAAAATTTGCTTTCACTTTAGCCACAAATGTATATTCCAAGAAAAGCTATATATTGCACAACCACACTACCAATAAACGCCAACCTGCATTAAACATACAGATCCAGACAAATCTAAAATTCTAAATAGCTTTCGTGGCTATAGACGAACCCTACAAAAAAAATTGTTATAGAATCTTGAGATATTTTGTAGAATTTCACACTAATTAGCAAACACGAAAACAATGAATACATAAAATAAGTCAAACTTATTTACTACTGTCATTATTACAAGTTCTTTACATTTGACGAAAATAACTATTCTCGCATGCGACGTCAACCAGCATCTTCAGAATAACTATACTGATTTTAGAAATGAAAGGGAGATTAATTTTTTATACAGAAAAGAAAAGGATGAGAAATCCAGTACCTTTTCTATCCGATGCCCGAACAAAATAAAAAAAGAAGAATGAATAAGAGTGGGCTTAGTTTTGCATTTGAAAAAAAAGAAAAAAAAAATGACATTTTGCTAAAAATGTAACGCATATGAGGCACTCTTTCATTTCAGTTCATACAGGCAACATGTTCGTCGAGGTATTTCTTGACGAGTTCCTTAAATTATGAATGTATAAAGTTTTCAACAATACAATCATTCCTGTCCATAACAAGGTTAAGAAACTTGAAATCAATAACACAGTAATGGCATGACATCTACCCAGTAGTCTCATTTACCCCTTAGTAAAATATTGAATACTTAACCAACTGCGGTACGACTAGAACGTAAATATTACAAGCAGATTTATTATAAGAGATGATAAAAATAGGGGAGAGTTACCAAAAATATCTATTGATCTTCATACCTCCATTACATGGTATTCATATCCTCTTGCTACCGCCACTTCAACTCTTGATAACTTTCCTTCTCACTCTTTGGACTGTTTTAATTATGTCTGGGTTAGGTCAAGACTCAAGACACAAGATTGCATGTTTCATTGATTATTGGATTATGCCATTGAACTGTTAAATTTGTAACGACATCCATATTCTATAAGATCGTGTTCCTTCGTCTATTTACGGGAGATGGATTGACCCATGCATAAGCTCCTGAATTATAGCTAACTAATGCATCTTCGATAACCTTCAATCTACTGCTTGTATCGAACATAAAAAATGGATGAAAAATACCGAAAATAGCTTCATAGTCACAAAAACAAAAATTAAAAATTCTTAAAAAGTTTTTAATGGGTGCTAAAGTTTTCATTTCTAAGATAATAGAATAACTATTGAACATAAAAACGAAAGCATGAAACTATAATCCCACATTCGTAAGTGTCGCGTAAACTGTTACAACGAAAAGATAAACAGTATTAATTCCATTTTTTTCGGGGGGGCGGGGGGGGGGGGGGGGTATGGCAGCTGGGGTAGACGAAAAAGTTGGTATATTTGTATTTAAATGCCATTGCATCACAAGTAAAAGCACACTTTCTAGTTTCTATCTACAATAATTTTGCATAAGTGATGTTATTGTTCACCTTTATCATATTACAGTATTTTCAAAGTACCCACTAATCAGATCTTCGAATACACAGAGGGCTAAGGAGTATCTACTTCATGGTTGTCTTGTTTTAGAAATTCTTTACCCAAAATATCACTGAAAAGTTTTATATCTCACACAAGAATCTAATAAAAATCACAACTTTATTACCTCTTCGAAAAAGATGAGAAAAATATATTGAAGTCTTGCTTGATTTACACAATTGAAAATAAATATTTAGCTGATATAATTACCTTTTACAAGAGCTGAAAACTTTTTTTTTCAGTAAATTGGGAAGGAATCGGTTGCTATAATGTTAGTATCGGAAAGCAGCAAAACAGAAAATAAAATTCGCATTTAAAAAAATATTTAGCCAAAGTAGTAATCATATTTAGAGTTTCGAATTAAATACGTATTAAGAGGGAGAAAATTCAGGCAAATAAGCTTCACGCTTTGGAGAATTCAACACAGGACCAAAAAAAGGGGAATAATATAACACTGAAATACGTCCTACAATGCATTCAGTCATACCAGATATTGAAAAGAGCGAAGTGGGCCGATCAGAGAGCTAGCAATCAAGAGAGCAAAAGAAGGGAAGATATAAATGGAAAAGAATTTGAACAAAATAGTTGGATATTGCCAAGGACAATAAATGATTACATATAAACAATATAGGTAGGGCTAGGATTGAATTGCTTTATTATAAGATTAAATAACAGTTTTAATAATTGCAATGGAAGGATTGGCAAAGAAGATAAATCAAGACGAATAATGGATAACACTACTAGAATGACAACAATAGTATCAATTATGATGATGGTGTGCATGTAGTGTTGAATGGAAGGAGAGAAATCTTGAGATACGTCAAAAGTTTGGTCAGGTGAAAAGAATGGACTGTGAAAATTTGAATAAAACTGCATAATTTCGAACCATTGTGATGGAGGAGAAAGGGCCTAGAATGTGCTACATACATGGCAGGAAAGAAGTGGGAAGGAAACGGCATTGCTACCCAAGAGACGTGAAGAGCTTGTAGATACAATGTGGTGGGGCTCGATGTGCTACTGATGAACCGGTTGAGTAACTATTACTCAGCAAATGTTGAGAAAGATTTTGCCCATAATTCAACATCCAAATATGAACACAAACACATTATACATATATATACTGTGTCTGTATATATATATATATATATATATATACACACACACACACACACACATATATATATATATATATATACATATATATATATATATATATGTGTGTGTGTGTGTGTGCGCGTGCTATGTCCTGGATGTGGGTTGTCAATTGCCTCTACCTGGTCCTGTCTCTAGCTTCCTGTATAAATTGTCCAGGTGTTACATTTTCACTTACATCCTCCAGTAAGCTGTCCAAACTTTTTTTCCTTTGACGACCTCTTGCTCTTTTCCCCTTTATCTTTCCCTTAAGGCACAAAGTTCGATCTTTTCTTATAACAATCCAAGAAATTTCATCTGCCTCCTCCTCATCACTTTTAGAAGTGATCTCTTCTGATTCACTCTTCTCAATACTTCCTCATTTGTTACTCTCTTAGTCCATGGGACTTTCAACATTCTTCTGTAAAACCATAATTTAGCTGCAGTTAATTTGTTTTTCAAGTTCTTGTTTAATGACCACGCCTCTGAGCCATAAGTAATTGTGGCCCATACAAAGGTTTTCGGTGCTGCAACTCTTGTCTGAATCAATGTCCTGTTATTTGACAATAAGTTTTTTAGATTGTTGAAGAGCATGGTCAAGATTTCTTT